>NC_086451.1:271777776-272112359 GCF_028390025.1 Pseudophryne corroboree | reverse complement strand
ATAAATATTACGGTAAATGAAGGGATATCAAAGCAGAAATTTCAGAAGAAATTCACCTTTAATCCTACCCATTGTAGAGGAAGCTTTGTAGAAGCATTTGGGAAATTCGTGTTGGAGGATGGAGAAAAGATAACCAACAGACAAATAATAGTAAAAATAAAAGAATAAGGGGGAAAAGTAATTTGAATCAAGTGGAGAGAAAAGCTGTGATTTTTTTTTGAGAAAATGAAATAATAACCATAAAACCCATCGATAAAGATGGAGGGGGGATGGGTTATATGACGATTACATACTGTATATAGAGAGTAAAGTGGATATTTTGTTGTCAGGTCAGGAAACTTTTATAACTCTTAGAAAAAAGCTGGTGAAAAGATTGAGAAAAGCCTATATGATTCGGTGGATATATACCATCAAAAATGTGTGTTAACAAATAAAGAGGGAGAATTCTTAAAAGTGGAAGGTCCCATTTTAACAGTGATATATGGGATTCTAAAAGTTCAGAAGAATGAGGTAGATCCCCCATTAAGACCTATTGTAGCAGGAGTAGGGTCCATTACACCTAACCTTTCACAAATTATTGATTCATATTTGCAACCTACAGTATTGCATGTAAGGGAAAAGCATATCTTAGAGAAACAACAGATGTGATAAATCAAATAAACAAAATTGTATAGGAGGAGGGGGATTTGTTGATAACGGCCGATGAAGGCTCCGAGTTTACTATTATTAAACATGAAAGGGGTATACAAGCGGTCCAAAATGCTCCCATGAACTATGGACTATAAGTTACAACAATTTAATCTGGAGGATATCAAGTTTATACTGAAAAATAACTATTTTGCCTTTAAGTGGACATATTACCTACAGCAGTCCGGGACAGTGATGGGTACAAGGTTCACCCCCAGTTTTGTGAATATTTTCATGGGTTTGTAGGAAGAGTAAACCATGTTTGGCGTGACCTGGGGGTAAGCCTCATATTTTACCATTGCTACAAAGATTATATTTTTCTTGTATGGAGGGGAGGAAGAAATTACCTCCTGATGTTTTTGAAGACTTTGAATGCTAATGATTTTGGGTGGCACTTACCTTCTGTATCAGTGAAATTACAGTTACTTTTTTAGATACCACAATTTACAGTATGTGGAAAATTTTAAAATATGTACGAAATATGTAACAACCGTATTTTAATCTAAATCTAAGTGTGGGGTATGTTTTGTTTGTAGGAATTGAAATATAGAAGGAAGTCTACTTCAAATAAAAAAAAAGAATGTAGTATAAATCATTTTACAACATGTGATACCTCCAATGTCAATAATTTAATACAATGCAGATGTATGAAACAATATGTAGCAAGAACAAGTCGCCCCTTTAAATTGAGTATGGGCGGTCGTCTAAAAAATATTTGTAAGGGAGTGAACAATTATTGTATGTCTGCACATTTTAAATTGTGTCATGCTTGCTCAGTAAATTATATTTTAAGTTTTATAATTATTGATTTAATTAAGGAAAGTTGGAGACAGAACGATATACAGTAGGTGCAACATAAGCTAGAGCTAAGATGCACTGGGTATTAGAGATGAGCGGGTTCGGTTCCTCGGAATCCGAACCCGCCCGAACTTCAGTTTTTTTTACACGGGTCCGAGCAACTCGGATCTTCCCGCCTTGCTCGGTTAACCCGAGCGCGCCCGAACGTCATCATCACGCTGTCGGATTCTTGCGAGGCTCGGATTCTATCGCGAGACTCGGATTCTATATAAGGAGCCGCGCATCGCCGCCATTTTCACACGTGCATTGAGATTCATAGGGAGAGGACGTGGCTGGCGTCCTCTCCGTTTATAGAGATTCGAGAAGAGAGTGAGACAGAGAGAGGAGTGAGACAGAGAGAGACACAGTAGTAATTTTGGGGAGCATTAGGAGGAGTACTACTACTACTAGTACTTGCTGAAGTGATAGAGATAGTGTGACTGTATTATCTGACTTGTGGGGGAGACACTGACAGTGGGGAGCAGTTAGAGTCTGAGAGCAGGACTCAGGACTCAGGAGTACATATAACGTACAGTGCACACTTTTGCTGCCAGAGTGCCACACTGCCATTGTTTGTGACCACACTGACCACCAGTATAATATATATTGTGATTGTCTGCTTAGGACTCAGGAGTACTACTTGCAAGTTGCTGATAGTGTGACCAGTGACCTGACCACCAGTTTAATAATCACCACCAGTTTATGAGTTTAATATATATATATATATATAATTGTATATAATATATATATATAATATTGTATACCACCTAGCACCTACCCGTGTTTTTCTTTTTTTTTCTTTCTTCTTTATACATACTACTATAGTAGCTTACTGTAGCAGTCTGCAGTGCTGCTGAGCTGACAGTGTCCAGCAGGTCCGTCATCAGTCATTACATAATAAATATATATACCTGTCCGGCTGCAGTACTAGTGATATTATATAATTATATATATATATATATATATATATATATTGATTTCATCTCATTATCATCCAGTCTATATTATCAGCAGACACAGTACGTTAGTCCACGGCTGTAGCTACCTCTGTGTCGGCAGTCCATCCATAATTGTATACCACCTACCCGTGGTTTTTTTTTCTCTTTCTTCTTTATACATACTACTATAGTAGCTTACTGTAGCAGTCTGCGGTGCTGCTGAGCTGACAGTGTCCAGCAGGTCCGTCATCAGTCATTACATAATAAATATATATACCTGTCCGGCTGCAGTACTAGTGATATTATATAATTATATATATATATATATATTGATTTCATCTCATTATCATCCAGTCTATATTATCAGCAGACACAGTACGTTAGTCCACGGCTGTAGCTACCTCTGTGTCGGCACTCGGCAGTCCATCCATAATTGTATACCACCTACCCGTGGTTTTTTTTTTCTTTCTTCTTTATACATACTACTATAGTAGCTTACTGTAGCAGTCTGCGGTGCTGCTGAGCTGACAGTGTCCAGCAGGTCCGTCATCAGTCATTACATAATAAATATATATACCTGTCCGGCTGCAGTACTAGTGATATTATATATACATATATATTGATTTCATCTCATTATCATCCAGTCTATATTATCAGCAGACACAGTACGGTAGTCCACGGCTGTAGCTACCTCTGTGTCGGCACTCGGCAGTCCATCCATAATTGTATACCACCTACCCGTGGTTTTTTTTTTCTTTCTTCTTTATACATACTACTATAGTAGCTTACTGTAGCAGTCTGCGGTGCTGCTGAGCTGACAGTGTCCAGCAGGTCCGTCATCAGTCATTACATAATAAATATATATACCTGTCCGGCTGCAGTACTAGTGATATTATATATACATATATATTGATTTCATCTCATTATCATCCAGTCTATATTATCAGCAGACACAGTACGGTAGTCCACGGCTGTAGCTACCTCTGTGTCGGCACTCGGCAGTCCATCCATAATTGTATACCACCTACCCGTGGTTTTTTTTTTCTTTCTTCTTTATACATACTACTATAGTAGCTTACTGTAGCAGTCTGCAGTGCTGCTGAGCTGACAGTGTCCAGCAGGTCCGTCATCAGTCATTACATAATAAATATATATACCTGTCCGGCTGCAGTACTAGTGATATTATATATACATATATATTGATTTCATCTCATTATCATCCAGTCTATATTATCAGCAGACACAGTACGGTAGTCCACGGCTGTAGCTACCTCTGTGTCGGCACTCGGCAGTCCATCCATAATTGTATACCACCTACCCGTGGTTTTTTTCTTTTCTTTCTTCTTTATACATACTACTATAGTAGCTTACTGTAGCAGTCTGCGGTGCTGCTGAGCTGACAGTGTCCAGCAGGTCCGTCATCAGTCATTACATAATAAATATATATACCTGTCCGGCTGCAGTACTAGTGATATTATATATACATATATATTGATTTCATCTCATTATCATCCAGTCTATATTATCAGCAGACACAGTACGGTAGTCCACGGCTGTAGCTACCTCTGTGTCGGCACTCGGCAGTCCATCCATAATTGTATACCACCTACCCGTGTTTTTTTTTTTTTCTTTCTTCTTTATACATACTACTATAGTAGCTTACTGTAGCAGTCTGCGGTGCTGCTGAGCTGACAGTGTCCAGCAGGTCCGTCATCAGTCATTACATAATAAATATATATACCTGTCCGGCTGCAGTACTAGTGATATTATATATACATATATATTGATTTCATCTCATTATCATCCAGTCTATATTAGCAGCAGACACAGTACGGTAGTCCACGGCTGTAGCTACCTCTGTGTCGGCACTCGGCAGTCCATCCATAAGTATACTAGTATCCATCCATCTCCATTGTTTACCTGAGGTGCCTTTTAGTTATGCCTATTAAAATATGGAGAACAAAAATGTTGAGGTTCCAAAATTAGGGAAAGATCAAGATCCACTTCCACCTCGTGCTGAAGCTGCTGCCACTAGTCATGGCCGAGACGATGAAATGCCAGCAACGTCGTCTGCCAAGGCCGATGCCCAATGTCATAGTACAGAGCATGTAAAATCCAAAACACCAAATATCAGTAAAAAAAGGACTCCAAAACCTAAAATAAAATTGTCGGAGGAGAAGCGTAAACTTGCCAATATGCCATTTACCACACGGAGTGGCAAGGAACGGCTGAGGCCCTGGCCTATGTTCATGGCTAGTGGTTCAGCTTCACATGAGGATGGAAGCACTCAGCCTCTCGCTAGAAAAATGAAAAGACTCAAGCTGGCAAAAGCACCGCAAAGAACTGTGCGTTCTTCGAAATCCCAAATCCACAAGGAGAGTCCAATTGTGTCGGTTGCGATGCCTGACCTTCCCAACACTGGACGTGAAGAGCATGCGCCTTCCACCATTTGCACGCCCCCTGCAAGTGCTGGAAGGAGCACCCGCAGTCCAGTTCCTGATAGTCAGATTGAAGATGTCAGTGTTGAAGTACACCAGGATGAGGAGGATATGGGTGTTGCTGGCGCTGGGGAGGAAATTGACAAGGAGGATTCTGATGGTGAGGTGGTTTGTTTAAGTCAGGCACCCGGGGAGACACCTGTTGTCCGTGGGAGGAATATGGCCGTTGACATGCCTGGTGAAAATACCAAAAAAATCAGCTCTTCGGTGTGGAAGTATTTCAACAGAAATGCGGACAACATTTGTCAAGCCATGTGTTGCCTTTGTCAAGCTGTAATAAGTAGGGGTAAGGACGTTAACCACCTCGGAACATCCTCCCTTATACGTCACCTGCAGCGCATTCATAATAAGTCAGTGACAAGTTCAAAAACTTTGGGCGACAGCGGAAGCAGTCCACTGACCAGTAAATCCCTTCCTCTTGTAACCAAGCTCACGCAAACCACCCCACCAACTCCCTCAGTGTCAATTTCCTCCTTCCCCAGGAATGCCAATAGTCCTGCAGGCCATGTCACTGGCAATTCTGACGATTCCTCTCCTGCCTGGGATTCCTCCGATGCATCCTTGCGTGTAACGCCTACTGCTGCTGGCGCTGCTGTTGTTGCTGCTGGGAGTCGATGGTCATCCCAGAGGGGAAATCGTAAGACCACTTTTACTACTTCCACCAAGCAATTGACTGTCCAACAGTCCTTTGCGAGGAAGATGAAATATCACAGCAGTCATCCTGCTGCAAAGCGGATAACTGAGGCCTTGGCATCCTGGGTGGTGAGAAACGTGGTTCCGGTATCCATCATTACTGCAGAGCCAACTAGAGACTTGTTGGAGGTACTGTGTCCCCGGTACCAAATACCATCTAGGTTCCATTTCTCTAGGCAGGCGATACCGAAAATGTACACAGACCTCAGAAAAAGAGTCACCAGTGTCCTAAAAAATGCAGCTGTACCCAATGTCCACTTAACCACGGACATGTGGACAAGTGGAGCAGGGCAGGGTCAGGACTATATGACTGTGACAGCCCACTGGGTAGATGTATGGACTCCCGCCGCAAGAACAGCAGCGGCGGCACCAGTAGCAGCATCTCGCAAACGCCAACTCTTTCCTAGGCAGGCTACGCTTTGTATCACCGGTTTCCAGAATACACACACAGCTGAAAACCTCTTACGGCAACTGAGGAAGATCATCGCGGAATGGCTTACCCCAATTGGACTCTCCTGTGGATTTGTGGCATCGGACAACGCCAGCAATATTGTGTGTGCATTAAATATGGGCAAATTCCAGCACGTCCCATGTTTTGCACATACCTTGAATTTGGTGGTGCAGAATTTTTTAAAAAACGACAGGGGCGTGCAAGAGATGCTGTCGGTGGCCAGAAGAATTGCGGGACACTTTCGGCGTACAGGCACCACGTACAGAAGACTGGAGCAACACCAAAAATGCCTGAACCTGCCCTGCCATCATCTGAAGCAAGAAGTGGTAACGAGGTGGAATTCAACCCTATATATGCTTCAGAGGTTGGAGGAGCAGCAAAAGGCCATTCAAGCCTATACAATTCAGCACGATATAGGAGGTGGAATGCACCTGTCTCAAGCGCAGTGGAGAATGATTTCAACGTTGTGCAAGGTTCTGCTGCCCTTTGAACTTGCCACACGTGAAGTCAGTTCAGACACTGCCAGCCTGAGTCAGGTCATTCCCCTCATCAGGCTTTTGCAGAAGAAGCTGGAGACATTGAAGGAGGAGCTAACACGGAGCGATTCCGCTAGGCATGTGGGACTTGTGGATGGAGCCCTTAATTCGCTTAACAAGGATTCACGGGTGGTCAATCTGTTGAAATCAGAGCACTACATTTTGGCCACCGTGCTCGATCCTAGATTTAAAACCTACCTTGGATCTCTCTTTCCGGCAGACACAAGTCTGCTGGGGTTGAAAGACCTGCTGGTGAGAAAATTGTCAAGTCAAGCGGAACGCGACCTGTCAACATCTCCTCCTTCACATTCTCCCGCAACTGGGGGTGCGAGGAAAAGGCTCAGAATTCCGAGCCCACCCGCTGG
The DNA here is from genome assembly GCF_028390025.1 of Pseudophryne corroboree. Taxonomy (NCBI): domain Eukaryota; kingdom Metazoa; phylum Chordata; class Amphibia; order Anura; family Myobatrachidae; genus Pseudophryne; species Pseudophryne corroboree. Next base: position 272,105,354 of record NC_086451.1, on the reverse strand, counting down.
CGGTGATGCAGGGCAGTCTGGAGCGACTGCTGATGCTGACATCTGGTCCGGACTGAAGGACCTGTCAACGATTACGGACATGTCGTCTACTGTCACTGCATATGATTCTCTTCCCATTGAAAGAATGGTGGAGGATTATATGAGTGACCGTATCCAAGTAGGCACGTCACACAGTCCGTACTTATACTGGCAGGAAAAAGAGGCAATTTGGAGGCCCTTGCACAAACTGGCTTTATTCTACCTAAGTTGCCCTCCCACAAGTGTGTACTCCGAAAGAGTGTTTAGTGCCGCCGCTCACCTTGTCAGCAATCGGCGTACGAGGTTACTTCCAGAAAATGTGGAGAAGATGATGTTCATTAAAATTAATTATAATCAATTCCTCCGTGGAGACATTGACCAGCAGCAATTGCCTCCACAAAGTACACAGGGAGCTGAGATGGTGGATTCCAGTGGGGACGAATTGATAATCTGTGAGGAGGGGGATGTACACGGTGATATATCGGAGGATGATGATCAGGTGGACATCTTGCCTCTGTAGAGCCAGTTTGTGCAAGGAGAGATTAATTGCTTCTTTTTTGGTGGGGGTCCAAACCAACCCGTCATTTCAGTCACAGTCGTGTGGCAGACCCTGTCACTGAAATGATGGGTTGGTTAAAGAGTGCATGTCCTGTTTATACAACATAAAGGTGGGTGGGAGGGCCCAAGGACAATTCCATCTTGCACCTCTTTTTTCTTTAATTTTTCTTTGCGTCATGTGCTGTTTGGGGAGTGTTTTTTGGAAGGGCCATCCTGCGTGACACTGCAGTGCCACTCCTAGATGGGCCCGGTGTTTGTGTCGGCCACTAGGGTCGCTTATCTTACTCACACAGCTACCTCATTGCGCCTCTTTTTTTCTTTGCGTCATGTGCTGTTTGGGGAGTGTTTTTTGGAAGGGCCATCCTGCGTGACACTGCAGTGCCACTCCTAGATGGGCCCGGTGTTTGTGTCGGCCACTAGGGTCGCTTAGCTTACTCACACAGCTACCTCATTGCGCCTCTTTTTTTTCTTTGCGTCATGTGCTGTTTGGGGAGTGTTTTTTGGAAGGGCCATCCTGCGTGACACTGCAGTGCCACTCCTAGATGGGCCCGGTGTTTGTGTCGGCCACTAGGGTCGCTTATCTTACTCACACAGCTACCTCATTGCGCCTCTTTTTTTCTTTGCGTCATGTGCTGTTTGGGGAGTGTTTTTTGGAAGGGCCATCCTGCGTGACACTGCAGTGCCACTCCTAGATGGGCCCGGTGTTTGTGTCGGCCACTAGGGTCGCTTATCTTACTCACACAGCTACCTCATTGTGCCTCTTTTTTTCTTTGCGTCATGTGCTGTTTGGGGAGTGTTTTTTGGAAGGGCCATCCTGCGTGACACTGCAGTGCCACTCCTAGATGGGCCCGGTGTTTGTGTCGGCCACTAGGGTCGCTTAGCTTACTCACACAGCTACCTCATTGCGCCTCTTTTTTTCTTTGCGTCATGTGCTGTTTGGGGAGTGTTTTTTGGAAGGGCCATCCTGCGTGACACTGCAGTGCCACTCCTAGATGGGCCCGGTGTTTGTGTCGGCCACTAGGGTCGCTTAGCTTACTCACACAGCTACCTCATTGCGCCTCTTTTTTTCTTTGCGTCATGTGCTGTTTGGGGAGTGTTTTTTGGAAGGGCCATCCTGCGTGACACTGCAGTGCCACTCCTAGAGGGGCCCGGTGTTTGTGTCGGCCACTAGGGTCGCTTATCTTACTCACACAGCTACCTCATTGCGCCTCTTTTTTTCTTTGCGTCATGTGCTGTTTGGGGAGTGTTTTTTGGAAGGGCCATCCTGCGTGACACTGCAGTGCCACTCCTAGATGGGCCCGGTGTTTGTGTCGGCCACTAGGGTCGCTTATCTTACTCACACAGCTACCTCGGTGTAAATTTTAGGACTAAAAATAATATTGTGAGGTGTGAGGTATTCAGAATAGACTGAAAATGAGTGGAAATTATGGTTTTTGAGGTTAATAATACTTTGGGATCAAAATGACCCCCAAATTCTATGATTTAAGCTGTTTTTTAGGGTTTTTTGAAAAAAACACCCGAATCCAAAACACACCCGAATCCGACAAAAAAAATTCGGTGAGGTTTTGCCAAAACGCGGTCGAACCCAAAACACGGCCGCGGAACCGAACCCAAAACCAAAACACAAAACCCGAAAAATTTCAAGTGCACATCTCTACTGGGTATTTGATATAAATACCTTATAACCGCATGGCCTGAACAGAGAATTGGACATAAATGGTTCCTTTAGATTTTTATATTGTTTGTTATAGATTATTTATTACTTATCATTAATCTCTTAAAGTATCAAGATGATTAATTATTTTAGTGAACCAGTTTGGTGTATCAGCTTTCAAATTACCCTATAATATGTATTCATTGTATCTTGTCCTTGAATGTACATTATATATTTTTATATTAAAGGGGAGTTAACCAGAACTTTGGAGTATTATAGAACAGTGACTTGACCGCATCCACCTGTACCTTGACAAAGACCGCTATTGGAAAATAATGCATTGCCAGATGGAAGCTGTCACTGAGAGCAGGACAGACCACTTTCCCCCTTTAGAAGCAGTACGGAAGACCAGCAGCACAGCAGGATTTGAAGCCAGTGTGAGAGAACAGCTGATAGTGCAGCTGTTCATGGAGAGATTTGCCGGCGGCATAGCTGTGCCCTAAACTGCTTTGAGAGAGCAGTGGAAAGCGCGGCCGTCAGCTGAAAAAACTGGGACCTGGAAAAGCAGTGGTCAGCTTGACAGGAATCTTCTGCATAGTACAGAGTACACCACACATATAGAACTTCCAGATGTCTGATGAGCTCCCTTAATTGAATTCGCTGGAAACTGGTACAGGCATTTTAAGGAGACCATTTGTGACCTGTGCTCTGGGGCTATACTGTATATGTCTTTTTAATGAGAAATTTTTATTGGAATAAAACTTTAAATTCTGCATGAGTATCTGAAACTTTTCTATGGTGAAATGTTCAGTAAATTATAATTAGAACCAGCCCGCTACCTTTTGGATACATTATATAAAAGGACAAATTGAGACATTGGTCAGATACAGTGTTGTTATGTGGAATTCTTCATTTACACTTCCCTTAATTTAGAACATTAAGTATCAGTGCTGTGAAAATATCATATATTTTATACACATGTTCCCAAATATGTCTGGTATCTTTTACAATAAGTCAAATTTTGATTGTTACAGTCCCGGAATAGCACTTCACCCCTCATATTCAAAAAAGTTTATATAGAATCTGCCTGTGAAAAGAAGAATTTAGGCCCGGTGTTTGTGTCGGCCACTAGGGTCGCTTAGCTTACTCACACAGCTACCTCATTGCGCCTCTTTTTTTTCTTTGCGTCATGTGCTGTTTGGGGAGTGTTTTTTGGAAGGGCCATCCTGCGTGACACTGCAGTGCCACTCCTAGATGGGCCCGGTGTTTGTGTCGGCCACTAGGGTCGCTTATCTTACTCACACAGCTACCTCATTGCGCCTCTTTTTTTCTTTGCGTCATGTGCTGTTTGGGGAGTGTTTTTTGGAAGGGCCATCCTGCGTGACACTGCAGTGCCACTCCTAGATGGGCCCGGTGTTTGTGTCGGCCACTAGGGTCGCTTATCTTACTCACACAGCTACCTCATTGTGCCTCTTTTTTTCTTTGCGTCATGTGCTGTTTGGGGAGTGTTTTTTGGAAGGGCCATCCTGCGTGACACTGCAGTGCCACTCCTAGATGGGCCCGGTGTTTGTGTCGGCCACTAGGGTCGCTTAGCTTACTCACACAGCTACCTCATTGCGCCTCTTTTTTTCTTTGCGTCATGTGCTGTTTGGGGAGTGTTTTTTGGAAGGGCCATCCTGCGTGACACTGCAGTGCCACTCCTAGATGGGCCCGGTGTTTGTGTCGGCCACTAGGGTCGCTTAGCTTACTCACACAGCTACCTCATTGCGCCTCTTTTTTTCTTTGCGTCATGTGCTGTTTGGGGAGTGTTTTTTGGAAGGGCCATCCTGCGTGACACTGCAGTGCCACTTCTAGATGGGCCCGGTGTTTGTGTCGGCCACTAGGGTCGCTTATCTTACTCACACAGCTACCTCGGTGTAAATTTTAGGACTAAAAATAATATTGTGAGGTGTGAGGTATTCAGAATAGACTGAAAATGAGTGGAAATTATGGTTTTTGAGGTTAATAATACTTTGGGATCAAAATGACCCCCAAATTCTATGATTTAAGCTGTTTTTTAGGGTTTTTTGAAAAAAACACCCGAATCCAAAACACACCCGAATCCGACAAAAAAAATTCGGTGAGGTTTTGCCAAAACGCGGTCGAACCCAAAACACGGCCGCGGAACCGAACCCAAAACCAAAACACAAAACCCGAAAAATTTCAAGTGCACATCTCTACTGGGTATTTGATATAAATACCTTATAACCGCATGGCCTGAACAGAGAATTGGACATAAATGGTTCCTTTAGATTTTTATATTGTTTGTTATAGATTATTTATTACTTATCATTAATCTTTTAAAGTATCAAGATGATTAATTATTTTAGTGAACCAGTTTGGTGTATCAGCTTTCAAATTACCCTATAATATGTATTCATTGTATCTTGTCCTTGAATGTACATTATATATTTTTATATTAAAGGGGAGTTAACCAGAACTTTGGAGTATTATAGAACAGTGACTTGACCGCATCCACCTGTACCTTGACAAAGACCGCTATTGGAAAATAATGCATTGCCAGATGGAAGCTGTCACTGAGAGCAGGACAGACCACTTTCCCCCTTTAGAAGCAGTACGGAAGACCAGCAGCACAGCAGGATTTGAAGCCAGTGTGAGAGAACAGCTGATAGTGCAGCTGTTCATGGAGAGATTTGCCGGCGGCATAGCTGTGCCCTAAACTGCTTTGAGAGAGCAGTGGAAAGCGCGGCCGTCAGCTGAAAAAACTGGGACCTGGAAAAGCAGTGGTCAGCTTGACAGGAATCTTCTGCATAGTACAGAGTACACCACACATATAGAACTTCCAGATGTCTGATGAGCTCCCTTAATTGAATTCGCTGGAAACTGGTACAGGCATTTTAAGGAGACCATTTGTGACCTGTGCTCTGGGGCTATACTGTATATGTCTTTTTAATGAGAAATTTTTATTGGAATAAAACTTTAAATTCTGCATGAGTATCTGAAACTTTTCTATGGTGAAATGTTCAGTAAATTATAATTAGAACCAGCCCGCTACCTTTTGGATACATTATATAAAAGGACAAATTGAGACATTGGTCAGATACAGTGTTGTTATGTGGAATTCTTCATTTACACTTCCCTTAATTTAGAACATTAAGTATCAGTGCTGTGAAAATATCATATATTTTATACACATGTTCCCAAATATGTCTGGTATCTTTTACAATAAGTCAAATTTTGATTGTTACAGTCCCGGAATAGCACTTCACCCCTCATATTCAAAAAAGTTTATATAGAATCTGCCTGTGAAAAGAAGAATTTAGGTCTGCGTATTCTTTGTTTCCTTGTCCCTGATAAAGTCATTTAAGTGACATGAATATGTTACTGATGGTGAGAAATCAATTGCCTTATGAGAGATCAGATCTTTAATTCCCCTCCTCCCTTTGCTCTCAATGAATGCCCTAAATTAGTTTCCCCTGACTATTCCACCTTAAGGGTCAATTTACTAAGCCTTGTTTGGAGATAAAGTGGACAGATATAAAGTACCAGCCAATCAGCTCCTAACTGGCATGTCACAGGCTGGGTTTAAAAACCAGTGCAGTATAGCGAGGTACAGGGGATTTCTGGGTTTTCCTGCTCCATTAAAACCCGCAAGCTGATTTTGAACTGTATTCCCAGTTTTAAACATCTGGTAATTCCCCACTGCTCCTCATTATTTCAGTCCATGCAATTGTGCTGTTTAAATACATGCGGATATTATCTATGCTGCTATTCATTTTAAATGGAATGTTTTTAATTATTGTGAGTATACTGTAACATGTTTGATGTTTGATTAAAACTGTACGTCACTATATTTATATATTTTTTCCTATATGGCATCCGCGTGAGTTTACAAATAACTCCAGAAGCCTATTGTGACTGTGACCTCACTGCAGAGCGCAGGATAAGTCCCCTTCTTCAATTTTTGTTGCATGTACACCTTTGGGTGAAGGGAGTGGGAACCTTCTTTGAAGGGGGTGTGTCCAGCAGCTCATTATATGCGCACTAAGATTTTGCCTTTAAATTTTATTGGATTATTCACTGTTTATTCCCATATAAGGAGTTTTCATTGTGCTGCAGTATGTTCAAAATCAGGGAGAGGCGAAAGGCAACATTTGTATACGGTTTTAGAGATAATGGAGAATCAGTCACCTTAGTAGACGAGAGCCTTGATAGTGTTACTAGGAAATTAGAGAAGGTTCTTTTAAAGGAAAACCGTATTTGGTGGGAGTTGGTAACACTTGAGAAATACCACTCCCATAAAATTATTCCCAAGGGTTTACTTTTAAAAAAGTCAGCTTCCTTTAAGTCCACAGATGAGGACACACACAGGAGGGAAGATGAAAATTTTCAACCTCAGCAAACACATTCTTGCAAAAGAAGAGATCTCCGTCCTTGAAAAAGGCTTAAAGTTTGTGCCTTCATTACCCCTTAACAAATTCAACACATATGTGGACCTTAACAAATTTGTCCGCAAGTTGAGCTTGAAAAAAATCTTCATCAGTAACCCCTCTACAGAACCAACTAGCAGCCCCACTACCCCCTTCAAACCTAAGTCAATCTTCAACCCCTCCCATATGAGGGGTAACCAGAGGCGTCACTAGGGTTGGTGTCACCCGGTATGGCAACTTATGGTGTCACCCCCATGGACCTCCTTCCGTATCACACCACGCGTGTGTGTGTGTGTGTGTGTGTGTGTGTGTGTGTGTCTATATATAATCTGGCACTCCAAGCACTTTAAAACAGTATGAATGCTAGTGCCCTTCTTAAAAAGAATTTATACAAGGAGTATCGGCCACACAAGTTTCATAGATAGATAGATAGATAGATAGATAGATAGATAGATAGATATTAGATATACATATATATCTCTTCGGGAAAGGGGGCATAGCCACTCAAAAGGGGGCATGTCCTCTAGTGTAGTTTACCACACTACATAACCCTTATACACATTATGCACCACAATAGTAGGACCCCTTATACTGGTGCCCCTTTCACATTATACCACAAAGTATGAGCCGAAATTCACATTATAGCACATGGTATGAGCCAAAATTCACATTATAGCACACAGTATTAGCCGAAATTCACATTATAGCACACGGTATGAACCGAAATTCACATTATATAGCACACGGTATGAGCCGAAATTCACATTATAGCACACGGCATGAGCCGAAATTCACATTATAGCACACGGCATGAGCTGAAATTCACATTATAGCACACGGTAGCCGAAATTCACATTATAGCACACGGTATGAGACGAAATTCACATTATAGAATACAGTATGAGCCAAAATTCACATTATAGCACACGGCATGAGCCGAAATTCACAGCACACGGAATGAGCCGAAACTCCCATTATAGCACACGGTAGCCGAAATTCACATTATAGCACACGGTATGAGACGAAATTCACATTATAGAATACAGTATGAGCCAAAATTCACATTATAGCACACGGCATGAGCCGAAATTCACAGCACACGGAATGAGCCGAAACTCCCATTATAGCACACGGTAGCCGAAATTCACATTATAGCACACGGTATGAGCCGAAATTCACATTATAGCACACAGAAGGAGCCGAAATTCACATTATAGCACACGGTATGAGCCGAAATTCACATTATAGCACACAGAAGGAGCCGAAATTCACATTATAGCACACGGTATGAGCAGAAATTCACATTATAGCACACGGAATGAGACAAAATTCAGGGAGAGTGACAGCAGGGACAGGGAGAGTGACAGAGGGACAGGGAAAGTGACAGCAGGGACATAGGGACAGGGAGAGTGACAGCAAAGACATAGGGACAGGGAAAGTGACAGAGAGAGGGACAGCAAGGGCATACAGTAGGGACTAGGGAAAGAGAAGGGCAGCAGGGTAAGATTACCTATTTAGCAGCCGGAGCGGAGGATGATGTGGTCTGCGGTGCATGAGGAGGCTGTGGTCGGCACGGGGCGGAGGAGGTTATGGGCAGAGAAGGACTGAGGGTGGCTGAGGAGGCTGAGGGTGGCGGCTGTGCAGCGGAAGAGGTAGAGGGCAGCAGCGGTGCAATGGAGGAGGCTGTGGTCGGCGGCCTTTGGTGGTGCGGCACTGGCTCCTATGACCCAGCGCTACTATTTCCAATCTGCCGCGGACCGGCAGCCAATGACTGGCTGCTGGTCCGCGGCAGATTGGATAGGAGTAATAGAAAATGTTTGGTTACACAAGAAAGTTGCCTTATTTGAGGCAAGAGCACACAGACTACTAATACCAGAGTGCCGAACCAGCTGCTCACGACACACATATATATCTCTCTATACATACACACATGTACATACACAATGCGTACACATATATATATATAGACCTACACACACAAACACACACATATATATCATGGCGCCCCTCCCCCCCCTTTACCCCTCATCATACTTTTTATGGCGACTGGAATGGCTGGCTCCCACTGTAAATGATATAAGGTTCTTCCCAGGCTGCTCTTCTGCTCCAGTCTGTCTCGAGAGTTCCTGTCCCTCCTCCCAGGCAACATTCAGCGCGCACCAGCAAGGAGAGACGAAGCTGCTGCGGAGAGGGGAGGGTGGCCCCTCCTCCCCTCTCCCCCTGGCTGGGACACTGACTGGCGGCGGGCGCAGCGCTGACTGCGGCAATACAGTGAGTCAGTGTGACTCAATGTAATGCCGGCGGCTGTGGGCCCCTTGACAGCGGCGGGCTTCGGTGCAATGCACCGCTGCTACTTCCGCCGCTCTGTCTCGCCTCTCACATTCATTTATTGGGATGCGGGTGCGCGGCTCTATTTAACGGGATGCGGGTGCGCGGCTCTATTTAACGGGATGCGGGTGCGCGGCTCTATTTAACGGGATGCGGGTGCGCGGCTCTATTTGGTGTCACCCCATTGAAGGGTGACACCCGGGTGCGGGCCGCACCCACCGCACCCCCCTCATGACGCCACTGGGGGTAACTTCATAGAAACATTCCTAAAATTAGTATCAGACGACATAAATGGAATGGAACCTAAACTTTATCGACATAACCTAATGATGAAAGAACGGCAAGCCCTTACTAGGCTGAAGGAAAATGAGGAATTGGTTTCAAACCAACGGATAAAGGGGGGGGTCATGTCCAAAGACGAGTACGATCAGGTTGAAAAAAGACAATTGTCCATCGAGTTCAAGCTATTTGTGGTCTCCTATGCACGATTATTTTGTATAAAATTTTGACTGAAGTTGATGACTGCCGTTACATTTTACCCCTCTTTTTTATAATAACCATATTGTGTGACTATGCCCCGTAACCCTGGATATCCTTATCCATTAGGAATTTATCTAACCCATTCTTAAAGGTGTTGCCTGAGTCAGCCATTACAATTCCCTCAGGCAGGGAATTCCAAACACAGATCGCCCTTACCATAAAAAGCCTTTACGCTTATATTGAACAGTAGCGGTCCTAATACTGAGCCTTGCGGCACACCACTTAGCACTTCAGTCCAATTTGAAAAAGATCCATTAACCACAACGCGCTGCTCACTATTATCTAACCAGTTTTTGACCCAAGTGCATATTGTGCTTCCTAGCCTTGTTTCTTGTAGCTTGTAGATAAGTCTCATGAGAGGTACAGTGTCGAATGCTTTGGCAAAATCTAAAAAGATTACATCCACCTCTTTACCCTGATCTAGGTTTGCGCTTACTGTTTCATAAAAGCCAAGTAAGTTGGTTTGACAGGATCTGTCCTTCACAAACCCATGTAGATTCCTTTTAATGACCTTATTGACTTCAAGGAACTTCTGAATACTATCTCTTAGAATACCTTCCAATACTTTCCCCACTATAGATGTAAGACTAACTGGTCTATAATTACCTGGTTCAGCTGTACTTCCCTTTTTGAATATAGGCACTACTTCCACTACACGCCAGTCTTTGGGAACCATACCTGATATTACTGAATCCTTAAAGATCAAAAATAGCGTTTTTGCAAGTTCAGAGTGAAGCTCCATTAGAACCCTTGGGTGAATACCATCGGGACCTGGTGACTTATTAATCTTTAAATCTCTACTAGGGGTGGACTATTCCACCCTGGGTAATCCTACGCAGTGCGCATAGGATGGCTGCCACACCTGGTACCTTGTGAGGGTTGAATACACTGCCCCTGGAGGTTATTACCCAAAATGCCTACACCAATCATGCATTATTGTTTCTTGGTTTTTTTTTCCTATTGTCTGTGTGGTTTATCTTTTGATGTAATACTTAAATCTTCTGCATTATGTGCACTGTTTGAATTCTAGTTGGCCCCACGGATGGCTGCCTCGGTGCTGCTCTGCCAAGCAGCCTTCGTTTTTAGTCTTGCATGTATAATATGTATAATATGTCGAGTCTATTGTACAGCTGCAATGTGCAGTATCAACTCATACGTGTAATGTTTGTAATGTATGCTACGTTTTTCCCCCTTCTTATGCTATGTATTTCCCCTTCATGTTGCTGCTCGGCAATGCATTGTACCACAAATAATTCCTAGTGTATGTGAGTACACCTGGCCAATAAAGCTGATTCTGAAATGTTTTAATTGGTCACAGACTACTTCCTCGCTTAAATAAGTACCGATCAGTGGGATATTCTCATTATTGAGATTATGTGTTAGTCCCTGAATTGGGTCCTCTCTAGTAAATACTGTTGAAAAAAACTCATTTAGTGTGTCCGCTATGTCATTATCATTTTTGATGAAGACTCCCAACTTGTCTTTTAAAGGGCCTATACTCTCCTTCTTTAATCTCTTGCTATTAATGTATTTAAATATTTTTTTGGGATTCACTTTGCTTTCCTTTGCTACTAGTTTTTCAGTTTCTACTTTAGCCGCTCTTATTTCCTTTTTGCATATTTTGTTACATTCCTTATAGTGCTGAAATGACTCTGATTCCCTGTCAGATTTGTATTTTTTAAATGCTCGCCTTTTCTTGCCCATAAGTTCCTTTTTCTTTTTGTTAAGCCACATCGGTTTATGATTTTTATTCCTTTTTTTGCTGCTCATAGGAATACATTTGAGAGTATTTTTAGCTAGCAGGAATTTTAGTACCTCCCATTTCTCCGTAGTATTTTTTCCTAAAAACAAACCTTCCCATTCAATATCCCTTAAAAATGCCCTCATCTTTTCAAAATTCGCTTTGCTAAAGTTTAGAGTCCTAGTTGAGCCAGTGAGGTCCCTTAATTGAATCTGCAGGAAACTGGTACAAGAATTAATAAGAAACCATTTGTGATCTGTTTTCTGGGGCTATATATGTCTTTTTAATGAGAACTTTTTAAAACCTTAAATTCTGTATGAGTATATGAAAGTTTTCTATGGGGAATTGTTCAAAGGATTATAGTGAGAACCAGCCCTCTACATTTTGGATACATTTTATAAAAGGACAAATCAAGACATTTGTTGGATGCAGTGTGGTTATGTGAATTTCTTTATTTACACTTCCCTTAATTTAGAACATTAAGTAGCAGCACTGTGAAAATCTTATATATTTCATATAAGTCTTTGAGGTGGTGAGTGGAGCTGCTTGGGAGATATATGGCTGCAGCTAATTAAAAACGCTTGTGTGCAGTTTCTGATCACTGTGTAACATGAATCTTTCTTTTCAACAGAAAGGATCTCTAGGAGCAGCTTTATTATGTTCAGTTTTCAGGAAGAATGTAAGAACACAGTTAAAAATGTATTTAAAACATCTTATATATCTAGTAGGGAATTGGATGAAGATTTAGAAGGAATGATGAATAAATTTCAGAAATTACTGTTGAAAGAAAGTCATTTGTGGTGGGAAATTGTGACTTTGGAGAACTACTGTATGCATTGAATAAATTAGTTCTATGTGGATTGTGAATTAAGAATTGTCTACTTTCAATACTGGAACACAATCTTTTAAACAGGAATGATATAAAGTAGAAAGAAAAATTTGCATACAATAGAAAAATAAATTTGAATTTTGATTAGATTGGTGTTACCTTTTCAAGATTAAGAGGCTTGTAAAGAGATTGAGAAAAGGATGCATAAGAACTTGAAAAAGAATGAAAGATACAGTGGTCTATTCATGAAGCAGTGAAATATGTAGAGAAGTGATCTAGTGGAGAAGTTGCCCATGGAAACCAATCATCATTAAAGTAACATTTATTATTTGCATACTATAAAATTATACAGAACAACTAATTGATTGCTATGGGCAACTTCCCCACTGTCTCACGTCGCCACTCTATTCACTGCTTCATGAATAGACCCTATAGTAAAAAAAACAGAAAAAATATAATAGAGATTAAGGAGGATAATATAAAAGGTTTACACCATCAGTAATTCAAAGTGTATGATATTACTTACAGAAATTTAAATGTGAGCTTAGAAGAGGTTCCCGTCCCGGAGTCAAAAAGTGAAAGGTTTTATGAGAGTGAACAATCTTTTCAATTGGTTACTCTTAAACAAAAATATAACAGGGGACAACACTATAAAAGAAAAGATACTAAAGGTGCATACACATTAGACGATGTCACTCTGTGAGCGACGTCGCTTAATATTTCCCCTCGCAGGCCGGCCGGTCAGATGCCGACTGTACACACTGAGCGATATGACTTCTGATATTGCTCAGTGACATCATGCCTCCACCAGCCGTGCATGCAGATCCTGGACGACAGTCCAGATCATGCATGAATGCTTTGCCAACAGCAACGATCGTTGCCGACCCGCAGGGTCGTGCATCGGTCATCGCTGGCGGCATACACACTTGCCGATAAAATGAGCGACGTCACTCAGGGAGGGGGGAAATGAGAGATGTTGCTCATTTTATCGGCAAGTGTGTATGGGCCTTAAGAAATATGATAAGAGGGATTATCGGTCACAGAGAGAATATATGAATAGAAGAGAAAATAATCAAACATATAGATGAGAGAGAGATTATGATAGCCTATATACCCTAAATAATCAGTGCGCTTCTTTTAGGAGATTTGATTTGAAAAGAACATGTTTTGCACCGGCAGACAGGGCCTGGGGCTACCTGCTCAGCAAGGGATGTAAAGCATGGAGGCTACATACAGCCTGGAGAGGAGCTTTCCCTGCTCTGCATTCCTGCAGATGTCCTCTGCTGCTGCCAGCTGCTGCACCTGTCACACTGTATGACAGGCAGTAGCACAGGCATCTTGAAGCCTCCATTTCCTGTGAAAGTGGCAGAGTGCAGGACTTGAAAAGGAGGTGGAGCCACACTTGAATGAGGGAGGAGCTACATGGGACTGAGGGGGCAGAGCTACATGGGACCAGGGCTACTACAGAGGAGGATGAGCTGCTACAGAACTGGCCAGACAGATTTTGTTAGGTAAGTGGAGAAAAAGAGAGTGAGAGAGAAAGTGTTTGTATGTTTTTGTAGGTGTGTGTATCTGTGTGTGTGGGCATTATGTGTATAAGTGGCACTTCTGTGGGCATTATGTGTATAAGTGGCACTACTACTATAGGCAATATGTGTGTAAGTTGCGCTACTACTGGGGGGCATTATGTGTATAAGTGGCACTACTACTGTGGGCATTATGTGTAAAAGTGGCACTTCTGTGGTCATTATGTATATAAGTGGAATTACAACTATGGACATGACATAACTCCCAACTGTCCCAATTTTGGCAGGACAGTCCCATTTTTTAATTTTCTGGGACAGTCCTGTTGTCCCATTAATGGGTTGAAGTGTCCCACAGTGGGGGAGCAGTTGGGAGACCCACTGTCATCCACTGCAGAGCAGTGTTGAATAGATGCTGTGTGCATGTGCATAGTATCTATTCACTGGGAGAGAGGGACAAGGGCCATGCATGCAGCTCAAAGAGCACTCAGCAAGCACCCCCACAGTGGCAAAACAGGTTTGTGGCATCACAATACTTCTCATGTGGTCACGCCTCCTACCAACAAAACCAAATCCCCTAACTTTAGAAAGTTGGGGAGTATGGCATTATCTGTATAAGAAACACTACTCCTGGGGGCATTATGTGTAAATGTGGCACTACTACTGGAGGCATTGTGTGGATAAGCAGCAGTACTGTGGGTATTATGTATAAATGTCACTACTACTGCAGGCATTATATGTATAAGCAACACTTCTACTGTGGCATAATGTGTATAAGCAGTACTAATGCTGGGGGCATTATGTGTATTAGCGGCACTACTGTGGGCAATATTTATAAGGGACATTATTACTGGGGGCATTATATGTATAAGCGGCACTACTACTGGGGGCATTATGTGTATAAGCAGCACTACTATGTGCGGGGTTATATGAATAAGTTTGTGCTACTGTGTGGTGTAATTTGAAATGGGGGTACTATTGTGTGGCTGCACCCCTTCCTTGTGAGCCCACACTACCTTAGTACAGTATGGGAGAACACAAATTTATAGTTTGCAGGGTGGCGCCAAACACCCTAGCACTGGCCCTGCCAGTAGAATATCATTTTGGTTCTCTATATATTCCTGTATCTAACAAATATGATATATTGAGAGATTGTCATAAAGAACAGGAGAGCCTTTTTTTAGGAAGGAATCGTTACAGGTCTCCACATAGAGATTTTCAGAGGAAATGCTAAGACCTAAATATCTAATAAAGGATAGTGGGAAAAAAGGGAAATATTATAGAGAAAGAAGAGAAATAAACAATGTAAAAAGGAATATATAATTAAACAAAAAAAATCAAATAAGGAAAAATCACAAATTAACACAGAATATATATTAGTACCCATTTGTTGTCGGAGGAGGAACAAGAAGTATTAAGTAAGGGGATAAAGTTTGTCCCTTTAAATTCCCCTAAACAGTTAGAATTATTTGTAGAGACGCAAAAATTCTTGAGAAAACTATCCCTAAAGAGGTTTTTTTTCACAAGGAGGGAATAGGAATAGAAGAAGAAATATTACGGTAAATGAAGGGATATCAAAGCAGAAATTTCAGAAGAAATTCACTTTTAATCCTACCCATTGTAGAGGAAGCTTTGTAGAAGCATTTGGGAAATTCGTTTTGGAGGATGGAGAAAAGATAACCAACAGACAAATAATAGTAAAAATAAAAGAATAAGGGGGAAAAGTAATTTGAATCAAGTGGAGATAAAAGCTGTGATTTTTTTTTTGTTGAGAAAATGAAATAATAACCATAAAACTCATCGATAAAGATGGAGGGGGGATGGGTTATATGACGATTACATACTGTATATAGAGAGTAAAGTGGATATTTTGTTGTCAGGTCAGGAAACTTTTATAACTCTTAGAAAAAAGCTGGTGAAAAGATTGAGAAAAGCCTATATGATTTGGTGGATATATACCATCAAAAATGTGTGTTGACAAATAAAGAGGGAGAATTCTTAAAAGTGGAAGGTCCCATTTTAACAGTGATATTAGGGATTCTAAAAGTTCAGAAGAATGAGGTAGATCCCCCATTAAGACCTATTGTAGCAGGAGTAGGGTCCATTACACCTAACCTTTCACAAATTATTGATTCATATTTGCAACCTACAGTATTGCATGTAAGGGAAAAGCATATCTTAGAGAAACAACAGATGTGATAAATCAAATAAACAAAATTGTATAGGAGGAGAGGGATTTGTTGATAATGGCCGATGAAGGCTCCGTGTATACTATTATTAAACATGAAAGGAGTATACAAGCGGTCCAAAATGCTCCCATGAAACTATGGACTATGAGTTACAACAATTTAATCTGGAGGATATCAAGTTTATACTGAAAAATAACTATTTTGCCTTTAAGTGGACATATTACCTACAGTAGTCCGGGACAGTGATGGGTACAAGGTTCACCCCCAGTTTTGTGAATATTTTCATGGGTTGTAGGAAGAGTAAACCATGTTTGGCGTGACCTGGGGGTGAGCCTCATATTTTACCATTGCTACAAAGATTATATTTTTCTTGTATGGAGGGGAGGAAGAAATGACCTCCTGATGTTTCTGAAGACTTTGAATGCTAATGATTTTGGGTGGCACTTACCTTCTGTATCAGTGAAATTACAGTTACTTTTTTAGATACCACAATTTACAGTATGTGGAAAATTTGAAAATATGTACGAAATATGTAACAACCGTATTTTAATCTAAATCTAAGTGTGGGGTATGTTTTGTTTGAAGGAATTGAAATACAGAAGGAAGTCTACTTCAAATAAAAAAAAATATATATAGAATAAATCATTTTACAACATGTGATACCTCCAATGTCAATAATTTAATAAAATGCAGATGTATGAAACAATATGTAGCAAGAACAAGTCTTTAAATTGAGTATGGGCGGTCGCCTAAAAAATATTTGTAAGGGAGTGAATAATTATTGTATGTCTGCACATTTTAAATTTGTCATGCTTGTTCAGTAAATTGTATTTTAAGTTTTATAATTGTTGATTTAATTAAGGAAAGTTGGAGACAGAACGATATACAGTAGGTGCAACATAAGCTAGAGCTAATATGCACTGGGTATATGATATAAATACCTTATATCCGCATGGCCTGAACAGAGAATTGGACATAAATGGTTCCTTTAGATTTTTATATTGTTTGTTATAGATTATTTATTACTTATCATTAATCTTTTAAAGTTTGAAGATGATGAATTATTTTAGTGAACCAGTTTGGTGTATCAGCTTTCAAATTACCCTATAATATGTATTCATTGTATCTTGTCCTTGAATGTACATTATTTATTTTTATATTAAAGGGGAATTAACCAGAACTTTGGAGTATTATAGAACAGTGACTTGACCGCATCCACCTGTGCCTTGACAAAGACCGCTATTGGAAAATAATGCATTGCCAGATGGAAGCTGTCACTGAGAGCAGGACAGACCACTTTCCCCCTTTAGAAGCAGTACGGAAGACAAGCTGCACAGCAGGATTTGAAGCCAGTGTGAGAGAACAGCTGATAGTGCAGCTGTTCATGGAGAGATTTGCCGGCGGCATAGCTGTGCCCTAAACTGCTTTGAGAGAGCAGTGGAAAGCGCGGCTGTCAGCTGAAAAAACTGGGACCTGGAAAAGCAGTGGTCAGCTTGACAGGAATCTTCTGCATAGTGCAGAGTACACCACACATATAGAACTTCCAGATGTCTGATGAGCTCCCTTAATTGAATTCGCTGGAAACTGGTACAGGCATTATAAGGAGACCATTTGTGACCTGTGCTCTGGGGCTATACTGTATATGTCTTTTTAATGAGAAATTTTTATTGGAATAAAACTTTAAATTCTGCATTAAGTAGCAGTGCTGTGAAAATATCATATATTTTATACACATGTTCCCAAATATGTCTGGTATCTTTTACAATAAGTCAAATTTTGATTGTTACAGTCCCGGAATAGCACTTCACCCCTCATATTCAAAAAAGTTTATATAGAATCTGCCTGTGAAAAGAAGAATTTAGGTCTGCGTATTCTTTGTTTCCTTGTCCCTGATAAAGTCATTTAAGTGACATGAATATGTTACTGATGGTGAGAAATCAATTGCCTTATGAGAGATCAGATCTTTAATTCCCCTCCTCCCTTTGCTCTCAATGAATGCCCTAAGTTAGTTTCCCCTGACTTTTCCACCTTAAGGGTCAATTTACTAAGCCTTGTTTGGAGATAAAGTGGACAGATATAAAGTACCAGCCAATCAGCTCCTAACTGGCATGTCACAGGCTGGGTTTAAAAACCAGTGCAGTATAGCGAGGTACAGGGGATTTCCGGGTTTTCCTGCTCCATTAAAACCCGCAAGCTGATTTTGAACTGTATTCCCAGTTTTAAACATCTGGTAATTCCCCACTGCTCCTCATTATTTCAGTCGATGCAATTGTGCTGTTTAAATACATGCGGATATTATCTATGCTGCTATTCATTTTAAATGGAATGTTTTTAATTATTGTGAGTATACTGTAACATGTTTGATGTTTGATTAAAACTGTACGTCACTATATTTATATATTTTTTCCTATATGGCATCCGCGTGAGTTTACAAATAACTCCAGAAGCCTATTGTGACTGTGACCTCACTGCAGAGCACAGGATAAGTCCCCTTCTTCAATTTTTGTTGCATGTACACCTTTGGGTGAAGGGAGTGGGAACCTTCTTTGAAGGGGGTGTGTTCAGCAGCTCATTATATGCGCAATAAGATTTTGCCTTTAAATTTTATTGGATTATTCACTGTTTATTCCCATATAAGGAGTTTTCATTGTGCTGCAGTATGTTCAAAATCAGGGAGAGGCGAAAGGCAACATTTGTATACGTTTTTAGAGATAATGGAGAATCAGTCACCTTAGTAGACGAGAGCCTTGATAGTGTTACTAGGAAATTAGAGAAGGTTCTTTTAAAGGAAAACCGTATTTGGTGGGAGTTGGTAACACTTGAGAAATACCACTCCCATAAAATTATTCCCAAGGGTTTACTTTTAAAAAAGTCAGCTTCCTTTAGGTCCACAGATGAGGACACACACAGCAGGGAAGATGAAAATTTTCAACCTCAGCAAACACATTCTAGCAAAAGAAGAGATCTCCGTCCTTGAAAAAGGCTTAAAGTTTGTGCCTTCATTACCCCTTAACAAATTCAACACATATGTGGACCTTAACAAATTTGTCCGCAAGTTGAGCTTGAAAAAATTCTTCATCAGTAACCCCTCTACAGAACCAACTAGCAGCCCCACTACCCCCTTCAAACCTAAGTCAATCTTCAACCCCTCCCATATGAGGGGTAACTTCATAGAAACATTCCTAAAATTAGTATCAGACGACATAAATGGAATGGAACCTAAACTTTATCGACATAACCTAACGATGAAAGAATGGCAAGCCCTTACTAGGCTGAAGGAAAATGAGGAATTGGTTTCAAACCAACGGATAAAGGGGGGGGGGGTCATGTCCAAAGAGGAGTACGATCAGGAGGTACTCAGGCAATTGGGGGATGGACAAACTTATGCAAAACTTAGAACAGACCCCACCATGGACATCCTTTCAAAATTAGATACCCTTTTAACAAAATACGGGGAGCTGGGCACTCTAACAGACAAAGAGATCCAGTTTATTTACAACAAAGACCCAGTCATTCCAGTGCTGTATGTGTTGCCAAAAATACACAAAGATATGGTCAAGCCACCAGGCAGACCGATCGTATCAGGTATTGACTCGGTTACAGCAAATCTATCGGAATATCTAGACTTCCACCTCCAACCACTTGTATCAAAATATCCTTCCCATCTGAAAGATACCACAGATTTTTTACGAAATCTGGAGAGTTTGGAATGGGAGGAAGGACAAATTATGGTGGCAGCAGACGTAAGGTCACTTTACACCATCATAGACCATTAAGATGGTCTAGCTGCCCTTAACCAGGCATTGGAGAAAAGTACTATGACTACAGATCTCAAAAACTTCATAAAGGATGGAGTTAAATTTATCTTAGAGAATAACTATTTCTCCTTCAACAATGCATTTTATTTACAGAACGTTGGTACAGCAATGGGCACCAGGTTCACCCCAAGTTTTGCCAACATTTTTATGGGACAGTGGGAAGAAGAAACAATGTGGAACCACTGTCCCTTTGGGGTGAACCTGGTGGCCTGGAAGAGGTACATTGATGACGTATTTTTCGTCTGGAGGGGTGATGAGGGAACCCTAAATGAATTCTTTATGTACCTGAATACTAACACGAAACATATCCAATTCTCTTTTGAGAGTAGCAAACAGACCATCAATTTTTTGGATATTACGGTATGGGCGGATGAAAATGGCTTAAACACCAAGAATTACACAAAACCTACGGACTCAGGAATGTTCATAAATGCAACAAGTTGTCACCACCCCAATTGGCTGGATTCGATTCCAGGGGGCCAATTTAGGCGCATGAAACGTAATTGCAATAAGCAGGAGGTATTTGAAGAACAGGCGCAGGGGCTGTGCAACAAATTTAAGACATCAGGGTATAATATAGAAAAGGTCACCAGTTCATTTATGAAGGTATCTGACATTAACAGAAAGGATCTTTTCGTCAACAAGGATAAAAATACCGATGTTAAGAACTACGACTGGTCATTTGTAACTTCGTTTAGTAGTCAGTATAGGGCTCTGGAAGGTTCCCTTAATAGACACTGGAAAATCCTAAAAAAAGATCCAGTTATAGGTGACCTTTTGCCAACCAGACCAAAATGTATTTACAAGAAAGCCCCAAACATCAAAACAAGTTTAGTTAAAAGCGCGCAACCAACAACGAAAAGGATGAACACCATTAAGTCTAAAGGTTTTTTTAGATGTGGTAGTTGCTTGGGTTGTAGGGGCATCAAAGGGTCGGGCAGTAAAGTCACGGAGGTGACCATTAACAAAAAACAATTCAAGATATCGGATTTCATCACTTGTAATACCAATAATGTAGTCTATGCAATTGAGTGTGGTTGTGGTTTGTGGTACATAGGAAGAACCTCCCGACCTCTTAAAACAAGGTTAGGAGAACATCTCAGGAATATCAAGAAATCCCTAATCACCCACGCTCTATCAGAACATTTCCGTGTGTCTCACCAAAGTAATTGTAATGGAATTAAACAGTTCTGTGGTTTAAGGCACATAAAAGGGGATTGGAGACGCAAAGATCTAGCGACTCAGTTGGCGAAAGCAGAGATGAGGGCGATATATGAGTTAGGGACACTGAAACCAGGTGGTTTGAACAGCGATTTTGAAATTAGGTGGTTTTTATAAGAATTTCACTACCACTCCCTGCCCATTGCCTGATAGATAGGTGTCTGGTCCCTTATTCCCGGCTTGTTGCCTGATAGATATGTGTCTTGTCCCTTATACATGTCCCTATCACCATTTTATAGATTTATATTTAAAAAAAAAAAAATTTTATAAAGAAAAGTTTTTAAATAAATTGTAGGGGTTCTTTATGAGTGTATTATGTTCAGTTCAACATACCCTGTCAATCGCATCTTAGACTTTTTATTTTTTTATTTTTAAGGATAGATCCCCTCATCATAGATCTCTAGCATTACTACATGTTTAGATACTGTATATAGTTTACATTAGGATCTCAATTATAGTTGACACATAAGCAAAAGTATATCATGATCAATCACTGATACTTTGTTTATGTCCATTTTTCCATGTATAATCTTTTGTTTACATCTAATATGTGGACAGCGTCGATGTCCGTCACCGGAAGTAACGCGACGCAACTCAGGAGAAGGGAAGAGACTTTGCCCACACTTCAAAACGGAAGTGACGTGACGACGTCCGGCGGCTGGGGACAATCAGGACTTAGTTAAATCTGTTTGAACTTGCTGACAGCAGAAGGAAATGTAGGTTTATGTGAGAGAACTGGGCGATGTGTAGTGAAGTTTCTTCAGCCAACAACACCGGACTCTCTCAGTACCGGAAGTCCGGGGCTGTTGCCGTGTCAACATACATCAACAGGAAGAGGAAATGACCAACAATGTACCATGGGACTGAGTGAAGCTATTAAGCTTACAGGGTTCAGCTGCGGTCACTGCAAAGTGATTGGCTGTGAGACATTTAAATAGACTTCCCCCAGCAGCACACTGAATCAATTTGCACCTTGACAAAGACCTCTGTGAGAGGTTGAAACACGTTGGTGGACGCAGGACTAGGAGCTGAGGAGTACCGGTGGACTAACCAGTGCAGAACAGCGAGGTACAGGGGATTTCCGGGTTTCCCTGCTCCATTAAAACCCACAAGCTGATTTTGAACTGTATTCACAGTTCTAAACATCTGGTAATTCCCCACTGCTCCTCATTATTTCAGTCCATGCAATTGTGCTGTTTAAATACATGCGGATATTATCTATGCTGCTATTCATTTTAAATGGAATGTTTTTAATTATTGTTAGTATACTGTAACATGTTTGATGTTTGATTAAAACTGTACGTCACTATATTTATATATTTTTTCCTATATGGCATCCGCTTGAGTTTACAAATAACTTCAGAAGCCTATTGTGACTGTGACCTCACTGCAGAGCGCAGGATAAGTCCCCTTCTTCAATTTTTGTTGCATGTACACCTTTGGGTGAAAGGAGTGGGAACCTTCTTTGAAGGGGGGGTGTCCAGCAGCTCATTATATGCGCACTAAGATTTTTCCTTTAAATTTTATTTGGTTTAAAAAAATGACAGTTAGGAGCTGGTTGGCTGGTACTTTAACTCCGTACAATTTATCTCAACCCAAGGCTTAGTAAATAGACTCCTGTTTCACATAACTTATTAATATATTTATTTTTTTATGACTGAATTAGGTCAAGAACATCTATTTAAAACATCCAACATGATTCAATTTAATAAAAACAACAACATATTTTATAAAGATCGGTTTAAACATTGACAGCTGATATCAGTCCACCAATGATCATAACATTTCAACCATCATGACTTACATTTTCCCTGTGTCTGCTCCTCTCTGCAGCCACCGGGTGTACACAGGGAAGGCGAAGGCTGCTTTTTTACATTTCCCCAGCAGCTGTTAATCTCTGCAGCTGACATTGGAGGGAATCATGAAGCAGAGGAGCAAGGAGGTCTTGCTAAAAGTGGCAACTGTTGAAAGATTCTCTTCTAACAGCTGCATAGTAGGTGTTTGACTTATTGCATCTGATACAATCCATGTCAGGGAAAGCCCTGCCAGGTTTGGTCACTTCTCTTATTTTTATTTATTGTATACTACTTGTTTGTACTGTTATGTTTCCCTGGTGATTACTTTGCCCTTTCTTCTTTTATATCAACTTACATCTTTTTATAAAATAAATCAGTAAAGAATAATGATACAAATCTAGTATAAATATTAATGTGTTAAGAATTTTTTGTTTCAACTTAAATTCAGCTGCCCAAAACTACATACAGATGTAGCCTCAAAACATCATGCAGCGTGAGATGACTGGTGTCAGTGAGCCGTCTGGTCCTGTACAGCTTTGCTAATGTCAGGTATATTTTTTTGCTTAAAATGTGCATTAGTCACAACGATGAGACTGTGCTGATTAATTTGATATATGACAACTGTTTATTGTGTGTGACTGAGTCTGTATACGGAGCAGAACAAAACTTGTATTAGAAAAAAAGCTGCTGCCGCTACATTGTAGTGCTTTGTATATGGAATTCAGAGACTCAGTCACACACAGATAAAGTGTCATATACAGTATCAAATTAATCAACATAATATTCTCATGCATCCTAGTCACGTTGCATTGTAACTAAGATGCATTTTCAGTAAAGAAGAATAAAAAATTATGCCCAATGCTAGACGTTTCTCACGCAACCTGGGGTGCCAAAAGGGGCTTTCTGGTGTGACTGCAGGAAAGATGTATGAGGACATATCTGTAAATACTGTGCAGGGTAGTTAAGTACATCCTGGAATTAGGTTTATTATTGTCATAATAATATTATATTTCATAGGCAATTGAACAGCAGCTTATACAGATGTAGCCACCTTTATCTTGACTGACTGAGGCGTTTGTCCCGATCGAGCATACGCAGCGTAGGGAGGCGCGCCTAGTCACAGAGAGGCGTACCTAATCGCACGGAGGCAGACAGAGCGTTTGGCGTTACCTTTACGTGTAATACCTGCGATCATCCACCAGATGTCGCCTTTTACAATCACCACTGCGCATGCGTGTGGTCTCCCGTAAAATACAATACTGAAATATATAATAAGGACTACTTTACTAAGCGTCTCATTACGCTGCATACAGTAAATACTCATTACGCTGCATTATTTAATACAGTAAATACTCATTATGCTGCATTATTTAATACAGTATATACGGTACAGACGCAAATAGTACAGCATACAGTATATGATCCATCTACAGTACTTTATGAATATGTGAGCGTCCAAGTCCCGCAGACAAAACAACATAAAACCAGTAGTTTACACTGTCGCAAATGGACGTGTTAGAAGTTCACTATTGCCTCTTGAGATTAGGAATTTTGTACAGTATGTTAGCGTCCTAATCCCATAGCCATTACAGCATAATCAAAACCAATGGATTTATTCATGTCTGCGGCGAAGTGGTGAAGTGTTCCGCTTCCTATACTCAGAGTCCCGAGTTAGATTTCTAAAGTACGAATGCATTTTAGTTTTTTCCAGACACTTTATTATTTTTTTATTCACATAAACCAGGGAAAATCTGCAGGAGCAGTTCTGTTAAGGTTCTATGCACCGTACAGTACACATACAATTCTGTAGCAGGGCAGACTCAATTGAAATGGCTACCACCTATGACTCCTTGCTCCACGGAGGCCCTAGGCTACGGAGCAAGTAACAGTCCAGATTGTGCAGGCTATGGGGCAATGCTGAAGGAGCGTCACAATCCCCTAGCTAAAATACACAGGGGCGATAGGACTAAGCGAGGTATATGCACATAACGATACACTGCAAAGTTTCCCATGGTTTTTATTATGCCTTTTCTTTGAACACAGTATTTTCGACTGCCTCGCCCTACACCCATCCCACTTTCCCCTTCCCCCCTGGGAGCCTGCAATGTACATGCAGTAGACAGGGAGGGAGTTCCGATCAGGTTACAAGACGTGCAACAGTATACTACTGTATGTAGGAAAATCCCCCGCCCACTCTGATTTATGTGAAACCTGTGTGTACCCTTCCATTGAATGTATAACAAAGAAAAATAATAATAATAAAGTGAATGTTACAGGAACACATTAAAAAAAGGTTGGCACTTCCTTCCCATTGGTGTTGGTTTATGCCTTAGGGGACTCGGACGCAAATACTTGTATTTGAAAAGCACGTATTTTCCACTGCCTCTCCCAACCCCCATTGCCCTTCCCCCCTGGGAGCCTGCACAGGTCATGCAGTGGACAGGGAGGGAGTTCAGGTCAGGTACAATACACAAATGCCGACAATCTACAGTACTGTGTTGCTCAGTTAGTTGCGTCGGAATACACTAGTTTATACTCATTACCGCTGTGTATTTGTATATAGCGGAATGAATCGCTGCTGCAGATTTACTTTGATTTATGTGAAACCTGTGTGCACCCTTTCATTGAATGTATAACAAAGAAAAACAATAATAAAGTGAATGTCACGGGAACATATAAAAAAAAAAAAGGTTGGCACTTTGGGACTCAAAGCTGGGACTCTCAGTGTGGGATGTAAGAGCCTTCATCGCTAGGTTGGTATGGAAGAGGAGACAATTAGCTACCAGAGGGTACCAACTCCAAGTTTCTGTGACCCCCACAAGGCTCATGGCAAGCGTCGGAACCCATGGTGGGTCTGAATTAACGGGCCCATTATAGTCTATGGGAAAATGAGTCCACTTTGCATACTGATATCTCTGGTTCTGGGTGTCCCAGAGACTCGGGACTGGTACCATTTAAAAGAGGAGACTCTTGGCTTTCAGTGTAGACCAACGACTAGTTTATGTGACACTGGAAAGGGAAACAGTAAGCAACCGTGTATCGGGTCCCCTCCAGTTGTCCGCCTAGCTTGCACAGGATGCAGGGTTTCTGGCTAGCTAGGAAATACTGTACAGAAATGCTAAGCATGGTAATTTGACATCCAGGAACATAGGGAGGAGTTTATCACTCTCCATTATACTTAGAAAAATTACACTTGCCACTGTACGTTACAAGCTGTTCGTGCTAATTAGTACAATAGTAGAACATACTGTACAGAGATACTAAGTACAATGATTAGGCATCCACAAACTTAGGGAGGAGCTTTAATCTCTCTCCATTGTAATCTTTCTAAGCATAATGGAGAGAGATAAAAGCTCCTCCCTAAATTCCTGGAAGCCAAATTGCCATCCAGAGTATCGCTGTACTCTATGTTCTACCAGTGTACTAATTAGCACGAACAGCTTGTAACATACAGTGGCAAGTTTAATATTTCTATGTATAATGGAGAGAGATAAAAGCTCCCCAGTAAGTTCCCGGATGCCACATCACTGTACTTAGTATCTCTGTACAGTATTTTCTGTTAGGGTACTAATTAGCTGTTCATGCTAATTAGTACCCTAATAGAACATACTGTACAGAGATACAAAGGACGGTGATTTGGTATCCAGGAACTTACTGAGGAGCTTTTATCTCTCTCCATTATACATAGAAAGATTAAACTTGCCGCTGTATGTTACAAGCTGTTCGTGCTAATTAGTACCCTAATAGAACATACTGTACAGAGATACTACAGACAGTGATTTGGCATCCAGGAACTTAGGGAGGAGCTTTTATCTCTCTCCAATATACTTAGAAAGATTACAGCGGAGAGAGATTAAAGCTCCTCCCTAAGGTTCCTGGATGCCAAATCACTGTCTGTAGTATATCTGTACAGTATGTTCTACTAGTGTACTAATTAGCACGAGCAGCTTGTAACGTACAGTGGCAGTTTTGATCTTTCTATGTATAATGTAGAGAGATAAAAGCTCCTCCCTCAGTTCCTGGTTGCCAAATCACCATCCTTAGTCTCTCTGTATAGTATTTTCTATTAGGGTACTAATTAGCACTAACAGCTAATTAGTGCCCTAATAGAAAATATTGTACAGAGATACTAAGTACAGTGATGTGGCATCCAGGAACTTACTGAGGAGCTTTTATCTCTCTCCATTATACATAGAAAGATTAATCTTGCCACTGTACGTTACAAGCTGTTCGTGCTAATTAGTACACTAGTAGAACATACTGTACAGAGATACTACATACAGTGATTTGGCATCCAGGAACCTTAGGGAGGAGCTTTTATCTCTCTCCATTATGCTTAGAAAGATTACAATGGAGAGAGAATAAAGCTCCTCCCTAAGTTCGTGGATGCCAAATCACTGTACTTAGTATCTCTGTACAGTATGTTCTACTAGTGTACTAATTAGCACGAACAGCTTGTAACGTACAGTGGCAAGTTTAATCTTTCTATGTATAATATAGAGAGATAAAAGCTCCTCCCTAGGTTCCTGGTTGCCAAATCACCGTCCTTAGTATCTCTGTATAGTATTTTCTATTAGGGTACTAACTAGCACGAACAGCTAATTAGTACCCTAATAGAAAATACTGTACAGAGATACTAAGTATAGTGATGTGGCATCCAGGAACTTACTGAGGAGCTATTATCTCTCTCCATTATACATAGAAAGATTAATCTTGCCACTGTACGTTACAAGCTGTTCGTGCTATTTAGTACACTAGTAGAACATAGAGTACAGCGATACTCTGGACAGCAATTTGGCATCCAGGAATTTAGGGAGGAGCTTTTATCTCTCTCCATTATACTTAGATAGATTACAATGGAGAGATTAAAGCTCCTCCCTAAATTCGTGGATGCCAAATCACTGTACTCAGTATCTCTGTACAGTATGTTCTACTAGTGTACTAATTAGCACGAACAGCTTGTAACGTACAGTGGCAGTTTTGATCTTTCTATGTATAATGTAGAGAGATAAAAGCTCCTCCCTCAGTTCCTGGTTGCCAAATCACCATCCTTAGTTTCTCTGTATAGTATTTTCTATTAGGGTACTAATTAGCACGAACAGCTAATTAGTACCCTAATAGAAAATACTGTACAGAGATACTAAGTACAGTGATGTGGCATCCAGGAACTTACTGAGGAGCTTTTATCTCTCTCCATTATACAAAGAAAGATTAATCTTGCCACTGTACGTTACAAGCTGTTCGTGCTAATTAGTACACTAGTAGAACATACTGTACAGAGATACTACATACAGTGATTTGGCATACAGGAACCTTAGGGAGGAGCTTTTATCTCTCTCCATTATGCTTAGAAAGATTACAATGGAGAGAGAATAAAGCTCCTCCCTAAGTTCGTGGATGCCAAATCACTGTACTTAGTATCTCTGTACAGTATGTTCTACTAGTGTACTAATTAGCACGAACAGCTTTTAACGTACAGTGGCAAGTTTAATCTTTCTATGTATAATATAGAGAGATAAAAGCTCCTCCCTAGGTTCCTGGTTGCCAAATCACCGTCCTTAGTATCTCTGTATAGTATTTTCTATTAGGGTACTAATTAGCACGAACAGCTAATTAGTACCCTAATAGAAAATACTGTACAGAGATACTAAGTATAGTGATGTGGCATCCAGGAACTTACTGAGGAGCTATTATCTCTCTCCATTATACATAGAAAGATTAATCTTGCCACTGTACGTTACAAGCTGTTCGTGCTATTTAGTACACTAGTAGAACATAGAGTACAGCGATACTCTGGACAGCAATTTGGCATCCAGGAATTTAGGGAGGAGCTTTTATCTCTCTCCATTATACTTAGATAGATTACAATGGAGAGATTAAAGCTCCTCCCTAAGTTCGTGGATGCCAAATCACTGTACTTAGTATCTCTGTACAGTATGTTCTACTAGTGTACTAATTAGCACGAACAGCTTGTAACGTACAGTGGCAAGTTTAATCTTTCTATGTATAATATAGAGAGATAAAAGCTCTTCCCTAGGTTCCTGGTTGCCAAATCACCGTCCTTAGTATCTCTGTATAGTATTTTCTATTAGGGTACTAATTAGCACGAACAGCTAATTAGTACCCTAATAGAAAATACTGTACAGAGATACTAAGTATAGTGATGTGGCATCCAGGAACTTACTGAGGAGCTTTTATCTCTCTCCATTATACATAGAAAGATTAATCTTGCCACTGTACGTTACAAGCTGTTCGTGCTATTTAGTACACTAGTAGAACATAGAGTACAGCGATACTGTGGACAGCAATTTGGCATCCAGGAATTTAGGGAGGAGCTTTTATCTCTCTCCATTATACTTAGATAGATTACACTGGAGAGATTAAAGCTCCTCCCTAAGTTCGTGGATGCCAAATCACTGTACTTAGTATCTCTGTACAGTATGTTCTACTAGTGTACTAATTAGCACGAACAGCTTGTAATGTACAGTGGCAATTTTAATCTTTCTATGTATAATATAGAGAGATAAAAGCTCCTCCCTAAGTTCCTGGTTGCCAAATCACCATCCTTAGTATCTCTGCATAGTATTTTCTATTAGGGTACTAATTAACACAAACAGCTAATTGGTACCCTAATAGAACATACTGTACAGAGATACTAAGTATGGTGATTTTGTATCCAGGAACTTATTGAGGAGCTTTTATCTCTCTCCATTATACATAGAAAGATTAAACTTGCCGCTGTACGTTACAAGCTGTTCGTGCTAATTAGTACCCTAATAGAACATACTCTACAGAGATACGAAGTATGGTGATTTGGCATCCAGTTAAAAGCTGTTCGTGCTAATTAGTATACTAGTAGTACATTCTGTACAGAGATACTAAGAATGGTGATTTGGCATCTGGGAACTTCCATAGGAGCTTTTATCTCTCTCCATTTTACATAGAAAGATTAAACTTTCCGCTGTACTTTACAAGCTGTCCGTGCTAATTAGTACCCTAATTGAAAATACTATACAGAGATACTAAAGACGGTTATTTGGCACCCAGGAATTTAGGGAGGAGCTTTTATCTCTCTCCATTATACTTAGAAAGATTACAATGGAGAGAGATAAAAGCTCCTCCCTAAGTTCGTGGATGCCAAATCACTGTCCTTAGTATCTCTGTACAGTATGTTCTACTAGTGTACTAATTAGCACAAACAGCTTGTAACGTACAGTGGCAAGTGTAATTTTTCTAAGTATAATGGAGTGAGATAAAAACTCCTCCCTATGTTCCTGGATGTCAAATTACCATGCTTAGCATTTCTGTACAGTATTTCCTATCTAGCCAGAAACCCTGTATCCTGTGCAAGCTAGGCGGACAACTGGAGGGGACCCGAAACACGGTTGCTTCCCGTTTCCTTTTCCAGTGTCACATAAACTAGTGGTTGGTCTGCCCCGAAAGCCAAGAGTCTCCTCTTTTGTATGGTACCAGTCCTGAGTCTCTGGGACACCCAGAACCAGAGATATCAGTATGCAAAGTGGACCCATTTTCCCATAGACTATAATGGGACCGTTAATTCAGACCCACCATAGGTTCCGACGCTTGCCATGAGCCTTGTGGGGGTCACAGAAACTTGGAGTTGGTACCCTCCGGTAGCTAATTGTCTCCCCTTCCATAACAACCTAGTGATGAAGGCTCCCACCTCCCATGCTGAGAGTCACAAAGTGCCAACCTTTTTTTTCTATGTTCCCGTGACATTCACTTTATTATTTTTTTTCTTTGTTGTACATTCAATGAAAGGGTGCACACAGGTTTCACATAAATCAAAGTAAATCTGCAGCAGCGATTCATTCCGCTATATACAAATACACAGCGGTAATGAGTATAAATTAGTGTATTCCAACGCAACTAACTGAGCAACACAGTACTGTAGATCGTCAGCATTTGTGTATTGTACCTGATCTGAACTCCCTCCCTGTCCACTGCATGACCTGTGCAGGCTCCCAGGGGGGAAGGGCGATGGGGGTAGGGAGAGGCGGTGGAAAACACTGTGCTTTTGAAATACAAGTATTAACGTCCGAGTCCCCTAAGGCATAAACCAACACCAATGGGAAGGAAGTGCCAACCTTTTTTTAATGTGTTCCTGTAACATTCACTTTATTATTATTATTTTTCTTTGTTATACATTCAATGGAAGGGTGCACACAGGTTTCACATAAATAAGAGTGGGCGGTGGATTTTCCTACATACAGTAGTATACTGTTGCACATGTCTTGTAACCTGATCGGAACTCCCTCCCTGTCTACTGCATGTACTTTGCAGGCTCCCAGGGGGGGAAGGGGAAAGTGGGATGGGGGTAGGGTGAGGCAGTGGAAAATACCGTGTTCAAAGAAAAGGCATAATCAAAACCATGGGGAACTTTGCGGTGTATCGTTATGCGCAAAGACCTCACTTATCCCTATCACCCCTGTGTATTTTAGCTAGGGGATTCTGACGCTCCTTCAGCATTGCCCCGTGACCTACCAAATCTGTGCTGTTACTTGCTCCATAGCCGAGGGCCTCCATTGGGTGAGGAGACACAGGCGGTAGCCATTTCAATTGAGTCTGCCCTGCTATAGAATTGTATGTATACCATATGGTGCATAGACCCTAAACAGTACAACTGCTCCTGCAGCTTTGCCCTAGTTTACGTGAATAACTCCCTCCCTGTCTACTGCATGACCTGTGCAGGATCCCAGGGGGGAAGGGCGATGGGCAAGCGGGAGGCGGTGGAAAATACTGTGCTTTTGAAATGCAAGTACTGTATGAGTCTGAGTCCCCAGTAGCCTCCTGCTAGCCTATTGCCCTTCCCCCCTGGGAGCCTGCACAGATCATGCAGTAGACAGGGAGGGAATTCAGGTCATGTGCAATACACAAACGCCGAATATCTACTGTATAGTACTGTTTTGCTCACAGTAGCGTCAGAATACACTCATTTCTACTCATTCCCGCTGTTTGGTTGCATTTAGCGTAAAGAATCGCTCCTGCAGATGTACTCTGATTTATATGTAACTTGTGTGCACCTTTCCATTGACTGTCTTACAATGTAGATAAAATAATACAGTGTATTATTACAATAAAAAAAAAAAAAGAAGGCACATCACGTCTCGAACCCTGGACCCCCAGCGTGGGAGGTGGGAGCCTTCACCCCTAGCCCACGACGCCTCATGAGAGACTCCCAATTTCATGTGTGAAAGTACTGCAAACAGCGCCCGGCCCCCACCCCATTGGTGTTGGTTTATGCCTTAGAGGACTCGGACGCTCGCATTTGTAAAGCACGGTATTTTCCACCGCCTCCTGCTAGCCTATTGCCCTTCCCCCCTGGGAGCCTGCACAGATCATGCAGTAGACAGGGAGGGAATTCAGGTCATGTGCAATACACAAATGCCGAATATCTACTGTATAGTACTGTTTTTCTCACTTAGTAGCGTCAGAATACACTCATTTCTACTCATTGCCGTTGTGCAGTTGCATTTAGCGTAAAGAATCGCTCCTGCAGATGTACTTTGATTTATGTGAAACCTGTGTGCATCCTTCCATTGGATGTATTAGAGAGAATTTTTTTTTTTTTAAATGAATGTCACGGGAACACATAAAAAAAATGGTTGGCATTTCCTTCCCATTGGTGTTGGTTTACAGTATGCCGTAGTGGACTCGGACGCTCATGTAATTGCATTTCAAAGGCACAGTACAGTATTTCCCATCGTCTCCCCCTACCCCCATCGCCCTTCCCCCCTGGGAGCCTGCACAGGGAGGGAATTCAGGTCATGTGCAATACACAAACGCTGAAGATCTACAGTACTGTTTTGCTCAGTTAGTAGCGTCAGAATACCCTCATTTCATTCCCGCTGTTTAGTTGCATTTAGCGTAAAGAATCGCTCCTGCAGATGTACTCTGATTTATATGTAACTTGTGTGCACCTTTCCATTGACTGTCTTACAATGTAGATAAAATAATACAGTGTATTATTACAATAAAAAAAAAAAAGAAGGCACATCACGTCTCGAACCCAGGACCCCCAGCGTGGGAGGTGGGAGCCTTCACCCCTAGCCCACGACGCCTCATGAGAGACTCCCAATTTCATGTGTGAAAGTACTGCAAACAGCGCCCGGCCCCCACCCCATTGGTGTTGGTTTATGCCTTAGAGGACTCGGACGCTCGCATTTGTAAAGCACGGTATTTTCCACCGCCTCCTGCTAGCTACTGTAGCCCTCCATTCCCTGACGCTCATGTATTTTAAAAGCACGGTGTTTATACATTGTCCTGTACATTCTTCCTTTTACACAATTACTGTAGTTGCGTCTCCATACACATACAGTACTCCATACTTTTTCCACCGCCTCCCGTTACGCCTACAGTATTGCCAGAGCTGTAGATCAATCCGCCGCTATACTGTACAATCGAAAGTACTG
The DNA here is from genome assembly GCF_028390025.1 of Pseudophryne corroboree. Taxonomy (NCBI): domain Eukaryota; kingdom Metazoa; phylum Chordata; class Amphibia; order Anura; family Myobatrachidae; genus Pseudophryne; species Pseudophryne corroboree. The sequence goes on along the minus strand of NC_086451.1, from coordinate 272,072,276 downwards.
GATTAGTGGAGCATTAGCCACACAGTGGTGGAGATGTGTTATGCATGATGAGTATCTAGATCGCCTCAACGCGCCTACCTGTGATTAAACTCAGCTATCGCCTTAGCGTGACTAAACGCCCGTCTCGGCGGAGAAACAGTCAAGATAAAGGTGGCTACATCTGTAGTCTGTTTAAAGAATAATCTGTCTCTGTGAAGTGCCAGATCAAGATTTAATAGTAAAAGACTATTTTTTGCATAAGGAACAGTATGATTTACACTCAGGCTAGATTTCCTTAACATATTTGCACAAACACTGTCCCTCTGTGGTACTTCCCAGGGGAGAGACACATAATAAGGCTAGTGACTGTACTAATAATATGTGAGTAAACCATATTAATCCTTAATTGATAGCAATATATAGATAAATATATACAGTTTGTATATATGAATAAAATATTTACTAAAAGATTCACGTAATATACATAGAATTCAACCTGATCCACAATTTTGCCACAGCACATAATAAATAAGGATATATAATGAAGACTTCTTAATATTCACACAGCTAATGTTTATCCATGGCCTGGTAACTTGTAGTTGTATTTCAAAATAAGAACCTTTACAATAGAATAAAATAGGGAATGGTGACTGTGAGGTTTTAGAAAAAAAATATGAAGGTAAAGGATTTGGACTTTTTTCTGAATGTTTCTGAAAGTTATTTTTTATGCCCAGGTTAGATTTTGTTCCCATATTAGAATAAACATTTCCCTTTGGAGGTACCTCCCAGCAGAACAAGTTCAAAGCCTGCTGTATGTTATGGAAAAAAAAATTCTGGAGAGTTAATCAAAGTTGAAAGGCTGTTCATATTTTTTTTTTCGCTTTCAATCAAGCATGCAACCGATATAAACTATGTAATAATTATATTAAAATGATCATCTACTTTTTTTTCTGTATTGCACTTTTGTACATTATGTCATTTATTACGTTAGTTTTTTGTTTTTTTGTTATATGCAGTGCCTTGTACTGTACCTTGTCATATAAAATTGAAAATGTAATACATTCTGGTAGAATGGAGTAAAAGCTACAATGGGTCCCCTGTTTACGAAGGCAGTGTCTGACGTTTCTTCACAATTGTAACTTTTACCCAGTGTGTGGCTGATAGTGAGAACAGGCTGGGTGCATTAGCACATGATATGGCTGGAGTGCAGCGTGCAGCTAAGAAACTTGAAAAGGAAAATCATCAGCTTAGGAACAAATTAGTTGATTTGGAAAATTGTTCCTGCCTGAACAACATGCAACTTGTGGGTCACCCTGAGATTGTTAACAGGTCGGCTTTATTACAATTTGTCCACAATGTGCTCCCTTACCTGCTAGGAATAGCAGATGAATGTCATAATTTAGGATTGATAGTGTACACCACAATGAGGCCGCCTCGAAATCCACAAGATACCTGTCCACAGGTGATCCTATTCCGCTGCTTCAACTACTTGTATAAAGTGGCCATTTGGTCTCCTTCAGCGAAACAACATTCTATCACTTTGGAGGGAAATAAACTGTATATTTTTCAAGACATTTCTGTTGAGCTCGTCAGAGCCCGAATTTTTTTTCCCCCCCATCTGCTCACATCTGATCAAGGAGAAGAAAAAATTTGCACTGATTTAACCTGCCAGGCTGCGCATATTTGAGGGTGACTCATTAAGGACTTTACCAACCGAGTGGATGCCCAGACTTAATTGCAGGAAGAACTTCATGCTGACTCATCTGATATTGCCAACCTATCTCTGATGTATCCTAATCTCTTATATGAGAAAGTTCTATTTCCTTTATTGTATGCTGATTATTAAATAAGTACCTGCAATGTTTGTTTCAGATTTAGGACTGTATGTTGTTCAATAGGTTCCATGGTATTCTGCTGCTATATTCTGTGCCTCCACAGTATGGCTTGTATTGGCCAGCCTCAGTGTTTACTTTTAATATTTTCTATCCTACCCTCAGTTCGGCTATTTTCTGTTTAAGTTTTAAAATCTAGATATATTTTATAAGGATATGGTCACATGTTTGCCTCTATATATACTACTCCAGGCTGAGTCTGGAGTCTGCCCCCTATATATTCCCATGCATTTATATGTTTGTAATGCTAATATATCTTTCTTGAAATGTATCATTACAATATTCCTAGGTCCCCTGTTACTGGGGATCTCTGTTATATTATGGTTATTGAGGGTAATTTAGACCTGATTGTAGCAGCAAATTTGTTAGCAGTTGGGCAAAACCATGTGCACTGCAGGGGGGGGGGGGGGGCGCAGATATAAAATGTGCAGAGATAGTTAGATTTGGGTGGGGTGTGTTCAAACTGAAATCTAAATTGCAGTGTAAAAATAAAGCAGGCAGTATTTACCCTGCACAGATACAGGGTAACTGTATCTGTGCAGGGTAAATCTAACTTTCTCTGCAAGTGTTATATCTGCCCCTCCCCCTGCAGTGCACAAATCTAACTTTCTCTGCAAGTGTTATATCTGCCCCTCCCCCAAATCTAACTTTCTCTGCAAGTGTTATATCTGCCCCTCCCCCTGCAGTGCACATGGTTTTGCCCAACTGCTAACAAATTTGCTGCAACAATCCGGTCTGAATTACCCCCATTGTTCTATGGATATCTTGCACCATGTGGTGGTGCATTTTGTTTGTTTGAAAAATGACAGTTAGGAGCTAATTGACTGGTACTTCATCTCTGTCCACGTTATCTCTCTCCAAAGCTTAGTACATAGACCCCCTTAGAATCCCATATTGAGCTTAACTCACAGTCAGACTATGCTATGGTTTAGATTGAGCTTCAACTCACTATTGCAGCATAGCCATATTGACTTTGGAGGTTTTCAAACCCACCTATCTCAATCAATAAAATTTAAGGAGAGACTGGAAGCAGAATGGGAGGAGTATAGGCTCAATAACCTCTCTCATGCTACAGAAAATCCAGCCTTAATTTGGCAGATTGCTAAATCAGTGATAAGGGGAATATTATCTCATTTGTTTCCAAAACATGGAAACAGTATACTCAATTCTGCTTACATCTTCAACAAAAGTTATCTGAGGCCTATCAATTTTATTAGACTAGTCCAACCCCAATGACTAAGCACTTATACCAGACCACTAAAATTAATTTAGATGAATTCCTTCAGGCAATGGGAGATAGATATTTCTTTGCTGTAAATTTTGAAATTCAGAAACAAGATTACTTACTAATTAACTTATTTGTATTGATGGTTATTTAAACCCTTAGATTATCAGATGGCTCTTTTGCCACTTCTATTGGCCAGATCACTGAAGTGATTAAAACATTTTATGAATCCCTTTATTCTTCCCCATCTCCTTCCCCAGAGGTTTTACCTTCTTTATCTAAGTCCTCTTCTTCCTCATTGAGCATTGCTTCCCCTTCCCCTGGACCTCTACCCTTACTCAATCTCTGTTAATAAAGAGGAGTTGCTCACAGCCAACAAATGATTGAAAACCACAAAAGCATAAGGTCCAGATGGGTTATCTATAGAGATGAGTAGTTCAAATTACCTGAAATCTGAGCCGCCCCTTACATTGCAGATCTGAGTATATTTGAGTAAAAGGCTTGGGTTTTCCCACTAGGCTCAGATTCCAAAATTTCATCCTCCTGGTGTTGGATTCTCATAGGTTTTGGATTTTTTAAGGACCCCACAGTGGTGACTTATGCCATTTTACTCCAGGTATGCAGCTGTTTGCTGCACTGTGCTTTGCTGTGTGTATCGTCAAACCTGTGTCCATCCACAACTTTTGTCCTGCTGGCTGTATCCACAAACCTGTGTCCATCCACAACTGTGTCCTGCTGTCTGTATCCACAAGCCTGTGTCCATCAACAACAGATAAGATGTATAATACTAGACTTTTTTTTCGCAAATGAAAAAAAATCTTGATTTGTAGATATATATACAGATAAATCAACAGTTAGTTACAGTATATATTATTGTTAGAGATGAGTGGGTTCAGTTCCATGAGAACCGAACCCCCCCCCCCTCGAACTTAACGCTCTGAGTCCGGATCCGAGTCAGGCTCAGGCTTTCCCGCCAGACTCAGAAACAAGACGAGGCAAAACATAATCATCCCACTGTTGGATTGTCATAGGTTTTGGATTCCGTATAAGGAGCCACGTGTCACCGTCATTTTCACTTCAGTTCCGGAGAGTGTAGCAAGCGGACATGTCTCCTCAGTATCTGTGCGGGAAAGTGGTGTGGCACATGGGGTGGTGAACTGCTCTTTTATATCAATCCAATGGTGCTGTCTTGTGCTGCATCAGTCCAGTGGTGATGCCTTGTGCTACATCAGTCCAGTCACAGTAGAGGTGTCCTGTGCTGCCATAAGTCCAGTGTTGCTGTATAAATGCAGTCCAGTGGTGCTGTCTTGTGCTGATTCAGTCCAGTGGTGGTGTCCTGTGCTGCCATAAGTCCAGTGGTGGTGTTCTGTGCTGCCATAAGTCCATTGGTGCTGCCGTATAAGTCCAGTCCAATGGTGCTGCCGTATAAGTCCAGTCCAGTAGTATTGCCATATAAGTCCACTCCCTGTGGTGTTGCCGTATAAGTCCAGCAATACTGCTGTATAAGTCCAGGGGTACTGCCGTATGAGTCCAGGAGTACTTCCATTTAAGTCCAGGAGTACTGCTGTATAAGTCCAGTGGTGCTGCCATATAAGTCCAATCCAGTGGTGCTGCTGTATAAGTCTAGGGGTACTGCCGTATAAGTCCAGGGGTACTGCCTTATAAGTTCAGTCCAGTAGTGCTGCCGTATAAGACCAGGGGTACTGCCATGTAAGTTCAGTCCAGTGGTGATGCCATATAAGTCCAATGGTGCTGCAATATAAGTCCAGTGGAACTGCTGTATAAGTCCATGGGAACTGCTATATAAGTCCAGCAATACTGCTGGTTAAACCCAGGGGTACTGCCGTATAAGTCCAGTGGTGCTTTATAAGTCCAGTCCAGTGGTGCTGCCTTGTGCTGCATCAGTCCAGTCACTCCAGTGATGGTGTCCTGTGTTGCAATAAGTTCAGTGGTGTTGCCATATAAGTCCAGTCCAGTGGTGCTGCCATATAAATCCAGTCCAGTGGTGCTGCCGCATAAGTCCAGTGGTACTGCCATACAAATCCAGGGGTACTGCCAAATATGTCAATTCCAGTGGTCCTGCTGTATAAGTTCAGTCCAGTGGTGCTGCCATATAAGTCCAATGGTACTGCAGTATACGTCTAATGGTGTTGCGGTATAAGTCCGAGGGTACTGCCGTATAAGTCCAGCATTACTGCCGTATAAATCCAGGGGTGCTGCTGTATAAGTCCAGTCCAGTGGTGCTGCCATATAAGTCCAGTGATGCTGCCATATAAGTCCTGGGTTACTGCCGTATAAGTCCAGGGGGACTGCTGTATAAATCCTATCCAGTGGTACTGCCGTATAAGTCCAGTCCATTGGTGCTGCCAAATAAGTCCAGTGGTGCTGCTGTTTAAGTCCTGGGTTACTGCCATATAAGTCCAGGGGTACTGACATATAAGTCCAGTCCAGTGGTTCTGCCATAATAGAATATGGGTACTGCCATATAAGTCCAGTCCAGTAGTGCTGCCATATAAGTCCAGGGATATGCCATAAAAGTCTAGCGGTACTGCTGCATAAGTCCAGAAGTACTACCGTATAAGTCCAGGGGTACTGCCATAGAAGTCCAGCGGTACTGCCGTATAAGTCCAGGGGTACTGCCATATAAGTCAAGGGATACTGCTGTATAAGTTCAGTGGTACTGCCATATAAGTCCAGGGGTACTTCCGTATAAGTCTAGTCCAGTGGTGCTACCGTGTAAGTCCAGTGGTGCTGCCGTATAAGTCCAGGGGTACTTCCATATAAGTCCAGCGGTACTGCCGTATAAGTCCAATCCAGTGGTGCTGCCATATAAGTCCAGTGGTGCTGCTGTATAAGACTAGGGGTACTGTCGTATAAGTCCTGGGGTACTGCAGTATAAGTCTAGTCCAGTGGTACTGCCATATAAGTCCAGGGGTACTGATGTATAAGTCCAGTCCAGGGGTACTGCCATATAAAACCTTCAGTACTGCCATATAAGTCCAGCAGTACTGCCGTATAAGTCCAGTGGTGCTGTCCTGTGCTGTAAATTATTTACCCCAAATAAATGGGTTATTAATATTTAATCCAAATCATTTTTACGGGGTTTGCCCTGTGTGGTGTTGGGGTACGCTCTCCTGTGCCGCATATTGTTCTATAACTCCAGAAAAATAATGGAGAACAAAAATTTGGAGGATAAAATAGGGAAATATCAAGAACCACTTCCTCCTAGTGCTGAAGCTGCTGCCACTAGTCATGACATAGACAATGAAATGCCATCAATGTCGTCTGCCAAGGCCGATGCCCAATGTCATAGTAGAGGGCATGTAAAATCCAAAAAGCCAAAGTTCAGTAAAATGACCCAAAAAAATAAATTTAAATGGTTTGAGGAGAAACATAAACTTGCCAATATACCATTTACGACATGGAGTGGCAAGGAATGGCTAAGACCCTGGCCTGTGTTCATGAAGAGTAATTCAGCTTCACATGATGATGGAAGCCCTCAGCATCCCACTAGAAAAATTAAAAGAGTTATGCTGGCAAAAGTACCGCAAAGAACTGTGCATTCTAAGATGTTATCACAAATCCCCAAGGAGAGTCCAAGGGGTATATTTACTAACATTCGTAATTTTCGGAAAAAGGTCAAAGTTCAATCACGAATGACATCGAAAGTGTAAAACTGCAACTTTTTGAATGTATTACGCCTAATTTACTAAGCTGTCGTATTCGGATTTTTCATTTTCATTCGTGTTTTTTTCCCGTTTTTTACGGCAGTGATTAGCAAAACACTGCCGACTTTATCACAATGAATCTCAGCCGGATCTGTGTGATCCGTGCTGGGGTTCATTTTTTTTTTTTTTAAATAAACACTGTAAAACGGAGAAAAAAAATGCATGGGGTCCCCCCTCCTAAGCATAACCAGCCTCGGGCTCTTTGAGCCGACCCTGGTTGCAGAAATATGGGGGGAAAAATGACAGGGGTTCCCCCATATTTAAGCAACCAGCATCGGGCTCTGCGCCTGGTCCTGGTTCCAAAAATACGGGGGACAAAAAGAGTAGGGGTCCCCCGTATTTCTAAAACCAGCACCGGGCTCCACTAGCTGGACAGATAATGCCACAGCCGGGGGTCACTTTTATATAGTGCCCTGCGGCCGTGGCATCAAAAATCCAACTAGTCACCCCTGGCCGGGGTACCCTGGGGGAGTGGGGACCCCTTCAATCAAGGGGTCCCCCCCAGCCACCCAAGGGCCAGGGGTGAAGCCCGAGGCTGTCCCCCCCATCCAATTGGCTGCGGATGGGGGGCTGATAGCCTTTTGTGAAAATGAAAAGATATTGTTTTTAGTAGCAGTACTACAAGGCCCAGCAAGCCTCCCCCGCATGCTGGTACTTGGAGAACCACAAGTACCAGCATGCGGCGGAAAAACGGGCCCGCTGGTACCTGTAGTACTACTACTAAAAAAATACCCAAAATAAAGACAAGACACACACACCTTGAAAGTAAAGTTTTATTACATGCATCCACACAAACATACATACATACTTACCTTATGTTCACACGAGGATCGGTCCTCTTCTCCAGTAGAATCCAAGGGGTACCTGTTGAATAAATTCTACTCACCAGCTCCAGGGTCCCAGGCTCCTCGTAGCATCCATTTGTAATCCACGTACTTGATTAAAAAAATAAAACGGAAAGCCGAGCCACGCACTGAAAGGGGACCCATGTTTTCACATGGGCCCCCTTTCCCCAAATGCCAGAAACACACTCTGACTGATGTCTAAGTGGGTTTCTTCAGCCAATCAGGGAGCGCCACGTTGTAGCACCCTCCTGATTTGCTGTGTGCTCCTGTACTGTCTGACAGGCGGCACATGGCAGTGTTACAATGTAGCGCCTATGCGCTCCATTGTAACCAATGGTGGGAACTTTGTAGTCAGCGGTTGACCGAAAGTGACCTCACCGCTGACCACAAAGTTCCCACCATTGGTTACAATGGAGCGCATAGGCGCTACATTGTAACACTGCCGTGTGCCGCCTGTCAGACAGTACAGGAGCACACAGCCGATCAGGAGGGTGCTACAACGTGGCGCTCCCTGATTGGCTGAAGAAACCCACTTAGACATCAGTCAGAGTGGGTTTCTGGCATTCGGGGAAAGGGGGCCCATGTGAAAACATGGGTCCCCTTTCAGTGCGTGGCTCGGCTCTCCGTTTTATTTTTTTAATCAAGTACGTGGATTACAAATGGATGCTACGAGGAGCCTGGGACCCTGGAGCTGGTGAGTAGAATTTATTCAACAGGTACCCCTTGGATTCTACTGGAGAAGAGGACCGATCCTCGTGTGAACATAAGGTAAGTATGTATGTATGTATGTTTGTGTGGATGTATGTAATAAATCTTTACTTTCAAGGTGTGTGTGTCTTGTCTTTTTTTGGGTATTTTTTTAGTAGTAGTACTACAGGTACCAGCGGGCCCGTTTTTCCGCCGCATGCTGGTACTTGTGGTTCTCCAAGTACCAGCATGCGGGGGAGGCTTGCTGGGCCTTGTAGTACTGCTACTAAAAACAATATCTTTTCATTTTCACAAAAGGCTATCAGCCCCCCATCCGCAGCCAATTGGATGGGGGGGGCAGCCTCGGGCTTCACCCTGGCCCTTGGGTGGCTGGGGGGGGAACCCCTTGATTGAAGGGGTCCCCACTCCCCCAGGTACCCCGGCCAGGGGTGACTAGTTGGATTTTTGATGCCACGGCCGCAGGGCACTATATAAAAGTGACCCCCGGCTGTGGCATTATCTGTCCAGCTAGTGGAGCCCGGTGCTGGTTTTAAAAATACGGGGGACCCCTACTCTTTTTGTCCCCCGTATTTTTGGAACCAGGACCAGGCGCAGAGCCCGATGCTGGTTGCTTAAATATGGGGGAACCCCTGTCAATTTTTTCACCATATTTCTGCAACCAGGATCGGCTCAAAGAGCCCGAGGCTGGTTATGCTTAGGAGGGGGGACCCCACGCAATTTTTTTAAAGAAAATAACCACTTTCCCACCCCTTCCCACTGATATACATGCACGGATCTCATGGATCCCTGCATGCCTATACAATCACGGATTAAAAAAGCAGGTCTGTTTTTTTTTAGCACTTTTTTACGAGTTGTAATTTTTCACGGCAGTGTTTGGTCTTTTTTTTGCTTTGCACTTCTTAGTAAATTACCGAGATTCATACTTAAACAGCCGCGTTTTGACCGATGGTGTATTCATTCGTATTTTTTTTGATGGACTTCCAAAAAATTACGAATGCCCTCATCACTGCCGTGATTATTGCTTAGTAAATTACAGAGATGACACTTTGATGAAAAAACGGCATCTCGGTCAAAATCGGGACCTTAGTAAATATACCCTCAAGTGTTTCAGCACTGGCAGTTGCAATGCCTGACCTCACCAACACTGGACAAGAAGAGGTGGCTCCTTCCACCATTTGCACATCCTCTGCAAGTGCTGGAAGGAGCACCCACAGTCCAGTTTCTGATATTTAAATTGAAGATATCACTGTTGAAGTACACCAGGATGAGGATATGGGTGTTGCTGGCACTGAAGAGGAAGATGATGAGGAGGAAACTGATGGTGATGTGGTTTGTTTAAATTAGGCACCAGGGGAGACAGTTGTTGTCTGTTGGATGAATAAGCCCATTGTCATGCCTGGCCAAATGGCCAAATTCCAAAAAAGCCACCTTTTTGGAGTGGAATTATTTCTCCATTAATATGGACAACAGGTGTCAAGCCATGTGTTGTATTTGTCATTCCATAATAACTAGGGGTAAGGACGTTAACCACCTAGGAACATCCTCTCTTACCCGTCACCTGAAGCACATTCATCAGAAGTCATTGTCAAGTTCAGAAACTTTGGTAAGACCGTAAGCAGTCCACTGACACCTAAATCCCTTCTTCCTCTTGTACCCAAGCTCCAGCAAGCCAAACCACCAACTCCCTCAACGTCAATTTCCTACTCAGTCAGGAACATCAGTAGTCTTGCAGGCCATGTCACTGGCATGACTGATCAGTCTCCTAACCGGGATTCCTCCGGAGGATCCTTCAGTGGTACGCCTACTGCCGCTACTGCTGTTGTTGCTGCTGTGAGTTGATCGTCATCCCAAATGGGAAGTCGAAAGACCACTTGTACTACTTCAACTAAGCAATTGACTGTCCAACAGTCCTTTGCTAGGAAGATTAAATATGACAGCAGTCATCCTGTTGCACAACGGATTACTGAGGCCTTGAGAGCTATGTTGGTGTTAGACGTGCATCCGGTAATCGCCATTAGTGCAGTGGGATTTAGACAATTGATGGAGGTAGTGTGTCCCTGAAACCAAATCACTAGGAAAGTGATTCCCGGACTGTACAGGGACTTTAAGAAAAGTGTCCTCAGTGTCCTGAAAAATGCGTCTGTACCCACTGTCCACTTAACCACGGACATGTGTACAAGTGGAGCAGCGCAAACTAAGGACTACATGACTGTGACAGCCCACTGGGTAGATGTATTGCCTCCTGCAGCAACAACAGCAGCGGTACCAGTAGCAGCATCTCACAAATGACAACTCGTTCCTAGGCAGGCTACACTGTGTATCACTGGTTTCTGTAAGAGGCACAGCGCTGACAATCTCTTACGGAAAATGAGGGACATCATCGCACAATGGCTTACCCCAATTAGACTGTCCTGGGGATTTGTGATATCGGCCAACACCATCAATATTGTGCGTGCATTACATCTGGGCAAATTCCAGCATGTCCCATGTTTTGCACATACAATTAATTTGGTGGTGCAGAATTTTGTGAAAAATTACAGTTGCGTCCAGGAAATGCTGTTGGTGTCCTGAAAAATTGTGGCCCACTTTCGACATTCAGTAACTGTGTGCTGAAGACTAGAGCACCTGCAAACACTTCTGAACCTACCCAGCCATCACCTGAAGCATGAGGTGGTAATTAGGTAGATTTCAACACTCTATAATCTTCAGAGGATGGAGGAGCAGCAAAAGGCCATTCAAGCCTATACATCCACCTACGATATAGGCATAGGAGGTGGAATGCACCTGACTCAAGCACAGTGGAGAATGATTTCTGTCTTGTGCAAGGTTCTTCAACCCTTCGAACTTGCCACACGTGAAGTCAGTTCAGACACTGCCAGCTTGAATCAGGTAATTTCCCTCATCAGGCCTTTGCAGAAGCAGCTGGAGAAATTAAAGGAGGAGCTAAGACAGAGCGATTCCGCTAAGTATGTGGGACTTGTGGATTGAGCCCTTCATTCACTTTGCCAGGATTCAACGGTGGTCAATCTGTTGAAATCAGAGCACTACATTTTGGCCACCGTGCTCGATACTAGGTTTAAAGCCTACGTTGTATCTCTCTTTCCGGCAGAGGTGCAAAGACCTGCTGGTGAGAAAATTGTCAACTCAAGCGGAACGTGACCTGTCAATAGCTTCTCCTTCATTTAATAAAATAAAATTTCCTAGCCCACCTGCTGGTGGTGATGCAGGGCAGTCAGGAGCAATTGCTGATATATGGTCCAGACTGAAGGACCTGCCAACAATTACTGACATGTCTACTGTCACTGCATATGATGCTGTTATCATTGAAAGAATGGTGGAGGATTATATTGGTGACAGCATCCAAGTAGGCATGTCAGACAGTCCGTATGTATATTGGCAGGAAAAAGAGGCAATTTGGAGGCCCTTGCACAAACTGGCTTTATTTTACCTAAGTTGCCCCCCCCCGCAGCGTGTACTCTGAAAGAGTGTTTAGTGCAGCCGGTAACCTTGTCAGTGATCGGCGTACTGGTTACTTTCACAAAATGGGGAGAGGATGATGTTCATCAAAATTAATTATAAATTCTTCCAGGAAGACATTTACCAGCAATTGCCTCCAGAAAGTACACAGGGACCTGTGGTGGTGGATTCCAGCAGGGACAAATTAATACTCTGTGTGGAGGAGGATGTACACACTGAAAGGAGTGAGGAACTGGAGGATGAGGACAACATCTTGCCTCTGTAGAGCCAGTTTGTGCAAGGAGAGATAAATTGCTTCTTTTTTGGTGGGGGGATTAATTGCTTCTTTTTTTGTGGGGGCCCAAACAAAGCAATCATTTCAGCCACAGTCATGTGACAGACCCTGTCACTGAAATGACTGGTTTGTTAAAATGTGCATGTCCTGTTTATACAACATAAGGGTGGGTGGGAGGGCCCAAGGACAATTCCATCTTGCACCTCTTATTTTTTTCTTTGCGTTATGTGCTCTTTGGGGCCAAATTTTTTAAAGTGCCATACTGTCTGACACTGCAGTGCCACTCCTAGATGGGCCAGATGTTTGTGCCGCATACTTGTGTCACTTAGCTTAGTCTTCCAGCAATGTTGGTGCAACCTTTTGGTCTAAAAACAATATTGTGAGGTGTGAGGTGTTCAGGATAGACTGGAAATGAGTGGAAATGAATATTATTGAGGTTAATAATACTATAGAATTAAAATTACCCCCAAATACTGTGTTTTTAGCTGTTTTTGTGGGTTTTTTTTTCAAATATCATCCAGATCCAAAACCAAGATCCGAAAAAGGGTGGTTTTGGCAAAATCAATCCAGATACAAAACAAAAAAGGCAAACAGAAAAAGTACCCGCCGCACATCTCTAATTTTTATACATACAAATTGATGGATGGTTATAACAGACAACTACTGAATAGCAAATAGCTTAAACATCAGGTATATACTGGCAACATAAATTAGGATTAAAAATATTAGTTTTGTCTCAAATCCAATGCAACACCCTACTACTGTATTTATTATTTTATCTAACCTAGATATTTAAAAATATATTAATAGACAGTAAAAACTTTTCCCTATTTATTATATGAACATCTACAGTATGAACGTTAACAGAAAGTATATATTGACAGATTAATCCCTTTTGTATTTCCTACAATTTACATGCCACTGGCATACTGTACAGGTGTTACTTGAATTTTTAGTTAGACTGTATTGTGAAATTACTCTACAGTATGTCATGGAAATCAATATATCACATCACACCAGCATGATGCGTGCTTCCACAATATTGTGAAAGTAATATTATCATTTAGAATCATATTAGTTTTTGTTTTCTGTTGTTTTTTTTCTCTGTCCATAAGGTGTGTACAAACAGTGAGATTTTTACTTTTTTGATTCTCACTGTGCGATATGGACTTTGGTTGGTATTGCAAGCCTAGATAGACTGTGCTTGCGATATTGGTTATGTGCGATTTTGATTAAGTGCCACTTTTGACTATACTTTTATACTAGATAGTCAAAATTGACTTGCCTGCATAGTCTATCTAGGATTGCGATACCAACCCTGCGGGACCATGCATCGGGATCGAAACGGGATCGCAAGGTGGCTTTCACCTTGTGATATGCACTAACTTTCCTTGCGATTTTGACTATATAGTCAAAATCGCAAGTACACATCTCACCGTGTATACACACTTAAGATATGTAAGCTTTTAGCACAGGAATAAAAAGCAGAATATAAGCATTTTTTCCAACCTATTTTAAACAGTAGAATTGCTTATTGTATAATTACTTTATGCATCACTACATGTTTGTCCAGTTGGTCTGAAAAATGTTCCCTATTACTTATTCTCAGTGTATAAATTGTTCTCATACTGTAATCCATTCTCTGATTATTTGGCTAACAGAATGATTTACTGTTGAGTTCATACAAGGATATTCATTACTAATGTCATTTGAATTTAGGGCAACACAGTCAAAAATTCACAATATCATCAAATCGAGAGGCTGTCACTTCCAGCGCATTTGCTACAAAAGGACATACTGTGCTGTTATTGGTTGCTTATTTAAACATACTGGATGTATAATGTATTGTAACCATTTTACTAAGCCAACCACATAACTTAACTGATGCGCACAATACAGAAAAGCAACACTAAATGCTTTACCAATTGATTGTTTATTTGTTTGACAGAGACAGAGGTTGAATGTTATAGAATTTTGTTAGGAATAAAATAATACTTTCTGTAGGTACCCATGTACTGTACTCTTACGTTATCATTATTGATAGTTTAAAGATATTCCTAAATACTCAACAGTTCTTTTTATCACTATAGTTCTGTAGTTCAAAAGAGCATGAGTCACAATATCGGTCTGACATTTAGATATTAAAGCTGTATGTTTGCTCTTAGTGCTAATCTCTATTTAACCCACTTCTACTCATTTACTGTGGGTTGCTGTAGAGACGTTGCCAGATTTTGACATGAGAGGTAGTGAACTTGGAAAAATAGGCCCCTAAGGCCCAGGTGTTTCCCATGTGCCCTTTATAAGCCCATCAGACCCCCCCATATGTAACTTGTATACACCAGCATCTGACGCCTCCACATACCCTTTATGTGCAATTAGACATCCACAACATATACAAACATTATATATCACAGTACAAGTTGTTTGTTTTAAATTAAATAAATATTCAATAAATAATATATTATTATGCATTTTAAGATGTTTTAATGTTCTTTGTTATGTCGCATCAAACAATCCAGACAATATAATTTACCATTTTTTTTTATTTTAGAATATAATGTATTAAGACCAAACTCATTAACATATGGTACAGTAAATCAATCCAAATTAAATGAAAATTCATTTAATGGTATTCTTAAACTATGACAGAAAATACTGAAGATAAAAGAATGTTCACTTTCACACATATTATGTCTTGTTAATGCTGCTAGCAATATTGAAATAATCTTATTAAAAATGATGAAGACAATACTAAACTAGCTGTTACACAATGAAAATTCCTATGTCTTTAATCAGTGATACAGTATGTAAAAATTATCGCCTTAATCAGGGTCAGATCATTTTGCAAGATTTTGAGATAAATCATTTTAACCTGCATTCCAGTGACTACACTAAGGAAAATATTACTGAAGTTTGACGTAATTTCCCAATGTTTTTCAAACCAATGTTAAGTATTTGACCCTTTTGCCTATTTACAGTATTTCCTGTAAAGTAGTACTTTTCCCATTGTTTTATATCTTTCTTTCCTTTTTCCAGAAAAAACACATCACATAGAGATGAGTGAAATTTTTAAAACTCTTCTGCAGAATATTTGCCTAAATTTGCATTTACAGTAGCAAGAAATACTCAGAGAAGCGCTACCATTACCATTAAACAGTATTGATATAATTTATTGTTAAAAGATGTTTTATATATAACTGTCACAATTCAGTGAATAAACCAATTATCCTGGAATATTATTCATATAATATACACCAAAACTTTAGTAGTTAAAAATGGTAACATTTATAAGATACATTGTAAAACTCCCTTAAAAGAACATAACCACTTGTATTTCTGATAAACACTGCAGCATTTATATTTCACTAATACTTATTGGATTAAGCTCCATGCATGGGCTAATTGGATCACATGAATTCATTAGGTGTTGCTTAGGAAGTCCATCCACAGTGAAGTGATATATATTTTTAACTATCCACCATAAAATAATCAACTTGAACATTCACAGTCTCATCCAATTGAAGAGAGGCTTTTTCTGGGCAGCTTAAATAAACATGTTTCCATGTGTATGCAGTGACTTTTCAGCTGGAACCGCTATTTGTACAGTCTCGTGCAGAAAAGCTTACCCAGGTCTTACAATAGTGGAGAGATTTCCCGTGATCAACTTTCTGATAGTGGGCGCCGGCTGCCTACACCGCTAAGCAGCGGCAGAGAAGAGGCTGTCAGTGACACTGGATGGATGCTGCACTTCACAGAGCCATGTCGGGCACGGTCGCTATTTTATTCTCCCTCCAGGGGGGTCGTGGACCCCCACGAGGGAGAATAAGTGTTGGTATGCCGGCTGTCGGGATTCCGGCGCCGGTATACTGTGCGCCGGGATCCCGTCTGTCGGCATACTGAAGACCACCCCTAAACAAAAACATCAAGAAAATTACACTTTAACTGAAAATCTCATATAAACCTACAGTATTACTAACCAGAAATGTGATGATATATAACGATACATATTGTGCTGAGTGTACAGATACTAAATAACTTGTTCTGATGCAGAGTTGTACGCTAACTAAATTGCAATTGCTATTTGCTAGGCTAATGAATTGCTAATTTAGCAAGTAAAGCTGCCACCAAGGAATGAAAAAAGATGCCTACTGAAGCAATTGCAACTCATTCGCAATTCCGTACACAACCGCAGATGACAGCATATATATGGCTATACTGTAACACGCCTGTATTTTTACCGTAATGCCCCTAAATGGTCACTTCCTGTCAATCACTCTGCAATTAAATTCTCACTGCGAGCAGACTCTCAAAGGAACCTTTACACATGCGCAGTGCGATCACAATGCATGTGCAGTCTGCTAATAATCACTCAATTAAAACATCAGCATAGCTTACAACTTTGAATTAGGCCCTCTAAGTCTGTTGTTAAAAAATATCTTGAAAGTGAACCCACTAAGAAACCAAAAAATCATTGGCAAAAGTAACATTATTTCTCACCCTCTTAATTGTGTCTGATCTTACTCTTCATAAACATTTCTGCACCCAACAACCATATGGATCACACAGAGATCATCCATCCAATATCAGCTTATTATGATGATAAACAGTTAACTATCATATTTATACTACTTACAGCAAAAACTGGCTTGTACCACATACAAGATACATTTATAAGTATAATAACAGTTACACAACTTACAGTATTTACTGTAAGTCTAATAAATGAAAATTGAGACAACTGTAATTGTCATTAAATTGGTCATCAATGTATTGAAAACATGAAATCAGTAAAAATGGTGACGAGGAATAGCGGGTAGGCAGATCAACCTAATCATTTAGTAGTACAGACTCTGCAATCACAGAAGTCTTAAGATGTCAAACAGGGGTGTAATCATCAGTCATCAGTCCCCAAAGTTTAACAGCTAGAAGGCAACATCTGCTCAATATCCAAGCCTATTAGTTAAGACCCATCCAGTAAGTGAAGTCCCTGACCTAATGAATAGAGGCTAAGAGTCAACACAAAATTGTGAAGGAAAGTGTACTTGCTGTGCAAAAACAAAAGAATTTGATCTGTCAGAATACCCCGCCATGATACTGCAAGAGAAAAGAAAAAGGGGTGATAGGGTCATCAGCAACAAAGAGGCCGGAGTGCCTGAGCACCAGACACATATAGACTCCTAATTCCAAGCTCCATCTCCCCACAACAAACTGATTGGCTAATCACACATTGTCATAGCAGGATGTTATTCCAGCCTATAGCCTACACTCGGCATCAGTGTTTAACTCTCCATCAGTCTGACTGGACTTCTGTCAGCTTAAACTACTATACTTATGACAGATGCAGGCTAAAACCTCCTATAAAATACCATTATAACCATAATAACAGTTAAATAACTTACAATGTCACTAAATAATATAAACACAGACAAATATAAATTGGCATTACATTGGTCAGCCTTATATTGATAAGATAAGATCAGTAAACATAAAGGTGAGGAAAAGCGATAGGCAGATCAATATAATATTTAGTTAGTATTACAGACTCTGCAACCATAAAAGCTTTAAGATGTCAAAAGGGGTGTAATGTGGATGTGGTCTACTTAGATTTTGCAAAAGCCTTCGATACAGTGCCTCACAGAAGACTAATCATCAAATTAAAGGAGCTTGGCCTAGGAAAAACTGTTTGTACATGGATAAGCAGAAACTGGGTATCCGCTAGAGATGAGCGGGTTCGGTTCTCCGAGATCCAAACCCCCCCGAACTTCACCTATTTTACACGGTTCCGAGGCAGCCTCGGTTCTTCCCGCCTTGCTCGGTTAAACCGAACGCGCCCGAACGTCATCATCCCACTGTCGGATTCTCACGAGATTCGTATTCTATATACAGAGCCGCGCGCCGCCTCCATTTTCACTTGTGCATTGGAGATTGAACAGAGAGGACGTGGCTGCGTTCTCTCCCTGAAAAGCTCCATAATCTGTGCTCAGTGTGCTGCAAATATCTGTGCTCAGTGTGCTGCAAATATCTGTGTTCAGTGTGCTTTATTGTGGGGACTGGGGACCACCAGTATAATAGTAGTACAGTACAGTAGGCCATTGCTGTATCTTGCAGCTCTGTTTCACTGCAAGTATCCATTCCATATCTGCGCTGCATTTTTGTGAGCAGTATATATAGTATTACAGTGCAGCATTTTGGTGACCAACAGTAAATAGTTGTACAGTACATTAGGCCATTGCTGTTGTATCTTGCAGCTCTGTGTCACTGCAAGTATCCATTCCATATCTGTGCTGCATTATTGTGAGCAGTATATAGTAGGACAGTGCAGCATTTTGGTGACCAGCAGTATACATATATAGTACAGTAGGCCATTGCTGTATCTTGCAGCTCTGTGTCACTGCAAGTATCCATTCCATATCTGTGCTGCATTTTTGTGAGCAGTACATATAGTATTAAAGTGCAGCATTTTGGTGACCAACAGTATATAGTTGTACAGTACAGTAGGCCATTGCTGTAGTATCTTGCAGCTCTGTGTCACTGCAAGTATCCATTCCATATCTGTGCTGCATTATTGTGATCAGTATATAGTAGGACAGTGCAGCATTTTGGTGACCAGCAGTATACATATATAGTACAGTAGGCCATTGCTGTATCTTGCAGCTCTGTGTCACTTGTAGTATCCTGATCAGTGCTCAATATCTGCTGCATTGTTGTGACCAGTATGTATACTGAACTATGTGACATGTGTTATACACCTGGTGATTATACATCCTGTACTCTGTACTGAGCGATGTGTGAGATACACCTTGGGATTATACACCCTATATACTGTACTGTGTGATGTGTGAGATACACCTGGGGATTATACACCCTATATTATAATTATTATTATTATTATCCTTTATTTATATGGTGCCACAAGGGTTCTGCAATGCCCAATTACAGAGTACATAAATAATCAAACAGGAAAACAACAACTTACAGTTGATGACAGTATAGGACAAGTACAGGGTAAATACACATAGTTACATCAGCAGATGACACTGGAATAAGTATCAGGTGGCAGAAGACTGCTGGATGAGGTACAGTTGGAGATTATTAAAGTAAGACAAAAGATAAGCACATGAGGGAAGAGGGCCCTACTCCCAATCTAAAGGGGAGGGGTAGACAGACATGGGTGACACAGATGGGGTACATAGAGAACGTTGAACAGAGGGTTAGGATGAGATTTGGCTGGGTTTGGTGAAGAAGTGGACCCCCAGAAGGCACAAGTCAATACTTAACATTGCAACATTTTACTGGGCTATGCAGGAGAAAATTAAAAATAGGGGAAAATAAAAAAAAATTCCTGTGATATTGAGGTGTTTGTGTCGCTTAGCTTAGCCGTCCAGCGACCACAGTGCACCTCTTTTTCTCTCTTCTTTGCATCATGTGCTGTTTGGGGCCAATTTTTTTAAGTGCCATCCTGTCTGACACTTCCGTATATGTCCAGTGGTACTGCCATTTGATATAATTCCCGACATTACTGCCATTTAATTCCAGTGATTTTGTCATTTTCTTCCAGTGATTTGGACCAATAATACCATTGATTAGAACGAATAATTCCAGTGATTTTGTAATTTTCTTCCAGTGATTTGGACCAATAATATCATTGATTAGAACAAATAATTCCTGTGATATTGAGGTGTTTGTGTCACTTAGCTTAGCAACCCAGCGACCACAGTGCACCTCTTTTTCCCTTTTCTTTGCATCAGGTGCTGTTTGTGGCCAATTTTTTGAAGTGCCATCCTGTCTGACACTGCAGTGCCACTCCTAGATGGGCCAGGTGTTTGTGCCGCCCTCTTGGGTCGCTTTGCTTAGTCATCCTGCAACCTCTGTGCAAATTTTAGGACTAAAAATAGTATTGTGAGGTGTGAGGTGTTCAGAATAGACTGGAAATGAGTGGAAATTGTGGTTATTGAGGTTAATAATACTATAGGATCAAAATTACCCCAAAATTCTATGATTTAAGCTGTTTTTGAGGGGTTTTTGAAAAAAAACACCCAAATCCAAAACACACCCGAGTCCGACAAAAAATTTTCAGGGAGGTTTTGCCAAAACGCATCTGAATCCAAAACACGGCCGCGGAACCGAATTTAAAACTAAAACACAAAACCCGAAAAATTTCCGGTGCACATCTCTAGTATCCGCACACTAAATTCGTATTTATATGTTATCCTGTGTGTATGTGGATCATCGCCACATGCCCACAGGTATAAACCCCTATCTTATATCTTGGACAATGCTCGGTAAATACAGGGGGTGCTGTCAACTACAGTATGCATAGACTAAAGTTGGTAGGAAAAAAGGAGGAGGAGTCTGTATTGTTGACGCACTAGAGGAAGAGTTGATTTAAAATAAAATATAACCTTTATTAGATATGTACTAAAATAGGATATAAATTAATTTATTATCCCCGACTACAGTGAAACATAGAAGTTAAAAATAACAAGACTAACAGGTATGTGAATAAGGAATTGAAAAAAATGTGAATAAAGATTAAAAAACGTGTCCACGTGTGTTTTTTGATGTATATAGTGCACTCTTGAGATTTCTACAAATATCCGAGTCTAGTTAGTATTAAATCACTCATGTATTATTATCTGCATGCTGTCTCGGTTTGTACTAAAGGTCGTACCTCTATCCTGATTATCAATATTTAGATTTCAAGCCTATCGCTAATATACCAAATCGCTTGACAGAAAGTTTCTTTATCTCATGGGAACCTTCCCCAATGTAGGGGCTCCAGATATAAATAAATGCAAATGCCTTAGTTTCCCAGTGAGAATTATAAGCATCAGATATGTTTTCAGTATTTATTGCTGTATATCCTCTATATCTATAATCCCAAGTAGGTTTTAATTGGGAAATAGATCTCCAAATATCTCAGATGTCCCGCACTTGTTATCTATCTTATCGTTGGGATGATAGTACTGTACATATCTAATAAAGGTTATATTTTATGTTAAATCAACTCCTCTAGTGTGTCAACAATACAGATTCCTCCTCCTTTTTTCCTCCTAACTTTAGTCTGTACATGGATAAGTAACTGGCTTGACAACAGGGTGCAGCGAGTAGTGGTCAACGGGAAGTCTTGAAGCTGGACAACAGTAATCAGCGGAATACCACAGGGGTCCGTACTCGGGCCACTACTGTTCAACATATTTATCAATGACCTAGAAATAGGCCTGGGAAGCACAGTTTCAATTACTAAACTGTGTAGGGTAATTAATTCAGAAATAGATGTGGAGTCTGCAGATATACTTATCTAAACTTGAAATCTGGGCATCTAAATGGAGAATGAGGTTCAATATAGAAAAATGCAAGGTTATGCATTTCAGGACTAAAAACAAACTTGCATCCTACATATTAAATGGGGAAAGTCTAGGGGTAACAGTGTTGGAAAAAGATTTGGGGGTACTCATTGATAATAAGCTTAATAAACATATACAATGTCAAAGTGCAGTATAGAAGGCAAGTAAGGTGCTAGCGTGTATAAAATGGGGAATTGAGACAAGGGACGAGGATGTAATTCTGCCGTTGTTCAAATCATTGGTATGTCCGCACCTGGAATATCGTGTTCAATTTTGGGCACCACTGTATAAAAAAGATATTGGGGAACTCAAAAGGGTTCAAAGGCGAGCTACTAAATTAATTAAAGGGCTAGAGGGACTGGATTATGATGAAAGGCTTACTAGGTTGAACATGTATACACTGGAAAAGAGGCATCTAAGAGGAGACATTGTTAATGTCTTCAAATATGTAAAGGGGCGCTACAAAGAGTTATCAGAGGAATTATTTATTAAAAGAACTCTGTTTAGGACATGTGGGCACTCGTTTAGGCTGGAGGAAAAAAATTCAGTACGCAACAGAGGAAAGGGTTCTTTACCATTAGGGCAATCAGGATTTGGAATTCCTTGCCAAAGAAAGTGGTAATGGTGGACTCTGTAAATGTATTTAAAATAGGATTGGATGAATTTCTGATTGAAAAGGATATCCAAGGTTACAACATTTAAATTATTGACGTTGTTAATCCGGGTGTAACAGGATTTACAGTTGTTAACTAGTCATAAAAACATTCTTCAGCAGGTACAGTAAAATCAATTCAACTTAATACAGAATACAGGTTGAACACGATGGGCATTTTGCCTCTTTTCAACCTCAATTACTATGTTACTATGTATGTTACTATGTTACTAACCTTTCATGCCAATGCTGTACAAAAGTCATTATCTTCTCCATAATCATGCCTATAAGGAAATACCAATCTGGTAATATGGAGTATTTTGCCTCCAGACTAGCAGCTGAGAGCCAACATGCCACTATGAAGGGGTGGTCATCTCCCTGGAGGGAGAATAGATAGCATTGCGCATGTAGTGCGCCACCATGCCCGCAGTGTGGTGAGCGCAGTGAGCCCGCAAGGGGCTCATTTGCACTAACCAAGCTGTTGGTATGCCGGTGGTCGGGATTCCGGCGCCGGTATGCTGGCCGCCGGGAGCCTGACCGCCGGCATCACATACTACACCCCTATGAAGTAGTGTATACCTACTGTGCAGCAACACATTCATATGTTCTGCCAAAGCCCACCACCAACAGCAATGCTAGCTCTATAGGGTGTTGAGGGAGAACAAAAAAGAGAAGGGGCAGGGATCTGACCTGAGGTAAAAAATTATCAGGGTAACCAGGTAAGCCAAATTGTGGTCCCTAATAGGGCAAAAAAATAGTTAAAGAATCCCTCCATCCCTAGACCAAAAGCTCCCGCTGTTTACAAGTGGCAGAACCCTTATGTCTTGATTTCATCAGACAAGCGGATAAAGTGATGAGGACACCAAACACCTGCAATTGCATGTTTTAGTTTGCAGATGAAAATTCTGCCTACAGGGATAATTCTACAGGTAAAACTTAGCAGGCCCATCAGCAAAAGTAGATGCAAAAAAAATTATATATCAAGTATATAATAAACAGGCGCTGAAATGAGTAGTTCCTCCAAGCTGCTGTAGGTAGGAGAAAGTCAATCTCCTTAATGAGAGTAACACAAGAAATAAAAATTACAGCGCTTATACAACTGATGCTAATAATGTATATATTTAATAATTACAACTTACTAAATTACCAAGCATATAAAAAATTGATGATAGGATACATTAAAATTGCTCATAGACCAATTCATGGACATACACTATGCTCCTCAAAATGGCCTTAATAAGGCAAAAGGTCCATATATTAAGTTCGGACACAGAGTCTAAATTAGACCAGGACTAGTACAGTTTGTTACCCAACATGTGTTCCAATGCAGGGATCTGGATTCAGGTCCTTAGTTATAGAATGGATTCTGGTTCACAGTCTGTGATGATGATGTTGTGATGTCCAGCACACTGTGTTCCACTTTAGATGAATCCTATGGAGTTATTCCTTGTTGGACCAAATGGAATCGGGATCCTGGTTCACTTTTAGCAAATAGGTGGGTCATCCTGGATTTGGAGCAAACAGTGAGGTTTGCCCTAAATGAAGTCCAATGGCCTGGAGCAATGTTCCAGACCATTGGACTTCATTTAAGGCAAACCTCACTGTTGGCTCCAAATCCAGGACGACCCACCTATTTGCTAAAAGTGAACCAGGATCCCGATTCCATTTGGTCCAACAAGGAATAACTCAATAGGATTCATCTAAAGTGGAACACAGTGTGCAGGACATCACAACGTCATCATCACAGACTGTGAACCAGAATCCGTTCCATAACTAAGGACCTGAATCCGGATCCCTGCATTGGAACACATGTTGGGTAACAAACTGTACTAGTCCTGGTCTAATTTAGACTCTGTGTCCGAATTTAATATATGGACCTTTTGCCTTATTAAGGCCATTTTGAGGAGCATAGTGTATGTCCATGAATTGGTCTATGAGCAATTTTAATATATCCTATCATCAATTTTTTATATGCTTGGTAATTTAGTAAGTTGTAATTATTAAATATATACATTATTAGCATCAGTTGTATAAGCGCTGTAATTTTTATTTCTTGTGTTACCATCAGCAAAAGTAGTTTAGCCACTATGCTAGCACAAGCAATAACTCAAATTTGTCCAGGGACAGTTAGTAACAGCGTACGACCATAATGATCTCTAATATCCTGGCAAGAAAGACACACAATGGAGCCTTCATTCTTTTCCTTAGACACAAAAAAAGTGAACAAATGAAGCAAGGAGAGGACACCAGCCCACCAGTGAAAAGAAAGTCATCAAGGTAGTAACTGTACCCCACTCCCTTGTAACCACCATGATGCTACAGTGGAGAATCAAGCTAATGCATTTAAAGAATAAACAAAAAGCAGAGCAGCCCATCAGCAGGCAATTATACACATAGAACCCATCATCTAACTGAGAATCCATAAAATTAAAGAGTTTTGGTAAAGGTGGAGGAGACAGAAAGCCAACTTAATATCTATCTTAACCATCAGTGCACCAATATCCATAGCTACAAGTAACTACAAAGTTGAATCACAGGACTGATAGTAAATTCAACAAAGCTCACCAGGAATGGCATCATTGATGGAGTAGTGGCTTGGAAAAGAATGATGCTAAATCAGGCATAACTTACCAGTAACCTTGTTGAGAACTCCCCTTTCCAGAGATAGAACTGAATATTTTCCATATTCATTCCTATCTCTTATAATTCTATATCTGCTTATAATTCTCACTGGGAGACTAAGGCATTTGCATTTATTTATATCTGGAGCCCCTACATTGGTGAAGGTTCCCATGAGATAAAGAAACTTTCTGTCAAGCGATTTGGTATATTAGCGATAGGCTTGAAATCTAAAGATCGATAATCAGGATAGAGGTACGACTTTAGTACAAACCGAGACAGCATGCAGATAATAATACATGAGTGATTTAATACTAACTACACTCGGATATTTGTAGAAATCTCAAGAGTGCACTATATACATCAAAAAACACACGTGGACACATTTTTTAATCTTTATTCACATTTTTTTCAATTCCTTATTCACATACCTGTTAGTCTTGTTATTTTTAACTTCTATGTTTCACTGTAGTCGGGGATAATAAATTAATTTATATCCTATTTTAGTACATATCTAATAAAGGTTATATTTTATTTTAAATCAACTCTTCCTCTAGTGCGTCAACAATACAGACTCCTCCTCCTTTTTTCCTACCAACTTTAGTCTATGCATACTGTAGTTGACAGCACCCCCTGTATTTACCGAGCATTGTCCAAGATATAAGATAGGGGTTTATACCTGTGGGCATGTGGCGATGATCCACATACACACAGGATAACATATAAATACGAATTTAGTGTGCGGATACTAGAGATGTGCACCGGAAATTTTTCGGGTTTTATGTTATAGTTTTAAATTTGGTTCCGCGGCCGTGTTTTG
The DNA here is from genome assembly GCF_028390025.1 of Pseudophryne corroboree. NCBI lineage: Eukaryota > Metazoa > Chordata > Amphibia > Anura > Myobatrachidae > Pseudophryne > Pseudophryne corroboree. The sequence goes on along the minus strand of NC_086451.1, from coordinate 272,046,710 downwards.
GATTCAGATGCGTTTTGGCAAAACCTCCCTGAATTTTTTTTGTCGGACTCGGGTGTGTTTTGGATTCGGGTGTTTTTTTTCAAAAAACCCTCAAAAACAGCTTAAATCATAGAATTTGGGGGTAATTTTGATCCTATAGTATTATTAACCTCAATAACCACAATTTCCACTCATTTCCAGTCTATTCTGAACACCTCACACCTCACAATACTATTTTTAGTCGTAATATTTGCACGGAGGTCGCAGGATGACTAAGCAAAGCGACCCAAGAGGGCGGCACAAACACCTGGCCCATCTAGGAGTGGTTCAAAGGAAAAGCCCATCCAGGTAGTCCAGGCACATCTTCTTCAAAGACAAAGGACAGGTCAAAAGCAGAGCAAAGGTTGTGGGGCTTGAGTGTGTGCACTGAACCAAAATGGGTTAAAAAAAGTCAACCATAAACCCACTGCACAGCAAAGCAGTAAGCTTATGATCAATGTACAAATACTCAATCCGGAACAGCATGTGAATTAGCAGCAGTGGAGAAAGTTGGCCCAGCTGCCCTGCTAGGAAGGTCTCTGCTGGTAACTCATTCCTGATCACATTGTTCCTCTCTCCCAGATGAGACTGTAGACTTGTATGTTGTTGATCAAATTTTGTTAGAATTTATAGGTATCTTCTCCCATGCCCCCTTTGCTGTGCACATCCTTAAGGGTTTTCTTACTTTTTGCAGTAACCACAAACATATTGATAAAATGTCCCTCATGTATAATATCCATATTTGACATCTCTCCCTGGGACTATACAACAGTACAAATAGCAGTCCCCTGCCCAGGCAAGTCTGTTGAAGAAGTGGAAGTTCCATGAAGGAAGGAAACTTCAAAACAGGAGTGGGGGAGGACAAAACAATCAAAGAGGATGGAGGCAGAGGAGAGACAAAGCGCTAAACTATGGGCAAGGGGGACAGTAGGGAAGGCAGAAACTGTGGGATTAGTATGCTAAAGGAGGCCCCCCAGACCCTTATGCATGGAAAGAGAGTAAGTATCCAACTGCAGTCAAAAGAACTATGATGGTCTGACAAGCCCCTGCACTCTGGTAAAGTGGCACAAGTGGGGTCTAAGGGCCTACATTTGATACAGAGTTGACTGTAATGGGGCTGAATGTTCAGCAAGCAGAGGATGTAGAGCCAGCACTAGCAGGAGAACAGCCAACAAAGGAGAAAGGAGAACCCAAAGCCATGCCTAATTCTCAGGAAGAGTCACAGGGAGAGTGAATGGAGCCCCTAACACCTCTACCAGTGGGGGCACCAAAATGGTTATCCATGGGTGCCCAGCCCCCCCGGCACAGTCAGGGGAAGGCCTGATTAGAGCAGCCATGGGGTGCAGGGATGGGCAGGCCAAGGTAGCATCACAGCACAGAGCCACCCAGCTGAGAGAAAAGGCCAAAAGCAGGTGGACCCAGCACAACTAAGGAATGCATCTTTGGGAGCACATAGTCGGGGAAGAAGTCTATGACAGTGCCTCATCTGCCTTCCTATTCCACACATCCCTGATCAAAACTCATTGAATTTCCAGCAGTATAAACTGCTGCACCTTTATATAATACCCAAATGAACCCTTGGACTCATATACTGTGTTTACAGTAATTATGGTACTAGCCGGTGCCACCACATCCGCACATCACTGCCAGACACATATAGAGTCCTAATGCCTAGCTCCAGCTCACCCTAACAATCTGATTGGCTATTCACACATCATTTATAGCACTGTCATAACAGAACTTTATTACAGTCTACAAGCCGAGACATTGTGTCATTGTTTAACCCACTGAACTCATGGCCATAAAAGATGACTTTAGGAAGTTAGGGACTGCTCTGAAGCAGGTGGCAACCACTTTAACTTTTTAAGAAGTATGCCAGTAAACAGAGGGAGAGTATGCCAGAACTCATTGCATCAGTACTTCAATGTTTGGCTAAGGACACGGTGCAGTGAGGAGAGATATCGATTTATAGGCCATAGTAACACCATCTGGCAAGAGAGGAGCTTCTACAAAAGTTATGGCCTGCACCCGTCTTCAAGGGGAACGAGAATACTAACTGAATAGTTTGGGTGCTTCATCAAGAACTAGCAAAGGGGGCAGTGATCCAAATAGGAATAAAGCAGTCTGCTTTCCCAACCCAGAAGTAATGTTTCTGCAGGCAAAGGGAATAGAAAGCATATCCACAGCAACAGAAGATAATTCAGATCAAAACCAAATAAACATAGGCATAGAGAGATGAACATAACTAGGAACAGGAAAATCAGAAACAAAACTCTAAAAGCTATGTGTGCAAATGCTAGGAGCTTAGGAAATAAAACCCCAGAACTAACTGCAATAATGACAAGGGATGATTTAGATATTGTGACTATTACAGAGTCATGGTGCAATGAAAATCATGACTTGGACATAGCTATATCAGGATATACTTTATTTAGGAAGGACAGAATGGGAAGAGTCGGAAGAGGGGTAGCAATGTATGTTAAAAAAAGCATAAATACTACCTTAATATAAAGTATTGAAGAAAAACCTGAGGCCCTTTGGGTGACCATAGATACAGGGGAGAAGTCAATTGTTCACATTGGGTTGATATACAGGCCATCAGGTCAGGAAGAGGAACTGGACAAGAACCTATTGCTGAATTCACTAAAGATGGTATTAAAAGAAGAGGTAATAATCATGGGAGACTTTAATCTTCCTGGAGTAAACTGGGAGATGTCTGTTGCTAGTTCCACTAGAAGCAGGGACATTTTAAATTCTTTGCAGGGAGCATCCCTCCACCAATTGGTGAGGGAGCCCACTCATAAAGACGCAATATTAGACTTAATACTTACAAATGGAGACAGAATATCTGACATAAAAGTGGGTGAAAACCTGGGATCCAGTGATCATTTAGCAGTATGGTTCAGCATAAAGACAGAGACTGACTCATCCCATACAAAAACAAAGGTATTAGATTTAGGAATGCTGATTTTGTAGGGATAGGAAAATGTGTAAGCGATTCTTTGGCAGAGTGGATGAACTTAGAAGGAGTGCAAAAGAGGTGGAAAACATTAAAAAGTGCAATATTAAAGGCAGAAGACCTTTGTATCAAAAGTGTTATAAAAAACATAAGGAAAAGGAAGCCACTGTGGTTTGCGAAAGAAGTAGCAAGTGTTGTGAAAGAACAAAAGATGGCTTTTAGGAAGTGTAAGCAGACACAAAATAATGAAGACAAAGAGATATATCTTGTTATACAGAAGGAGACTAAGAAGGTAATCAGATGAGAGATATACAGTAGGACACAATCAGTACTACACCTGTTTCACTCAGACCAGTACAACATATCTGTATTAATAGGACCCATTGGGTCAGTCGGCAATCAGGAGAACCTGTATACTCTGTTATTGAGGGTACCATCAGTTCAGAAATGTAAATAAATTGATATGTTGGCAAATGTGCAGCTCAGTTATTTATCCATAATTGACGTAGTGTCCTACAAAAATTAAGAAAACAGTAAAGCAAAAAAGTTTTCTTGGGCTGAAAATTGCCAGTTTAAGTAGTATGAAGTAAGAGTAGTGGTGATACTGTTGTTAGTGTTATACCCAAGTCACATATCTGTGCTTGTTCATATGTGTCTACAACACTTGGTATTCCTTGGAGGTCTCCCTTCCAAGTACTAACCCAGCCCAGCACTGTTTAGCTTCCAAGATCAGACAAGATCAGGCATACGCAGAGAGGTATTGTAGTAGAGAATGAACTCTGCTTAAAACACTAATGAGAGTGCACCTATTTGAAATTAAAAAAGGTGAGTTGAGTTAGCTGAGCAAGCAGTGAGTTCATTTTGGTTTCCTTTATATGTATATTCATTAATCTTTTTGACTACTGCAGGAATCACTACCCCTTTTTCCAACATAGCTAAATAGACAGAATGAGTTTCTCTGGTAACAATGAATCATGGCCATATCTTTTGCTGAACATTTCTAAAACAAATTAAAAAAAGTTAAACTCTTGTGATATTTCCATTTGAAATAGCAACATATTGCTTTAAAATACTATGAATGTAAGAATATTCAAGTATATTTTTTACCTTTATGCCAATAAATGCTGTTCTTCCCCCACACTCCCTACACTACAATTAACTTTTGTTTTTCCTGCCGTGTTCTTCAATTTCTACATTATATAAAAGGCTTTTCACTCAATACAAAACCTTCCATTAAGATTAGTCATCATAGCTGATGAATTTGAAGTAACATTTATGTCATAAGAATCTTTATATAGAAGCAGAAATTTCAACATTTAAAAGTTGTCCATATAATCCATAATATTAGATGTGAAGTACAAGAGAAGTCTGTTTCATGCTAGGAAAAATAAACCGGATTACTTAAATTGCATTAATTTGAAGAATAACATACTGTTCGTACATCTAACAAGTTCCTCATTGCTTTTTCATTTCTGGATGTTCTTATTTGTTAAGCAATTTTCAATGTATTTGCCCACTCCTCAATTTTGCTAATTCTTCCAAATAAAACAAAAATGTCCTTAGTTTGGTAGTTTATTATTAAAAGATCATCTTACAAAAATTGAAAGACTACCCTATTCATTATAAGGTTGTACTATTTTTTTCAAATAGTTGGGTAAAGACAAAGGGAGAAGCAAACATAACAATTTAGGCAGTATTCAAAAAAGATCAATGTTATGAGCAATAAGATACTGTAAAGTCTGTTTACAATAAATAATCATATTACAAAGCACTTTATATTAATACAATATTAAGTCACCTCTGTAGCAAAAAACAACTTTTCAGTGTGATAATTATTCCAACCAAGATACTTAATTAAAAGTGAGAATACCAAGGTAGAGTACTTGTAACATGCAGTTTATAATTTATTGTGTCTATGTACATTCAAACAAATGTCAAGAATATGAGGAATGGAATCAGGGCACCATCAGTTCACAATTGCTGCTCTGGTAGTAATCAGTCAGTAGTCAGCCATCACAAAATAATAATCCAATGCAATATCACCTAAAAACGCATTAGAAATAGCCAATTGTGGTGTAAGATTAAAGGATAATCCTGTAACATACATATACAGTTACAATTAATAAAAATAAATTCCAACCACATTAGCATCATAGCCATGTAATCCCACAGCACTTGATATATGGGCCTATTTTAGACTTGATCGCTCGCTAGCAGTTTTTTGCAGCACTGCGATTAGATAGTCGCCGCCTACAGGGGAGTGTATTTTGGCTGTGCAAGTGTGCAAACGCATGTGTAGCCGAATGGTACAAAAAGATCTTTTGCAGTTTCTGAGTAGCCCAGGACTTACTCAGCCACAGCGATCACTTCAGCCTGTCCGGTCTGACACCGACTTCAGACACCCGCCCTGCAAACGCTTAGACACGCCTGCGTTTTTCCAACCACTCCCAGAAAATGGTCAGTTGACACCCACAAACTCCATCTTCCTTTCAATCTCCTTGCGATCGCCTGTGCGAATGGATTCTTCGTAAAACCCATTGCACAGCAACAATCCGCTTTGTACCCATGCGACACACCTGTGCATTGCAGTGCATACACATGCACAGTTCTGATCTGCTCTCAGTGCAGTAAAAAAAAACCTAGCATGCAATCAGGTCTGAATGACCACCTATGTCCCTTGGCTAGCCACAGTACTTACATTAATATTTAAATAAAGAAGATCAGACATTTTGTAGTTTACATGTGGTCAGGTATAATATAAAAGCTTATTATGTAAAAAAAAACAATTACAGATGTTATAAACAAAGTGATCTTAATAGAAATAATATTATGGCAACTAATCATTAAGATAGAGTGTTCTACAGTTAAAAAAAATCACAGGATTAAGGAACCAAACCCCACCAGCCCAACCCCTGTGTACCTGGCAGCTGTCTTGGGTGTGAAAAGTAACATTGCGATTCAAACGTTACCGATCTTCCTGACCGATGTTCCAATGTTTGAGAGAAATTATTTTAAAAAAAATTAAAGAAATAGTTTTGTTTTTTTTTTAAATAAAATCATTTTGGATAAGGTTAAATTCATGTTCTTCACTTAATTCACTCATAAAAAAACCCCAACAATTTCTGAGCAGTTTCTGGGAAAAAAATCGTCAGTCAAGAGGTTAAACCGCATGGAGTTTTGGAACAAGATTGTAGCATTTGCAAAGGAGCAGCAGTCAGCCCAAAGGGAGGAATTTGACACATACTCTTACTAGGTGCACTGGTTACAGGAAGACCTCTAGTATGGAGTCCTCTGCCATAATAATATACCAACCCTAATGAATGCAACCTCAGATCAATGAGTTTAGTGGAGAATTATCCTATAAGATAGTCTTCAAGCTGTTGATACATGAGTCATATACTGAAGTTTGTACTATCACCTCCACCCCAGTAACATTAAATCTTATCTATTTTAGCTCACTCATAAAGGGGGTACACACGGAGAGGTCCATGCTTAATTAATTTAAAACAACAATTTTTACTAAAGCAAAGTGAACCCGCCATTCTCCTAGTATACATTGCCACTTTAAATCTGACTGCTAACTCAATTAAATTTCAGCACTTCCAAGAAACAGATGGCCATTACTTTTGGCTCACAGTTTTCCTCCAAGAGGCTCACTTTACTGGTAGCCAGTCCCAACTTCTTTGTAAGCAAGTTTGACAAATATTTTTCAGTTCCACGAGCTCTAAGAAAACAAAAAGAACATATTCATAACGACGTCTCATTCATTCCCACCAAGATTGTTAAATACTAAGAAGACTGCTATCTTGTTAAAACAGGCAAATCATTTTACCTACCCTGTATGGACCTAATACAATTAATATTATTATTCAGTGATATGCCTGCAGTCCTAGTTGGCTTGCATATCAAATTACTTACAGATCTACTTCAGTATACCTTTAAGACTAGAATAGAAATAAATAGATGGTTTGATCCATGTTTTGCTATATAGTAATTGTGACATATTGGGTTATCAGATATATATTTATCAACAATAAACTTTTCCCTATATAATGCACATGTAATGTCCTTTAAACAATGTATGATGATCCAATTTCTTTCAAAGGTTGACCTTGTGGGTAATCTCGGGTTACTGTTGAGCTCTTTGTGTGCATATAAACATATCACTGGTTGTTACTATCAGAACTGTGAATACCGTTGGTTATGGGCATATAAGTGGCAATTTATTTTTGATGATACATGCCTCCTATCATATGTCAAAATATGCAATGGTGGAAAGGTACTTAATACTGGGAGAGTTAACTGGTTTCATTCAGCATTTCACTTTCTAGTATACTGAGTCTAAGGCTACAGGAAAAAATACTATATAAAATTTATTTAGCACTTTCACATTAAGTAATATATAGCTTTTATATGTAGTTATAGAGAAAATTCTATTTCCTTCTTAGGTGCACTTGACTAACGTTTGAGCACCTTTTTGTATTCGCTCTTCAATCTTCCAAACTACTGCTTATATGAAATGCCTTCAATTTTAAATGGGCCGAAAATAGGACAACTTGTAATAAACTGAGTAAGAATCGTCACAGCAGTAGTAATTATTTTAGCAAATGGTACAGATTTTGAGGGAGATAATGACCTGTCCATTCATGTGGTTGTTTAAGTGACAGGATGCCTCCTTGTGGTTATTGCATTGTAAAAATGAGAGGAGACTAATGGAGCAAGTAGGAATTAGAGATGTGCTCTGACCCCCATGTTTTGGTTTTGGTTCTAATTCATCATCTTGCTTTGGTTTTGGCAAAAATACTCTCAGGTGTTTTTGTTAAAATTTTGTTTTTGGTTTGGGAAAAATGAAATCTATAAAAAAAAATTGCTAGTCATTGATACAAATTGATTTAAAAAACAGCTAAAATGATGTAATTTTTGCAATCCAAAACCTAAAACTCGGATTTAAAATAAAATTCCAAACTGTGATAAGTTCCAAACAGAGATTTGGTTTGCATAGTTATATAGTTACATAGTTGGTGAGGTTGAAAAGAGTCAAAATGCCCATCGGGTTTAAACTGTATTCTGTGTTAAGCTGTTCATATTTTAATGCACCTGCTGAAGTAATGGTTTAGTACCAACTGACAACTGTAATTTTTACCACTCCCAGATATTAATGTCACTGTGTTAAATGCTATAACCCTGGATACTTTTTCCAGTTAGAAATTTATTCAAGCTGTTTTTAAATGCATTTACAGAGTCTGCCATTATTACCTTCTCCGGCAGGGAATTCCAAATCTTTATTGTACTTACCGTGAAGAACCCTTTCCTACGTTGTGTACGGAATTTTCTCTCCTCTAGCCTCAGCGAGTGCCTATGTGTCCTATACAGAGTTCTTTTGATAAACAAAAATCCCCTAACTCCTTGTAATGACCCTTTACATATTTGAAGATATTAATGATGTCTCCTCATAGACGCCTCTTTTCTAGTGTATACATATTTAACCTAATAAGCCTTTCCTCGTACTCCAGTGTCTCTAACCCTTTAATCAATTTAGTAGCTCGCCTATGAACTCCTTCTAGTTCACCAATATCTTTTTTATAATATGGTGCCCATAATTGAACACAATATTCCAGGTGCGAACGTACCAATGATTTGTACAGTGGCAGGATTACATCCTCGTCCCTTGTCTCAATGCCCCATTTTATGCACGCAAGCACTTTACTTGCCATTTTTTGCTGCATTTTGGCATTGTGTACTGTTATTAACAATAGTATATAGATGTTTTACACTGTGATTACCATATAGCTGTAAACGTGGCAAATGAAAACCAAACCAAAATTCTGGTACTATATGAATCAAAAAGAAGCACTTGTAGGTATAAAAGTATTTATTTAGATATTAAAAAATATATAATGACAATAGGCCTAATACCGGTATACTGTGCAAATAAGACAATACACACACAGAGCACTTAGGAATAGTATATTGAGGGGTAGATACACAGATTTGCGTTTTACTCGTTCCCACAAGATCTTTTGTATATATATATATATATATATATATCGAACTTCACCCATTTTACACGGGTCCGAGGAAGACTTGGATCCTCCCGCCTTGCTAGGTTAACCCGAGCGCGCCCGAACGTCATCATCCCGCGGTATGATTCTCGCGAGATTTGTATTCTATATAAGGAGCCGCGCGTCACCGCAATTTTTCACTCGTGCATTGGAGATGATCGTGAGAGGACGTGGCTGGCGTCCTCTCAGTTTCTATGTTCAGTGGGCTGCAAATTGTGCTGCAAATATCTGTGCTCAGTGTGCTGCAAGTGCAAATATCTAAGTTCTCTGCCTGAAAAACGCTCCATATCTGACTGTGCTCAGTGTGCTGCAAATATCTGTGCTCAGTGTGCTAATTGCTTTATTGTGGGGACTGGGGACCAGCAGTATTATATAGTAGGAGGACAGTGCAGAGTTTTGCTGACCAGTGACCAGTGACCACCAGTATTATACATTCTCTGCCTGAAAAACGCTCCATATCTGTGCTGTATTGTAGTATATAGTAGGAGGACAGTGCAGAATTTTGCTGACCACCAGTATAACTATATATATAATAGTACGGTACAGTAGTCCACTGCTCTACCTACCTCTGTGTCGTCAAGTATACTATCCATCCATACCTGTGGTGCATTTCAGTTTTGCACAGTTTGCTGACAACCAGTATATACTATATAGCAGTACGGTACAGAAGGCCACTGCTCTACCTACCTCTGTGTCGTAAAGTATACTATCCATCCATACCTGTGGTGCATTTCAGTTTTGCACAGTTTGCTGACCACCAGTATAACTATATATATAGCAGTACAGTACAGTAGTCCACTGCTCTACTTACCTCTGTGTCGTCAAGTATACTATCCATCCATACATGTGGTGCATTTCAGTTTTGCACAGTTTGCTGACCAACAGTATATACTATATAGCAGTACGGTACAGTAAGCCACTGCTCTACCTGCCTCTGTGTCGTCAAGTATACTATCCATCCATACCTGTGGTGCATTTCAGTTTTGCACAGTTTGCTGACCACCAGTATAACTATATATATAGCAGTACGGTACAGTAGTCCACTGCTCTACCTTCCTCTGTTTCGTCAAGTATACAATCCATCCATACCTGTGGTGCATTTCAGTTTTGCACAGTTTGCTGACCACCAATATATACTATATAGCAGTATGGTACAGAAGGCCACTGCTCTACCTACCTCTGTGTCGTCAAGTATACTATCCATCCATACCTGTGGTGCATTTCAGTTTTGCACAGTTTGCTGACCACCGGTATAACTATATATATAGCAGTACGGTACAGTAGTCCACTGCTCTACCTACCTCTGTGTCATCAAGTATACTATCCATCCATACCTGTTGTGCATTTCAGTTTTGCACAGTTTGCTGACCACCAGTATATAATATATAGCAGTACGGTACAGTAGGCCACTGCTCTACCTACCTCTGTGTCATCAAGTATACTATCCATCCATACCTGTGGTGCATTTCAGTTTTGCACAGTTTGCTGACCACCAGTATATAATATACAGCAGTACAGTACAGTAGGCCACTGCTCTACCTACCTCTGTGTCGTCAAGTATACTATCCATCCATACCTGTGGTGCATTTCAGTTTTGCACAGTTTGCTGACCACCAGTATAACTATATATATAGCAGTACGGTACAGTAGTCCACTGCTCTACCTACCTCTGTGTCGTCAAGTATACTATCCATACATACCTGTGGTGCATTTCAGTTTTGCACAGTTTGCTGACCACCAGTATATACTATATAGCAGTATGGTACAGAAGGCCACTGCTCTACCTACCTCTGTGTCGTCAAGTATACTATCCATCCATACCTGTGGTGCATTTCAGTTTTGCACAGTTTGCTGGCCACCAGTATATAATATATAGCAGTATGGTACAGTAGGCCACTGCTCTACCTACCTCTGTGTCGTCAAGTATACTATCCATCCATACCTGTGGTGCATTTCAGTTTTGCACAGTTTGCTGACCACCAGTATATAATATATAGCAGTACGGTACAGTAGTCCACTGTTCTACCTACCTCTGTGTCGTCAAGTATACTATCCATCCATACCTGTGGTGCATTTCAGTTTTACACAGTTTGCTGACCACCAGTATAACTATATATATAGCAGTACGGTACAGTAATCCACTGCTCTACCTACCTCTATGTCGTCAAGTATACTATCCATCCATACCTGTGGTGCATTTCAGTTTTGCACAGTTTGCTGACCACCAGTATAACTATATATATAGCAGTACGGTACAGTAGTCCACTGCTCTACCTACCTCTGTGTCGTCAAGTATACTATCCATCCATACATGTGGTGCATTTCAGTTTTGCACAGTTTGCTGACCACCAGTATATACTATATAGCAGTATGGTACAGAAGGCCACTGCTCTACCTATCTCTGTGTCGTCAAGTATACTATCCATCCATACCTGTGGTACATTTCAGTTTTGCACAGTTTGCTGACCACCAGTATATAATATACAGCAGTACAGTACAGTAGGCCACTGCTCTACCTACCTCTGTGTCGTCAAGTATACTATCCATCCATACCTGTGGTGCATTTCAGTTTTGCACAGTTTGCTGACCACCAGTGTAACTATATATATAGCAGTACGGTACAGTAGTCCACTGCTCAACCTACCTCTGTGTCATCAAGTATACTTTCCATCCATACCTGTGGTGCATTTCAGTTTTGCACAGTTTGCTAAGCACCAGTATATACTATATAGCAGTACGGTACAGAAGGCCACTGCTCTACCTACCTCTGTGTCGTCAAGTATACTATCCATCCATACCTGTGGTGCATTTCAGTTGTGCGCAGTATATATTGTAGTAGGCCATTGCTATTGATATATTACTGGCATATAATTCCACACATTAAAAAATGGAGAACAAAAATGTGGAGGGTAAAATAGGGAAAGATCAAGATCCACTTCCACCTCGTGCTGAAGCTGCTGCCACTAGTCATGGCCGAGACGATGAAATGCCATCAACGTCGTCTGCCAAGGCCGATGCCCAATGTCATAGTAGAGAGCATGTAAAATCCAAAAACATAAAGCTCAGTAAAATGACCCAAAAATCTAAATAAAAATCGTCTGAGGAGAAGCGTAAACTTGCCAATGTACCATTTACGACACGGAGTGGCAAGGAACTGCTGAGGCCCTGGCCTATGTTCAAGGCTAGTGGTTCAGCTTCACCTGAGGATGGAAGCACTCATCCTCCTGCTAGAAAACTTAAAAGAGTTAAGATGGCAAAAGCACAGCAAAGAACTGTGCGTTCTTCTAAATCACAAATACCCAAGGAGAGTCCAATTGTGTCAGTTGCGATGCCTGACCTTCCCAACACTGGACGGGAAGAGGTTGCACCTTCCACCATTTGCACGCCCCCTGCAAGTGCTGGAAGGAGCACCCGCAGTCCAGTTCCTGATAGTCAAATTGAAGATGTCACTGTTGAAGTACACCAGGATGAGGATATGGGTGTTGCTAGCGCTGGGGAGGAAATTGACAAGGAGGATTCTGATGGTGAGGTGGTTTGTTTAAGTCAGGCACCCGGGGGGAGACCTGTTGTCCGTGGGACGAATATGGCCATTGACATGCCTGGTCAAAATACAAAAAAAAATCACCTCTTCAGTGTGGAATTATTTCAACAGAAATGCGGACAACTGGTGTCAAGCCGTGTGTTGCCTTTGTCAAGCTGTAATAAGTATGGGTAAGGACGTTAACCACCTAGGAACATCCTCCCTTATACGTCACCTGGACCGCATTCATCAGAAGTCAGTGACAAGTTCAAAAACTTTGGATGACAGATGAAGCAGTCCACTGAGCACTAAATCCCTTCCTCTTGTAACCAAGCTCCTGCAAACCACACCACCAACTCCCTCAGTGTCAATTTCCTCCTTACACAGGAAAGCCAATAGTCCTGCAGGCCATGTCACTGTCAAGTCTGATGAGTCCTCTCCTGCCTTGGATTCCTCCGACGCATCCTTGAGTGTAACGCCTACTGCTGCTGGTGCTGCTGTTGTTGCTGCTGGGAGTCGATCGTCATCCCAGAGGGGAAGTCGGAAGACCACTTGTACTACTTCTAGTAAGCAATTGACTGTCCAACAGTCCTTTGCGAGGAAGATGAAATATCACAGCAGTCATCCTGCTGCAAAGCGGATAACTCAGGCCTTGGCAGCCTGGGTGGTGAGAAACGTGTTTCCGGTATCCACCGTTAATTCACAGGGAATTAGAGACTTGATTGAGGTACTGTGTCCCCGGTACCAAATACCATCTAGGTTCCATTTCTCTATGCAGGCGATACCGAAAATGTACACAGACGTCAGATAAAGAGTCACCAGTGTCCTAAAAAATGCAGTAGTACCCAGTGTCCACTTAACCACGGACATGTGAACAAGTGGAGCAGGGCAGACTCAGGACTATATGACTGTGACAGCCCACTGGGTAGATGTATTGCCTCCCGCAGCAAGAACAGCAGCGGTGGCACCAGTAGCAGCATCTCGCAAACGCCAACTCGTTCCTAGGCAGGCTACGCTTTGTATCACCGCTTTCCATAAGAGGCACACAGCTGACAACCTCTTACGGAAGCTGAGGAACATCATCGCAGAATGGCTTACCCCAATTGGACTCTCCTGGGGATTTGTGACATCGGACAACGCCACCAATATTGTGCGTGCATTGCATCTGGGCAAATTCCAGCATGTCCCATGTTTTGCACATACATTGAATTTGGTGGTGCAGAATTATTTAAAAAACGACAGGGGCATGCAAGAGATGCTGTCGGTGGCCCGAAGAATTGTGGGCCACTTTCGGCATTCAGCCACCGCGTGCCGAAGACTGGAGCACCAGCAAACAGTCCTGAACCTGCCCTGCCATCATCTGAAGCAAGAGGTGGTAACGAGGTGGAATTCAACCCTCTATATGCTTCAGAGGATGGAGGAGCAGCAAAAGGCCATTCAAGCCTATACATCTGCCTACGATATAGGCAAAGGAGGGGGAATGCCCCTGACTCAAGCGCAGTGGAGAATGATTTCAACGTTGTGCAAGGTTCTGCAACCCTTTGAACTTGCCACACGTGAAGTCAGTTCAGACACTGCCAGCCTGAGTCAGGTCATTCCCCTCATCAGGCTTTTGTAGAAGAAACTGGAGACATTGAAGGAGGAGCTAAAATGGAGCGATTCCGCTAGGCATGTGGGACTTGTGGATGGAGCCCTTAATTCGCTTAACCAGGATTCACGGGTGGTCAATCTGTTGAAATCAGAGCACTACATTTTGGCCACCGTGCTCGATCCTAGATTTAAAACCTACGTTGTATCTCTCTTTCTGGCAGACACAAGTCTGCAGAGGTTCAAAGACCTGCTGGTGAGAAAATTGTCAAGTCAAGCGGAACGTGACTCATCAACAGCTCCTCCTTCACATTCTCCCGCAACTGGGGCTGCGAGGAAAAGGCTAAGAATTCCGAGCCCACCCTCTGGTGTTGATGCAGGGCAGTCTGGAGCGAGTGCTGACATCTGGTCCGGACTGAAGGACCTGCCAACGATTACTGACATGTCGTCTACTGTCACTGCATATGATTCTCTCACCATTGAAAGAATGGTGGAGGATTATATGAGTGAACTCATCCAAGTAGGCACGTCAGACAGTCCGTACGTATACTGGCAGGAAAAAGAGGCAATTTGGAGACCCTTGCACAAACTGGCTTTATTCTACCTAAATTGCCCTCCCTCCAGTGTGTACTCCGAAAGAGTGTTTAGTGCCGCCGCTCACCTTGTCAGCAATCGGCGTACAAGGTTACTTCCAGAAAATGTGGAGAAGATGATGTTCATCAAAATGAATTATAATCAATTCCTCCGTGGAGACATTCACCAGCAATTGCCTCCAGAAAGTACACAGGGACCTGAGATGGTGGATTCCAGTGGGGATGAATTAATAATCTGTGAGGAGGGGGATGTACACAGTGAAAGCGGTGAGGAATCGGACGATGAGGAGGAGGTGGACATCTTGCCTCTGTAGAGCCAGTTTGTGCAAGGAGAGATTGATTGCTTCTTTTTGGTGGGGGCCCAAACCAACCAGTCATTTCAGTCACAGTTGTGTGGCAGACCCTGTTGCTGAAATGATGGGTTTGTTAAAGTGTGCATGTCCTGTTTATACAACATAAGGGTAGGTGGGAGGGCCCAAGGACAATTCCATCTTGCACCTCTTTTTTCTTTCATTTATCTTTGCATCATGTGCTGTTTGGGGACTATTTTTTTTGAAGTGCCATCCTGCCTGACACTGCAGTGCCACTCCTAGATGGGCCAGGTGTTTGTGTCGGCCACTTGGGTCGCTTAGCTTAGTCACACAGCTACCTCATTGCGCCTTTTTTTTTCTTTGCATCATGTGCTGTTTGGGGACTATTTTTTTTGAAGTGCCATCCTATCTGACACTGCAGTGCCACTCCTAGATGGGCCAGGTGTTTGTGTTGGCCACTTGGGTCGCTTAGCTTAGTCATCCAGCAACCTCGGTGCAAATTTTAGGACTAAAAATAATATTGTGAGGTGTGAGGTGTTCAGAATAGACTGGAAATGAGTGGAAATTATGGTTATTGAGGTTAATAATACTATGGGATCAAAATGACCCCCAAATTCTATGATTTAAGCTGTTTTTGAGGGTTTTTTGTAAAAAAACACCCGAATCCAAAACACACCCGAATCCGACAAAAAATTTTCAGGGAGGTTTTGCCAAAACGCGTCCGAATCCAAAACACGGCCGCGGAACCGAATCCAAAACCAAAACACAAAACCCGAAAAATTTCCGGTGCACATCACTGATATATATATAGGTCTAATATGAGAGGCTGTAGAATGTGGCATAAATTTTCATAATGCCTGATGTAGACTCTCTGAAAAACACTGTGTTTGCCTGTATCTTCACTGTGATATCCGGAGTACAGAGTCAATAGTGCATATAAGAGTCATTTACTCACCGTAGCAGCAAGTGTTCCTAATGAGCAGAGAGAGTTCTCAATATCAGCAAATATCCATAGTGAGCAGGAAAGTTTCAGTCTGATTCAGTCTGCTGGCAGCCTCTTGGACTTTCTCCTTTTTGCATCTGCCAAGGAGAACTTTCCTGCTCACTACAGATATTTTCTGATATTGAGAACTCTCTCTGCTCATAAACCTCCTAATGATAATGTGTGGACCCTTATTCAAAAAGTAAAGCATTCAATACCTTTAATACCAAGAAATAATGACACGGAGACTTGAATTTGGCTGAAAATTGTTAGCTATTTATTGTACCCTAACCATTAGAAAAAACCTGTAAAGTAAAATTTAAGTTAACATGCCGATTCAGCCGGCATATGGTGGCAGAAAAAAGATCGGCTATATTCCACTGACGATAACCTCAAAAAACATTAAAACCCAAACGATCCTAATTTACCACAAACCATACATAGGTAATAGGTGCCCGACTCAGACCTCCACGCTGACTGCCCACCCTGATGGGTGATGACGCTGCCCCCTGATGGGTGATCTAGCGGCCTTAAAAGTCAATGGAGGAGAGTGCACCTAAACCACACCAATACTGTAAACAACTGTAACTAACAAGTCAAACTACAACCTGCTGTTCTTTTCCGCCAACAGCGAAAGACTCTTCCCCAGAGTCTTCGCACCGCCACCATACCCTCAACCTAACTCCTGCAACACCAGAAACAGATCCTCCAGGAAAAACAACATCCCTTAATTGGACAGATGCACACCATCAGGCCGAAAAAGGTGACTGGCACGAAACCAAACCCTAGGGTGGCGAACCACTTTCCCTCCGTGAGCCAACACCCACTTCGCCACCGCCGCATTCACCTTTTGCCTGGCCTCATCAATCGGGCGACCGTCCGCCACTCCTAGCCAACGCAACCATGGCACCATCATAGAGAACACCAAAACACAATTGGGCCACGCTGCGGCCACACTGGCCAGATCCTCCATCATGGCCCATCACAGCTCCAAAGATGTCCTCTTCCCCAGATCGTTGCCACCCAAATGGACAACCAGCACCCTAGGGACTCCATGCTCGCTGACCTGACTGACCAATCTACTCTTCAGATCTTGCCACATCATCCCTTGCCAACCAAGCCAACGAACGCCATGAGCCCAAGGAAAAAACTGCGCCCCCTCCGAGGCCAAAAACCTGGCTGCCCAGTAAACATAAGAGTGGCCAACTACCCAGAATCCCAAATCGTCTTCTACCCAACCTGAAGAGAAGGAAAGGAGTAAAAATCGGTTAATAAGTATCCTAACAGGAGCTTATTGAATGCATTAACCTGAAGGATCTGCCAAAAGAAAAAAGGGGTTTTCGTGTCTTGCATAAGTCACGGCCTAGCCGATCTGAACAAGCTTCCAGCCAATCGAAGCATAACATAAAAACACAACGGGAAAGATAAAAGTAAAATAAGGAAAATAAAAAGGGGGGGAGGGGGGGGTTTAAAATGGGAAAAACATGTAAGAACTCAGCTGGAGGTGAAAGCGTAAAAACCTGCTGAGGGACTTTGAGTTGTACTGATCAGCCAAATTGTAGATTGAAATCCAGTCCGTCAAGTCATGCAAAAAAATCGCAAAAGAACTCCAGACCCCCGCTGCCAGCAGCGGCGAGTAGCTAATCCCTGAGTAGGATGAACAGGGGAGACAAACAGACACAACTGCACAAGGTCGTACTTAACCTTACAACATGAACTTATACAACGGCTAATAAAACTGGACTGTTAATCAAACTAACAAACTCATGAAACTGGGCGAATATATCGTCTGTAACTTGACGACTTCCATCGCCCTACTGCCTGAATCTCCGCAGCAGAAAAACCCGCCGACGCAGCCGACGTCGCCGCCCCGATTCGGAAAGAATGCGTACCTAAAGCAGTGGGTGAAAGGCCCAAGCTCGCCAGACAGCGACTCAGCATCCAACGAAACTGATATTTCGTCAAAGGTAAACCGTCATAATGCAGCAGCCACGACCCCTGCACACCGGGCCGAACTGCTGCATATTTCGATGCCAATCTCACCGGGCAAATGCTCCCCTCCAGAGACGGTACCAAAGTGACCCATCGCCCTCTACCTACTTGGTCCGTCTTAGAGCGACACAATCTGCACAGCAAGGACCTCTCACCCACCACCACGTCATCCAGAAGCATGCGCGAGTCTGCCCGCTTAGATGGCGCTACGAGCTCCGAAACCCGAAAGGCTCCATGGTAAGCCATGGAGAACGCCAACTGGAACAAAAGCGATTCAAAAATTGATGACGCAATACTGCCTACCGCATCGATGACAGCCGGTAGCAAGGCCGCATCGATGGGGCGTCGCCTATCAGGCGGTGTTGGCGCCATGTGCGCCCACCCTTTCATCGCCTTTACCAGAAGCCCGCTCTTTGTCACGTCAGGGACACCCTTGATTTTATTAAAAAACGAAATCCCTGCTAAGTACCTGGACACCACCGCTCTGGACCTACCCGTGACAAAAAGCTGCCAAATAAAAGAAAGCATCATCCGATGCCCGCTCTTACCTTCTTGACTACGTCCTCGGACAAACTCTTCCCACTCGCTCCAAGCTTGACCGTAAGCCTTGAGCGTGTTCGGAGCCACTGACCGCATCGCTAGGCCCTCCAGTCCGGTCCGATCACCTGCCAAACATAACCGGGACATTGAAACCCCCGCTCATCGGCCTCGGGTGACAACAAACGAAATCTCTCCCACTGCCCGCGGGACAACGCGTCGGCAATTCCGTTCTCAAGTCCTGGCACATGCTGCGCGCGGAACCATACATTCTTATGCAAGCATGTCAGCAGCAATCGCCCAAGCACCCTCAGAACCACCAGCGACTTCACCCTCTGGTTATTGATCGCATGCACCACGCCCAGATTGTCACATCTAAACAAAATGCTGCGATGAGCCAGACGATCGACCCAAACCTCCAGTGCTACCATAATGGGGAAAAGCTCCAGCAGCAAAAGGTCCTTAGTGAAACCTTTGCGATGCCATTCCTCAGGCCACGGTGCCACGCCCCAAGATCCCTCTAGGTAGCAACCGAACCCAGAGGAACCCGCCGCATTGGTAAACAGCTGTAACCTAGCATTGTCAATCGTTGGGGCCAGCCAGATACGCACCCCATTAAAGTCCTTCAGGAACGAGGCCCAGACGGCCAAATCCCTCTTAATCTTGGAGGACAAACGAATGAAATGATGCGGCCTGGCACACCCCGCCGTCGCCCTCTCCAGCTTTCGGCAGAAAACCCTGCCCATCGGGATCACCCGGCAAGCAACGTTCAAGAGGCCCAGCAAGGACTGCGCCTGCCTCAGCGTGACTTTGCGATCTTGGCCTGAGGATGGTGACACGAGCCTGCCACCGTGTCGATTTCAAACCCCAAGAACGACAAACAGAAAACCGGCCCCTCCGTTTTATCCTCGGCCACAGGAACGCCAAAGTGATAAAACAACGCTCGGATGCTGAACAGCAAGTCACTGCAGCGCGGCGAATTCGCCGGTCCCACACACAGGAAATCATCGAGGAAATGCGCAACTCCATGACACCCTGAATAAGACTCCACGCACCAATGCAAGAAAGTGCTAAATCTTTAAAAAAAACGAGCAGGAAACGGAACATCCCATCGGCAAACATTTGTCAATGAAATATTCCGATCCGAAAACCCATAAAACGGAATGAGTCCAGATGCAACGGGAGCAACCGAAACGCGGACTCAACATCGATCTTAGCCATCAGTGCTCCCGGGCCGTAACTACGAACCAACTCCAGTGCCTCGTCAAATGACTGGTACACCACCGAGCAGTGTGCCGGCGGTATCGCATCGTTGACCGACGACCCTGACGGGTAAGAAAGATGTTGAATGAGCCGAAAGGCACCGGGAGTCTTCTTGGGGACTACCCCCACTGGGGAAATGACCATGTCATCCACTGGGGGCGAGCTTAATGGGCCCTCCATCCTACCCATTCGCACCTCTTTATCAACTTTCTCGCGCAAAACAGACGGCAAGGCGCGAGCGGACTGAAGATTCCGGAGAGCCTTGACCGATACTTCGCCCGCAACCGGCATGCGGAAACCAAACTTAAAACCCTGAAACAAAAATTGGGCGTCCGTACTATTCGGATACCAATCCAACCATTTGGACATGGCATCCAAATTAATTGGCGTTGGGGCCCTGTTGTGCGATTCCGCTCGCGCCGGGTTTTGCGTAGCTTTGCTTTCCCCTCGCGCCTTGCCGATTTCCTTTAAAACAGTTGGAGGCCGGGTGGAAGCCGGCACATTGCAAGCACGAATGTCGAACCCGACACTGCTTGCCGAAGGAACAGGTCGCTTTATTAAATGCGAAGCACTTCCCCTTCGCGGGGGCCTGTCCTCCCCCGCGGATAGCCAACCTACCTCTCCTACCCGGTCCCCCTTCCGCGCTACTCCCCTGGGCGGACGACCCTGCGCGTTGCCCGTCCGTCCCCGGATTCCGGGGCTCCTTTGCGGGTTGAGAAGCCCGGGTGACCTGGAGCCAGACCTCCACGTCCTTGCAACCAAAGTCAATAATCTGTAAGCAGTCCTGCTTCTCTCGGAACTTCTCATCATACATCCGCCATTCGATTCCTGACGATGTGCGCTGCATATCGTGTATCAAGTGCAGGTATCGTATGACGTTCATATGTTCCTCAGGCCTATCTTCCAGATAACATGCCGCAAAGACGCAAAAACCGGCCAGCCAGTTGTCGAAAGTACAGAAAGCTTCAGCTCCGATGCCTTTCTTAGCTGTCGCTGCCTTATACTCCTTCATCGCGTCCTTAGTCAGCACGAACATATCCACGTAATCGCCTCTGCAGATCTTCCTACGGCAGCTATCCCGCAACCCCCTCAACACTGCCGAATAATCACAGTGGACTACTCCCGGCAAATCACGGCGCTTCTTGGCCCTGCGAGCGTCCTCGCTAAGCCGCTTGCGTCTCTTCCGCCTCTCCTGCTACCCTGCCGCCCTCTTAGCGTACTTCTTCGCACGCTTTTTTGCCCTAGTCGTGCTACTGATGTTGGACGCTTGCGACGACACGGATGAAGAAGAGGAGGAACTGAGAGAACTGGAGCGCGTGCTGGAGCCCGACGCCGACTGCTCAACCTCACCTGATGCTGTTGACTGTTCGGACAGGGAGTCCTCCGGTGTGGAAACTTCGAAATCCTCCTCATCGCTCACGTCCACCTTAACCTCTCCACGATCACCTGAAAAAGAAGACAAAGCACGGGACCCGGAAACCACTCCCGGGGCCTGCCTAGCACTCCGGGGCAATGACGTCCCCACCTCGCGTCCGCGCTCCGTCCGTACTGGACGGTGTCCCAACTGCACCGCGGCCGCCCCCAGGTCACGGCAAGCGCGCGCTATTCGCTGAGCCGCTGACCCCGGCTGCGTACCGGACACCCTCACTTCTGCGCGCGTGCCGGAATGCCTTGCTGCCCCCGGGGATGCGGCTGCGGCCAATGGGCCCAATGCCGCCGCCACCGTCGACAGAGCCGACGCCAACTCTCCGGAAGCCACCTGACTTCCCCAAAAGTCGCGGCCGGCACCGGCGGGAGCCCCCGCAGATGCCGGCGCACCTCTCCTGGCCCGTCGGCCGGCAGGCGCCGATAAGGGACCCAACGGCCAATGCCCCGCCTGGCCTGCTGGTGATCCGCTGGCCCCCCTGACCACAATTGGCGTGGCCCCCGCCAATCATCTATCCTATCCTGCGCCTGCTGGCCCTCACTATCGCTGCTGTGCCTGCCACCGGCCCCCCTGCGCGTGCCCTCCCCCCGCAGGCCGGAGCTCTCTCCGTCTGCAGGGAAGGCACCTCTGTGGGGGCTCAATGCTGCCGCACCCTATCCTGGGACCCCCCCCCCCACCGCCAATCCCCGCCGGACTCCGGCTGTAAGGGAGGCAGCTGGGGAGACGTTGAGACTGGCTAGTGATGGGTAGTTCATGAATGATTAGTTCAAAATGAACTAATCTTCAAAGTGAACTAGTTCGTTCAGTTCACAGCTTTGGCAAAGATTAGTTCATCAGGAAGGAGGAGTCAGACACAGACAGAATAGAGCCAGCAGCTGCATTAGGCTTCTCACTGTCTCATTCACTTCACTGGATTTTCACTTCGATGCTGTAAAATGAAAGGTAAAAGTACAACACAGCCCAGCAATACAGATCTAATTTAAAAAAAATAGCATCTGCACTGCCTAGCCAAAGTCTATGTGTGTCTGTGAGTGAGCATTTGTGATCATGCTGCTCACCTTTCTGTGATACAATCACTGTCCTATTAGTCCAGATGTCCAAACACTTGCTGCTGCTTCTGATACTACTGGCTTCTGTGCATACTGCTGTGCTAAATCTTCTGCTGGGTGTTGTGTAGGTGCAGCTGCAGCAGCAAAGTTGTTATTCAGCTCTCACTCAGCAATACTCCAGCAAGGCAAACCAGCAGCAAGAGAGACTTAGCTAGCCTATACATTCCTATATATACTGATCCCTCCCCTCTCTACCATTGGCTGTACTTTTCATAACAGTTAGGTCCACCCCTCACAGGAGGTATAACTCTCTCCATTCCTATGTCTGTCATTTCGCTCTCCTTATGGACACTTGCTGCTACTGTGAGTAAATGACTCTTATATGCACTATTGACTCTGTACTCCGGATATCACAGTGAAGATACAGCCAAACACAGTGTGTTTTACAGAGAGTCTACATCAGGCATTAAGAAAATATATGCCATATTCTACAGCCTCTCATATTAGACCTATATATATAAAGATTTTGTGGGGACGAGTAAAACGCAAATCTGTGTATCTACCCCTCAACATACTATTCCTAAGTGTTCTATGTGTGTATTATCTTATTTGTACAGTATACTGGTATTAGGCCTATTGTCATTATATACTTTTTAATATCTAAATAAATACTTTTATACCTAAAAGTGCTTCTTTTTGATTCATGTAGTACCAGAATTTTGGTTTGGTTTTCATTTGCCACGTTTACAACTATATGGCATACTTACCGAATTTCTGGCTGCTCTCTCCGGGAGAGAGCAGCCAGGTCGGCTCGGCAGGGGGGGTGGGCTGAGATGTGCGTGCAGAGGGGGGTGGGCTGGAGGTGGACCGGGGGTGTGGCGGAGGCGGGCCGGGGGCATGACCACGGGTGTTGTGTCATGTAAGCCCCGCCCCCGCTGTGTAATGTTGCTATTACCGGCATTATACAGCAGGGGGCGTGGCTATGATGATGCGATTCAACAAGAATCGCGTCATCGCCTGCCCGGACCGCCCACTTTACTCGCTAAGTGGGCAGCCGGGCAGAGGGGGACCCCTGAAATCGGGAGACTTGCCTGCTCTTCCGGGTGGCCGGGAGGGTCACCCAATTTTCGGGAGCCTCCAGGCCATTCCAGGAGAGTAGGCAAGTCTGCTGTATGGTAAGTGCAGTGTAACACATCTATATTCTGTTGTTTTTATTGGAAGGGAGTGTGGATCCCTCGCATTTTCTTACAGAGCAGCTGCCCAAATATAGCTGGTGATC
This sequence comes from Pseudophryne corroboree, assembly GCF_028390025.1. Lineage (NCBI taxonomy): Eukaryota > Metazoa > Chordata > Amphibia > Anura > Myobatrachidae > Pseudophryne > Pseudophryne corroboree. The sequence goes on along the minus strand of NC_086451.1, from coordinate 272,023,132 downwards.
AAGCGCAGCCCTCATTACGATCTAATTCTATACTGTTATTAAGCCTATTATCTATAAGCACCCCCACATCTTTTTCCACAACAGTTAAACCTATATTTGCCCCATTTAAGTGTAGGATGCATGTGTGTTTTTTGTCCAAAAATGCATAACTTTGCATTTTTCTATATTGAACCTCATTCCCCATTAAGATGCCCAGGTTTTAAGGTTAAATAAGTCATTTTGTAGAGACTCCACATCGCTTTCTGAATTAATTACCTTACACAGTTTAGTATCATCTGCAAAGATTGACACTGTGCTTTCCAGGCCTATTCCAGGATCATTGATAAATATATTGAACATTAGCGGGCCAAGGGGGTCATTCTGACCTGGTCTCACACTACCGTTCATTGCAGCGCAGCAATCAGGTCAGAAGTGCGCATGCCAGACAGCCGATGGCTGTCGTAGCCCAGTGATGGCCTCTGCCTGATTGACAGGCAGAGGCGGTCGCTGGGCAGGAGGGGCGGCACGGCAACATTTTCCCGCCATTTTGTGGGCATGGTCTGGCCGACACAGGCATGGCCAGAATGTGCGGGGGTGGGCCGCAGCGACTGCGTGACATCACATGCAGCTGCTGCGACCATCACAATGTTGAGTAACTCCCGGCCAGCATACAGGAGCTGCACTGGCTGGGAGTTACTCTTCAAGTACAAAAGCATTGCCACTGTGTGATGCTTTTGTACTTGTGCGGTGGGGCCTGGCCTGACATGCGAGGTGGACTAGCCATGTGCTGAGCGTCCCCCCACATGTCAGTGTGGATGATCGTAGCTGTGCTAAATTTAGCACAGCTACGATCAGGTCTGAATCACCCCCAAAGTATGGAACCTTGTGGTATTCCACTGATTACTGGTGCCCAGCTGGAGAACATCCAGTTGACCACTGCTCGTTGTACTCTGTTATCCAGCCAATTACTTATCCAGGTACAAATAGTATATCCCAGGCCAAGTTCCCTTAATTTGATGATTAGTCTCCTATAAGGCACTGTATCAAAGGCTTTTGCAAAATCTAAATACTCCAGATCCACTGCTTTTCCCTGGTCAAGATTCTCGCTCACTACCTTGTAGAAGCTGATTAAGTTAGTTTGACATGATCTGTCCCTTACAAACCCATGCTGAGTTTTGCTAATAATTTTATTAACCTTCAGATAGTCCTCTATGCTATCCCTCAAAATACCTTTCAATCTTTTACCCACTATAGAGGTTAAACTAACTGATCTATAGTTACCAGGATTATTTTCAGTTCCCTTTTTAAATAAAGGCACTACCTCAGCTATGCGCCAATCCTTTGGTACCATGCCTGATGTAATTTAACTATGGAAAATCATGTATAGAGGTTTTGCTAGCTGCGACCTAAGTCCATAATAACCCTTTGATGAAAACCATCTGTGCCTGGTGATTTATTAATCTTATTGTTGCTTAGTCTCTCCAGGACTACTTCCTCACTTAAACAAGCATCAAGCCAAGAGTCATTACCTTCACTATTGTTATGCACTACTCTCACCATCTGATCCTCCTGGTGAATAGTGAGGGAAAAAAATTGTTCAGTATTTCAGCTTTTATTTTATCAGTGTTTATCAAAGCTCCCAATTCAGCTTTATATCTTTAGATCGATCTCCATTCCAGGTTTTGGTTCAGTTCAGATCCACAAAATTTGTCAGGATTCTTAATTTTAGAGTTTTGAACTGCACATCTCTACCTGTGCAAAAAAAAGTGTTGTTGAATGATTTATAAGTTAATGACATCTATTGACATACAGTAGCCATCAATTCACCAAAAGGAATTTAGTTTATTATACTGTAAACAATCTTTCAATGTTTATACCCAGAAATAGTTACAGCCACAAAGAAAACATTGATGTCATCTTTAATTACTGTAGTCTGTTTGTTTGTTTTTTTTTTTTACAAATAACTCCACTATATTGGTAGAATTCCGTTAGAACTCCACTTAAGGTATTCATCCCAGTTTCATTATTTTGAGGGCCAAGCACATGATTGAGGTATTCATCACCAAATTTTAAAATTCAGTTTGTCATGTTCTGCATCTCAGTCTTTGTGAAAGAAGAGTGTGTTATTGCACAAAATCCAGCCTTCCTGTCCTCCAGGGAGGCTTCATGCCTTATTTCAAGATGGCCACCTAGATCACTACTGAGCATGTGCAGGGGCCATCTAGTCTTTACTGTAGAAAGTATTACTTGGGTACGAGCGCTCCCCTCTAAAACCTAAGCAGTTTCAATATATTCACACTATTATGCATTTAATTATTTGTGTTAATGAACAGCTCTGATATATACTAATGTTATATGATGGGTATATACACTACTCAAAAAAATAAAGGGAACACTTAAACAATACAATGTAACTCCAAGTCAATCACACTTCTATGAAATCAAACTGTCCACTTAGGAAGCAACACTGATTGACAATCAATTTCACATGCTGTTGTGCAAATGGAATAGACAACAGGTGGAAATTATAGGCAATTAGCTAGACACCCCAATAAAGGAGTTATTCTGCAGGTGGTGACCACAGAACACTTCTCAGCTCCTATGCTTTCTGGCTAATGATTTTGGTCACTTTTGAAAGCTGGCGGTGCTTTCACTCTAGTGGTAGCATGAGACGGAGTCTACAACCCACACAAGTGGCTCAGGTAGTGCAGCTCATCCAGGATGGCACATCAATGCAAGCAGTGGCAAGAAGGTTTGCTGTGTCTGTCAGCTTAGTGTCCAGAGCATGGAGGCGCTACCAGGAGACAGGCCAGTACATCAGTAGATGTGGAGGAGGCCGTAGGAGGGCAACAACCCAGCAGCAGGACCGCTACCTCCGCCTTTGTGCAAGGAGGAACAGGAGGAGCACTGCCAGAGCCCTGCAAAATGACCTCCAGCAAGCCACAAATGTGCATGTGTCTACTCAAACGATCAGAAACAGACTCCATGAGGGTGATATGAGGGCCCGACGTCCACAGGTGGGGGTTGTGCTTACAGCCCAACACTGTGCAGGACGTTTGGCATTTGCCAGAGAACACCAAGACTGGCAAATTCGCCACTGGTACCCTGTGCTCTTTACAGATGAAAGCGGGTTCTCACTGAGCACATGTGACAGACGTGACAGAGTCTGGAGACGCCAAGGAGAACGTTCTGCTGCCTGCAACATCCTCCAGCATGACCGGTTTGGCAGTGGGTCAGTAATGGTGTAGGGTGGCATTTCTTTGGGGGGCCGCACAGCCCTCCATGTGCTCGCCAGAGGTAGCCTGAGTGTCATTAGGTACTGAGATGAGATCCTCAGACCCCTTGAGAGACCATATGCTGGTGCGGTTGGCCCTGGGTTCCTCCTAATGCAAGACAATGCTAGACCTCAAGTGGCTGGAGTGTGTCAGCAGTTCCTGCAAGACGAAGGCATTGATGCTATGGACTGGCTTGCCCGTTTCCCAGACCTGAATCCAGTTGAGCACATTTGGGACATCATGTCTCGCTCCATCCACCAATGCCACGTTAAACCACAGACTGTCCAGGAGTTGGCCGATGCTTTAGTCCAGGTCTGGGAGGAGATCCCTCAGGAGACCATCCGCCACCTCATCAGGAGCATGCCCAGGCATTGTAGGGAGGTCATACAGGCACGTGGAGGCCACACACACTACTGAGCCTCATTTTGACTTGTTTTAAGGACATTACATCAAAGTTGGATCAGCCTGTAGTGTGTTTTTCCACTTTAGTTTTGAGTGTGACTCCAAATCCAGACCTCCATGGGTTAATAAATTTGATTTCCATTGATAATTTTTGTGTGATTTTGTTGTCAGCACATTCAACTATGTAAAGAACAAAGTATTTAATGAGAATATTTCATTCATTCTGATCTGGGATGTGTTATTTTAGTGTTCCCTTTATTTTTTTTGAGCAGTGTATATTAAAATTAAAATGTATATCTTGGTGCTAAAACAGAATGGGGGCAGAGGTTGGGAGAGCCTGTGGTCTTCACTGCTCTGCTCTGCAAAGCAGTCAGTGATCACTGAATAGATGCCGTGCACAATATCAAACAGTCTGGGGAGATAAGCCTGAGGCTGCCTGCTACTCAGGAAACATTGGGCACACCCCCCAAATGACAGTCAGGGATGCAATAAAGACAAGGCCTCGTCCCCTTAGCCTAAGGTCCCACCCTCTTTGTCCAAGACCCCACCCTTTTTCAGGTGAAGGCATGCCTGGTCCTGAATATACCATTTCTAAAGTTAGGCGGTATGGCAATAGGGACCATAGAACACACATAGGGCACACACAAAATAAGGTCAAATGGCAAGAGCTATTTTGAGTATACATAGCTCCTTGGGATAACTGGAGCCTCGCTGTCACTGTATGAGAAGAACAGGAGTTGATACTATTCCTACCTTTCCCTACTGTTACATTTTAAGTTAAGTTTTAATATTTATACTCATTATATAACATTAGTATATATATATATACATATATATATATATATATAAGTGCCTCATTAAAACATAATTTACTGTGTAGAATGGTATGGTAAAAGACAGTTGTCTTCTGCTTATCCTCTATGCGATACCTGGTTAATACCTGCTAGAAAGCTGTTCCAGCATGACTGCACAACTACCTGTTTGGTCAACTGCGCCTGTGATTAGCGGACGGTTGAAAAACAGGTTACTGTATATAAATGCCACTGTGTGTCAATAACCAATTTATTGTTCTGTGGTTATTGACACACAGTGGCATTTATATACAGTTACCTATTATTCTACCGTCCGCTAATCCCAGGTGCAGTTGACTGATCTTTTTTTCTTGTACCAATACTACAAACCTGCAGAGGTTTGTTTGTAACAGCGAATAGGAGCTGTGGAGATCTGAAAAATTTCACACACATATATATATATATATATGAAAGAAACGGGGGGTAGGGGTACTGGCGACAAGTGTGGCTAAAAACACTGTTTTTATATGCTTTAAAAACGCCAAAAGATGTTATAAAATTATAAAAGTAAGTTTTAAATATATACGAGAGTAAAAACAGTTTCAAAAAATGATTTTTAAAATTCAAGGAAAAAATTATTCCCAAATAAAACTACCGAGAAATAAAAGGATAGGAATTCAAACTTAACTTGAGAACAGTGGGTGGTCAGTACAGGCCAACGCGTTTCATCTCAGCAGACTTCTTCAAGGGGTAGTATATATTTCCTATTGCTAACAATTGGTTTTTGAAATTCAGCACCTAGGTCTTTTTCTTTATAAGAACTACCTGTTTGTAGCATACTGTACACTCACCGGCTTGTGAGTTGTATGAAATCCCACTATGCACAAGCTACACCTTATCATCAGTTTAGAAGTAACAGTTAGTACGGCTATACCTGCTGTCTATCAGAAAACCAACACCACTAGTTAAGTAACTGTGCTGTTCATAGTTTGAGTCATCTGCCGATGTTTTCCCAGTGGCGCCAAGATGGGTAATAATTACCTGGGCCCAGGTCTGATGGAGAGGCACAGTGGGGGCCCTGTTCCCCCCTCCTTATCTGCCAGAAGCAGCAGCAGCTTTTCTCCTTGGCCCAGCTACTTTGTGCTGGGCTGCAGCATGGCCAGGGAGGCTCATAGAATACAGATTTTTCTGTCTTTTCTTAAAGGATGCATGACCACGCCTCCTGTAATTGCACAACACCCCCTGAAAAAGTACCTGGACCCAGAAGGGCTCTATACTGCCCTGTGTGTGCCTACTGTGTAGAATTCTACAATATTAAGTCTTGCACAACAAATATCTAGCACAGACACAGTGGTATTAAAAAAAACTACATAGTAAGCAAACAGCTTATCTTTCTGTATTAAATATTGCCCTTTCCGGATACGTGCTATGGTGCATTTACTGAACAATGTAAGAATGATCAGTTTTATGTCCCTAGCTGTATTTTAACATTTGTACTCTTTTAGAAACAGTTTAAACACTACCATCTGTGCCCATCATTGTTTAGGGTGTGTGTGTGTGTGTGTGTGTGTGTGTGTGTGTGTGTGTGTGTGTGTGTGTGTGTGTGTGTGTGTGTGTGTCTCTCTCTGTGTGTATTTTGTATTTATTATAGTTAAAAAACCTAGACACAAACAAAAGTATCATAAAGGTCCTGATTCTGTGAAATATCATAATCTACATTCAAAAGAAACAATATAGGTTACTCTAAAACAAATGTAATTTTAATATAAGCACTGCAAACAGAACATTACAAATAAACAATAAAATAGCAAATGGGATAAGGGAACAAAAATCAGACAGAGGCAAAAAGCTTGAGTATAACTTAGAATGTAATAAACAGTAATCAGAACATCATTTATCAAATACAGTAAATATGGCAGCTCTGGACATCATTTATAAATTGAAAATGCAGAAAAATCTATCAGTTCTTACTAGAGAAGTAAAGTGATAATATCAGAGTTTAATCTCCTGTTGCATCTGGCGTATGTGTCTGTCTCATGTACTGTTAACAAAATGATAAAATCACTTCCAAGGATGCATTGCTATTGATATGAAGTATCTGATCATGTGTATATACAGGTGTGTTTAGTTCAAGGAACCAATGGCTCTGACAGGGCTAATCTCAGAGGGTCAACTTCCTAAAAGCAACTCAAGAGTATTCAAATATAACTCAGCTGTACAGAATAGTAGATACGAAAGCTAGGTACACACTATACAATTATCTGGCAGATAATCTGCCAGATCTAGCTGTTTGGAATGAAACTCTGGTAATGGATGAGAGCAAATGAAAATCTACCACTTGCTCCAAAACACTGAAAAACTAACAAAACTTGTTGTTCATACAAATTGGTTAAACACAAATTTAACCAAGTTAGATGAACAACCGTTTTTGTCCATTTTGCAGTTTTTGGAAGCCATTTGCTCTCATCCATTACCAAATTTTCATTCCAACCAGCTAAATCTGGCAGATTATCTGGCAGATACAGTAATTGTATAGTGTGTACCTAGGCTTAGATATAAGCAAGGGTTGTTCTAAAAACTAAGCTGTCAGGAGTACATCAGCTCAGCACACAAAGGAGGTAGTTAGCTATAAGACAGGCTATGCACAGTAGTAAGACATCCAACAGTAACAGTATTAGGTGACAGATGAAAGGAGCAAATCAAATAATGATGCATATAATTATTTAGGTAATGCAGATTTAAATGCCCAAACAGCAAACAAAATAATAATATTCTGTAACAATATTGTTATAACATCCTGAGCTGAGGTTCTTCACTTCCTCGTCCTGTCTGTTGCATAGTGACTGTGATGCTGATTTATACACTGTAGTAGTCACATGACCACTATGCTGATAACTCATTTCAACACTTCTGAGCAGGAATGTTGCCATTTTATCCTGTGAGTTTAAAATACAAGGAGGTGGTGACTACTTATGCTGCTGGGTGGTGTTCCTTATATTTGATCTGATTCAGAGATGTACACGGGCCCTCATTCCGAGTTGGTCGCTCGGTATTTTTCATCGCATCGCAGTGAAAATCCGCTTAGTACGCATGCGCAATGTTCGCACTGCGACTGCGCCAAGTAACTTTACTATGAAGAAAGTAATTTTACTCACGGCTTTTTCTTCGCTCCGGCGATCGTAATGTGATTGACAGGAAATGGGTGTTACTGGGCGGAAACACGGCGTTTCAGGGGCGTGTGGCTGAAAACGCTACCGTTTCCGGAAAAAACGCAGGAGTGGCCGGGGAAACGGTGGGAGTGCCTGGGCGAACGCTGGGTGTGTTTGTGACGTCAACCAGGAACGACAAGCACTGAAATGATCGCACAGGCAGAGTAAGTCTGGAGCTACTCAGAAACTGCTAAGTAGTTAGTAATCGCAATATTGCGAATACATCGGTCGCAATTTTAAGAAGCTAAGATTCACTCCCAGTAGGTGGCGGCTTAGCGTGTGTAACTCTGCTAAATTCGCAATGCGACCGATCAACTCGGAATGAGGGCCACAGTTCACATCAATGCTGTTTTTTACACAGTTCATATCACTGCTTTGCCTTTGTGCCCAGCAGTGAAGTGTAAATATGTTAATGCAGCATGAGGCATCTGAAGCATCGCAGACCAGAGTGTTGTGTCCTAAGTTGCAGCATTGGATCATCTGCAAGGTCATCGGCCATCCGAGTAACCCTGAGGCCCCTTACATCTCAGTATCTGAGGCCATGAAGCCTGCATCGGAAGACACAGTCAGTCAGGCTCCAGCTTAGGGAGCAATGCATGCAATGACACAAGACCCATTCTGCACCAGTGTAGAACAGATCATGTGCATGTGATGTGCCCCACCATCAGATATTTATACAAACCATTAGGTTTGGTACGTCTCCGCAGTAGGCCTATTGATTTTCTGCCTACCCTAACCCTTAGGAAAGTATATAGGTTTCTTTGTCTCTCTCTAACAGAGCCGGCCATAGGCATAGGCAAACTAGGCAATTGCCTAGGGCATTTGATATGCCTAGGGGCATCAGCAGCTTCTGCTGATTAAAATGATATGCAGCATGCCTATATGCAGATACAGCTACAGTCTCACACAGTACATAGGCATGCTGCATATCAGTTTAATCAGCAGAAGCTGCTTGTGCATCCTAGCCACATAGCAATGCAAATAAGATGCATTTTCATTAAAAAAAAGGTGCCCGACGTTAGCATTGAGGCAAGATTTATGAGGACACATCTGTATCCAAGCAGAGGCAGAGGTCAAAGTGTTAGTGGCAGTGTGAGTGCTGTGTGCATGTGAGTGGGTTGGTTGTGCAGTAGTGTTCGGAATATGTGTAAAGAGCATTATGTGTGTCATGTAAAAATGCATTAATAATGTGCAACATATGTGTAAAGGGGCACTTTGTGGGATATTATGTGTATATGGGCATTAATAATGTGCGGCATATGTGTAATGGACACTATGGTCCAACTATGGTTCTTTAACCATTGTAATCTCTACTAATATATCTTTCTACATGATATTAATGTCAGGTCTGTAACTGTCTGTTCCCAGAGGGGGCAATAGTGGGTCAGTGGTGGTGAGGTGGAGGAAACGAGGAGGCTGTAGAACATAGGTCTGCAAACTCGGTCCTCATTACCCCACACAGTGCATGTTTTGCAGGTAACCCAGCAGGTGCACAGTTGTATTAATTACTCACAGACACATTTTAAAAGGTCCGCAGGTGGAGTTAATTATTTCACTTGCGATACTGTGAGGAGACCTGCAAAACATGCACTGTGTGGGGTAATGAGGACCGAGTTTGCAGACCTATGCTGTAGAAGATTTCTGCGCATGTGCGCAATGATATTTATTAGCACATAGAGGCATGAATGGTCACTGAAGCACAATAACAATACTGATGGTTTGAGCAAAGAAGCTGACAGAGGAATAACAACAGTCACAGGTGATGATCTGTAAACCAGTGAAATTAATAACAGTGATGACCGGCCTGGAAGCCGATGGCAAACATCGATGGCCATCTTGGAAGTCGATGGTAACAGGATCAAATATGCAGACGATAGTAAAGCAGCTGATGACAGTGAACACAGGCAATAGTAACTCCTGTGATTGGTCTGGAAACCAACAGCAATAGATTCACACAGTCTGTATATATGCACAAGTCCACAAAGCCAAGCAAGGCCAAAGCAGGAGACAGTTTGTAAACTGCAAGCTGCTTGTTTTAAGTGCCAGATGGAATAGCACAGTGCTGAATGCAGATAAACAACACACAGGTGAGAATGGTAAGTAGCACCTGGAGAGAGTCTCTTACTGCATGCAGAGGTGGAAGCGGACTCTGGAAAGGGTTGTAGCAGAGCAGGATGGCTGGAGCCTGTAGTTTCACAGAGACACTGGAGCAAGGAAATCACTAGAGCAAGGAAATCACTGGAGACAGGAGACTGGAGACAGGAGACGCTGCACACTTGATGTGACGGGTTGTTCAAGGCAATGAGACTGAGCCGATGTTCTGGATTTATACCCCATGGTCAGCAGGCATTAAATGCTTGATTCATGTATGCAGACACAGCGCAGGATTGGATGTTACAGGTCAGCTGACCGCAAGTCTCATGGCTGCGCCCATGCTGCACAGATGGTGGGTACACACTATATGGACTTCAGGGGTACACAATGACAATGTGCACCACACCAGCAGACAGAGCATTTATGCAGCTGCAAACTGGGGCCATGATCTCCTGAGGCCTGCACACCAGTGAGCTGGTAAGTGAGATGCCACTGAATGTCGATTCCTGACAATTAACATGCTGTCTACTGTATGTTGCTGATAATATATCATCTCTATTTCAGGTCCCTGTGGGTTCTGTAACAGGAACACTATGGGGTCATTCAGACCCGATTGCATGCTGCATTTTTTGCAACCGTGCGATCGGTTCTGAACTGCGGGCTGCAATGTGCAGGCATGTCGCTGTCCAGCGATCGCCGGGCAGCGATGAAAAGTACGAAGAAACCATTCACATCAGTGAACGCAAGAAGATTGACAGGAAGAGGCCGTCCCGGGGTGTCAACTCACCGTTTTCTGGGAGTGGGCAGGAAAACGCAGGCATGGTCGGCTGTTTCCAGAGAGGGATCCTGACATCAGCTCTAGCAAGGATCACCGCAGCAGCTGAGTAAGTCTTGAGATGTGCAGAGACTGCACAAACTTTTTGTTTGTGCAGTTCTCTGCACAAGCGAACGCACCACTACAAAGGCATTACCCCCTCCCATGTAGGCGTGATTACCTAGTCGTAGCAGTGCAAAAAATAGCCTGCATGCAACCAGGTCTGAATTAGGCCCTATGTTACTTTGATATAAATACATATGTTTTCCTGGTTATGTTTTCCCCTGGACAACATTTCACAATTGATGCTATTACACAATCCTCTGTCTTGATTATTATGTTATCATTCCATGTACCCACTATCCTTGTACTCATTCTGGCATTGTGATCCACTAGGTTATGTGACTTGCATATACTGTTTTAAATCCTAGCTAATACAATTCAACTAGTCTGGATTTGCTCCTCCCACCACCACGAACACACAAACACCTCTTCCCCTGTTTCTTTGCTTGTCTTATTTTATGTTTTATTTTCAAACTGTTAAGCCTAGCCAGCTTAAAACTAAAGATGCGCGGACTTTTAATGTTTTGGTTTTGGATCTGGAACCCCCGCTCTTGTTTTGGATCTGGATAGGTTTTGCCCAAAACACCCTTTCGGGTTATGGTTTTGGATCTGGATGATTTTTGAAAAAAAAACATAAAAATAGCTAAAATCACAGAATTTGGGGTAATTTTGATCCTACGGTATTATTAACCTCAATAACATTCATTTCCACTAATTTCCAGTCTATTCTGAACACATCACACCTCACAATATTGTTTTTAGGCCTAAAAGTTGCAGAGGTAGCTGTATGACTAAGCTAAGCAACACAGATGTACAGCACAAACACCTGGCCCATATAGGATTGGCACTGCAGTGGCAGACACGATGGCACTTAAAAAAAACTAGGCGCCAAACCACACATCATGTAAAGAAGTAAAAGATGTGCAATGAGGTAGCTGTATGACTAAGCTAAGCGACACAAGTGTGCGGCACAAACACCTGGCCCATCTAGGAGTGGCACTGCAGTGGCAGACAGGATAGCACTTAAAAAAACAAGTCCCCAAACAACACATCATGCAAAGACGTAAAAGAGGTGCAATGAGGTAGCTGTATGACTAAGCTATGCAACACAAGTGTGCAGCACAAACAGCTGGCCCATATAGAAGTGGGTACTGCAGTCCCACTGCACTAATGGAGGATACCAGATGCACGTCTAATACCAACATAGCTGTCAAGGCCTCAGTTATCTGCTTTGCAACGTGATGACTGCAGTAGCACTTAATATTCCTCACAAAGGACTGTTGGACAGTCATTTGCTTAGTTGTAGTAGTACAAGTGGTCTTCCGACTTCCCCTCTGGGATGATGATAGACTCCCAGCAGCAACAACAGCAGCGGCAGCATCAGCAGTAGTAGGAAGTGGTTCTTGAACTTTCCCTATTTTATCCTCAAAATTTTTGTTCTCTATTATTTTTCTGGAGTTATATAACAAAATACAGCAAAGGAGAGCGTACCTCTACACCACACAGGGCAAACCCTGTAAAAATTATTTGGATTAAATATTAATAACACCTTTATTTGGAGTAAATAATATGCAGCACAGGACAGCACCAGTGAACTTATATGGCAACACTACTGGACTGATGGCAATACCACTGGACTGGACTTATATGGCAATAATACTGGACTGGATTTATACAGCAATACCACTGGATTTATATGGCAGTACCACTGGACTAGATTTATACGGCAGTACCACTGGACATATATGGCAGTATCACTGGACATATACGGCAGTACCACTGGACTGGATTTTTACGGCAGTACCACTGGATTTATACAGCAGTAGCACTGAATATATAAGGCAGTATCACTGGACATATATGGCAGTACCACTGTACTGGATTTATAGGACAGTACCACTGGACATATACGGCAGTATCACTGGATTTATATGGCAGTGCCACTGGACATATACGGCAGTATCACTGGATTTATACGTCAGTATCACTGGACATTTACAGCAGTATTACTGTACATATACAGCAGTACCAATGGACTGGATTTATACAGCAGTATCACTGGATTTATTCGACAGTACCATTGGACATATATTGCAGTATCACTGGATTTATACAGCAGTACCACTGGATTTATAAGGAAGTACCACTGGACATTTACGGCAGAATCACTGGATTTATACGGCAGTACCACTGGACATATACGGCAGAATCACTGGACATATACTGCAGTACCACTGGACTGGACTAATACGGCAGTGCCACAGGACTGGATTTATACGGCAGTATCACTGGACTTATACGGCAGTATCACTGGATTTATACAGCAGTACCACTGGACATATATGGCAGTATCACTGGATTTATACGGCAGTACCACTGGACATATGTGGCAGTATCACTGGACTTATACAGCAGCACAGGGACACCACCACTGGACTGATGCAGGACAACACAGCACTACTGCAATGGACTGGACTTATACAGCAGCATTGGACATATGGCAGAGGACACCACCACTGTGACCGGACTGATGCAGTACAAGACACCACCACTGGATTGATGCAGCACAACACAGCACCACTGGACTGGACATATACAGCAGCACTGGACATATGGAAGCAGAGGACACCACCACTGTGACTGGACTGATGCAGCACAAAACAGCACTGGAATAACACACATAAGACAGAGCAGGTCGCCAAAACACTTTCTTTTTCATCCACTAGGGGTCACTGGAGTACTCTTGGGATATGGACGGCTTCCACCGGAAGAAGGCACTGAATAAATTAATTTTTGAGACTACTCCTCCCCTCCATATCCTCGAGCACTTCAGTGTTTTTTCTGTGCTCGACACAGTTAGAAGGCATAGTGGAGCTCGTCCACAAAGTATTGGAATTTTTTCTAAGTTTTTTTTTTTTTCCTTTCAAGGATTTCCACGTCCTTTCCCCCCTTCTAACAGGCGTGGGTCAGGGACAGTGGAAGCGGCTGAGAACAGCCGTGAGTGTCGGACCTCTCTGTAAAGAGCTCCCTCACTCCACCTGCAGGCTGCCTGCAAAAAGCTGGACGGAGCTTGGATGAGAAGCCCCGTCATAGACTTTTGTTACGGTCCAGGTATGTTGGGTAGGGGCGGTCAGCTTATGCTGCCGCCCCACTGTTGGGGATTGTATTGGGCATGTTTCACTCACTAACGACCGCTGCCCGGAGCGCGTGTGCATAGGCCGCTTCACGGCTCTATGCAGCGCGCTCTCACTCTCCGCCGCTCCCAGCATCTTAAGTTACCTAGCAGACCGCTGCTCCCTGCGCCGCAGCAGCCGATATGTTCCCCGCTGCCTGGCTACACAGGAGGCCACTCCACTCTATGCTGTGTGTGGCGGGCCGGGAGCGCGTGTGCATAGGCCGCTCCACGGCTCTATGCAGTACGCTCTCTGCTCCCGCTGACCGCCCGCAGCAGCCGAGGAGTTCCCCGCTGCCTTGGCATACAGGTACAGGCCGCTCACACGGCCCTATGCAAAGTTCCGCAGGCCCCGACCCGGTGCTGTACACGGAGGTCGTGGGGGTGGGGGGAGACATTAGCAGTATTGGCAGTGTTAAGCTTTGTAGAAAAACTTGGTACTTAACATGTTTAATGTTCTCCTGTCTGTTCCAGGATTCCTATATTACATCTCGGCTTAAGAGTGGTACTAGGGGAATTTGGGGGTCAGTTTTCTTATTGCTGGCAGGCACTGCACTTGCCTGACATATACAAGGAACTTTGGTGTTATTACTGAGTCGTGCAGACTGTCTGTGTGTAGTTTGTATTGTCTGTCTTTATAATGAGTAAGACACCAGCAAAATCTAAGAAACATTTTTCATGTCATGTCTGTAAGAGTGTGTTGCCTGATGGATCCACCACATGTACAGCATGTGTTGTTAATACAGCCACAAATACGATTTCCACAGAAGTAAAGCCAGCATCTCTGGACCCTCCATGGGCTTTACTTGCAGATGTATTAGTTGGTTTACAATCAGAGCTGGCCGCCTCTCGTGAAGAAAGAGAGGCGGCAAGATCTGAGTTTAAAATGAGACCATTTGAGTTACCAGGGGAGTATCAATCTGGTCAGAGGTCCACCTTGAGTGGAAAAGATAAGTTTCCTTTTCCTAATAATTTTCCAGTCTCTGGGATACTAGACCTCACTAAACATGAGTATGAGGAGGGCGAAATAGACCAACAGTCAGATAGTGACGATTTTGACAGCCCAGGTATTGATAATCTCATCAGAGCAGTACGTCAGTCGCTGGAGTTTACGGAAACTGAGGAGCCCCTGACGAATGATGAGGTAGTCTTTACTAAACGACAGAGATCTCCGATGTGTTTCCCTATTTCGGAATCTCTTAATAAAATGTTACTGGAAACACGGAAGAATCCGGATAAACGGTTTTCTATACCTCGTAGATTTAAATCGAGTTACCCGTTTCCAGAGTCCATGACAGCTACATGGGAGAACCCACCATCGGTGGATTCATCCGTATCTAAACTTACAAGGAAGTTAACCATACCAGTACCAACTGCTACTACGCTTAAAGACCCTGCAGATCGTAAAATAGAGGCTATGCTAAGGTCCATGTATACAGCAGCTGGAGTGCTGCTGAGACCTGGGTTGGTTGACATTTGGGTTACTAAAGCATTAATGGTATGGATAAAAGAGCTCGAGTCGGCTCTGCAAGATGACCATCTTATACTTCTCGCGGATCAAATCTGGGAAGCTGCTGAATATCTATGTACAGCTTCTACTGACGTCTGTCAGCTTACTTCTCGCCTGTCCTCATCGCTAGTCATAGTTCGACGAGCACTATGGCTGCGTTCTTGGCAGGCGGAGACGGAGGTTAAAAAAGGTATAGAGGCATTGCCTTATGATGGCGAGAAGCTTTTCGGTCCTGAATTGGACAAATGGATTTCTGAGGCTACTGGAGGAAAGTCTGTGTTTCTTCCATCGCCTACAACTATACCGAAACGGAAATATTCTGGTCCGGCGTTCAAATCCTTTAGAACTCAGCCCTTTCGTGGGCAGGGCACAGGAGCAGTCACGCCTGGTAGAAGAGGTCGGGGACGTAGTGCCCGACAATCCAATGCACGTCGTCAAGACACTAAGACCACTAACAAACCAGTGGCATGACGGGCTCCCAGCCCATCTCGGATCTCCAATTGTGGGAGCACGCCTTCAGAGCTTTCAGGGGGCGTGGCTGCAGACGTCCACAGATGGGTGGATCCGCAATTTAGTATTAGAGGGTTACAAAATAGAGTTCGATTATCTTCCGACAGGAAGATTTTTCACGACAGGACTGCCTGTGTCGGATGACAAGAAAGCAGTTCTGCATGTTGCCATTCAGTCTCTGCTGAATGCTGCAGTTGTAATTCCGGTCCCCGTGCAGGAACAGGGGCAGGGTTATTATTCCAGTCTGTTTCTGGTACCAAAACCAGATGGCTCAGTCAGGCCAATATTGAACCTAAAAGGTCTCAATCATTACGTCACTTACCACAGATTCAAGATGGAATCTCTCAGGTCAGTAATTGCAGGGTTAGAGCCACAGGAATTCATGATTGCACTGGATCTCAAAGATGCGTACTTACACATTCCGATTTGGCCACCTCACCAGAGTTTCTTAAGGTTTGCAATAAGGCGAGACCATTACCAGTTTCAGGCTCTGCCGTTTGGCCTCTCATCAGCGCCTCGGGTATTCACCAAGGTAATGTCCGTGATGATAGCTCATCTCAGGTCCCTAGGAGTAATAATTGTTCCGTATTTGGACGATCTACTCATAAAGGCTCCGTCTCAACAATTGCTTCTCCAGCATGCTTTGCTAACGTACAATGTACTAGTTCAGCACGGTTGGATAGTCAGTTTAAAGAAATCACATCTAATTCCGTGTCAACGACTTCAATTCCTAGGGATGATTCTCGATACAGTAAATCAAAAGGTTTACCTGCCACAACAGAAAGTACAGGTCATTCGTCATCTGGTGCAATTAGTGCTCAAGCCACGCACAGTCTCAGTACATTTGTGCATTCGCCTTTTAGGCACAATGGTGGCGGCTTTCGAAGCACTTCAGTTCGGAAGATTTCACTCACGTCCGTTTCAACTGGAGGTGTTAGCGCAATGGTCGGGATCACATCTGCAGATGCACCACAGGGTGAGATTGTCGCCACAAGTCAGGGTGTCTCTTCTCTGGTGGTTAAAAATACACAATCTATCTGCAGGGAGACGATTCGGCGTCGTGAATTGGATAATTCTGTCAACAGACGCAAGTCTCAGAGGTTGGGGAGCTGTAGTTCAGAGTTATCGGCTCCTGGGCCTCTGGGCAGATCACGAAAGATCGCTATCCATAAATGTTCTGGAACTCAGGGCGATTTACAATGCTCTAAGACAAGCAGTGTACATGTTTCGTTTTCAGACTGTTCAGGTGCAGTCAGACAATGCGACGGCAGTCGCATACATAAACAAACAAGGAGGAACGAGAAGCCGCATGGCAATGCGGGAAGTAGCTCGGATCCTCAGATGGGCCGAATATCACCAGGTGATATTGTCGGCAGTGTTCATTCCGGGAGTGGACAACTGGGAGGCAGATTTTCTCAGTCGTCGGGATTTTCATCCAGGAGAGTGGGCATTAAATCCAGAAGTGTTTCAGATGTTGATCCAGAGGTGGGGTTACCCTCAGGTGGATCTGATGGCATCCCGCCACAATCATCAGGTGTCACGATATGTGTCCAGAACAAGAGATCCAAGGGCAGTGGCGGTGGATGCTCTCACAGCCGCGTGGCCGTACAGCCTCGTGTATCTGTTTCCACCGTTTCCGCTGCTCCCGCTGTTGCTAAAACGGATCAAGAGAGGGTCCGTCACAGTCATACTAATAGCGCCTCATTGGCCTCGGAGAACTTGGTTCTCGGATCTCCTCGGTTTACTCGCAGACGATCCGTGGCCACTCCCACTACGTCCGGACCTGTTACAAAAAGGTCCGTTCCTTTACCCCGATTTAGCGCGGCTGCGTTTGACGGGGTGGCTGTTGAAAAGGCCATCTTGAGAAGAGAGGGCATTCCGGAGTCTGTTATACCAACCATGGTACGAGCTAGGAAGCCGGTTACGGCAGCTCATTATTACAGAATCTGGCGTACTTATATAGGTTGGTGTGAAGCTCGGAAGTTTCCGACATCATCTTTTAATTTATCCCGTCTTTTGTTATTTTTACAGATGGGGTTAGATGGAGGACTACGTCTTTCCACACTAAAGGTGCAGGTATCTGCGTTGTCAATTTACTTTCAAAGGAAATTGGCCTCGTTGCCGTCAATACATACGTTTCTACAGGGTGTAATGAGGATACAGCCTCCTTTCATTCCACCTACAGCACCATGGGACTTGAATCTGGTTTTAGATTTCTTACAGTCCGATTACTTTGAACCCTTACAACAAGTGGATATTAAATTTCTCACTTGGAAAACGATTTTTCTTTTAGCCTTAGCTTCGGCTAGGCGTGTTTCAGATCTGGGTGCCTTGTCGTGCAAGTCACCGTATTTAGTTTTTCATGATGACAGAGCGGAACTTCGGACGAATCCCGCTTTTCTACCAAAGGTAGTGTCGTCTTTTCACATCAATCAACCAATAGTAGTTCCGGTATTAACAGAGAATGCTGAAACGTTGGATGTGGTTCGCGCATTACGCGTCTATGTATCCCAAACGTCTACGGTTCGTAAGACGGATACGTTGTTTGTTCTCTATGATGCGGCTAAGAGGGGTTGGCCAGCCTCTAAGCAGACCTTATCCAGATGGATCAAACTGACCATACGTCAGGCTTACCTTCATGCTAGGTTACAGCCACCTACATCAGTAACAGCTCATTCCACACGTTCTGTGGGAACGTCATGGGCAGCGAGTCGTGGGGCTTCTACGACACAGCTTTGCCGTGCGGCTACTTGGTCTTCAGTGCACACGTTTGTGCGCTTTTACAAGTTTGATACGTTCGCGGCATCAGCATCTAGCTTTGGCCGTTTAGTGTTACAGGTGCCAAACAGCTCTCCCGCCACGGAGGAAACTTTGGTACATCCCAAGAGTACTCCAGTGACCCCTAGTGGATGAAAAAGAAAATAGGATTTTGGTACTTACCAGGTAAATCCTTTTCTTTGAATCCATAGGGGGCACTGGATGCCCACCCAGAGCAGTTTATCTGTTTTAGGAAGTTCAGTGGTTCTTATGGTAACACACTTTCACGACTGGTTTAAATTTAACAAAGGTTAATCAGTTAGGGTGTCAACTGTTTAGTTGTCTGTTACGTTTTGTGTCAACTTTATTGTTGTCCGTGAGATTATAGGTAATTCTCCTTTTGTCAATCTCTCTATCGATCCTGTTCGGCTCAGTAAAAAACACTGAAGTGCTCGAGGATATGGAGGGGAGGAGTAGTCTCAAAAATTAATTTATTCAGTGCCTTCTTCCGGTGGAAGCCGTCCATATCCCAAGAGTACTCCAGTGCCCCCTATGGATTCAAAGAAAAGGATTTACCTGGTAAGTACCAAAATCCTATTTTCCAGCACAGACAGACACTGAAGAGAGAGACACAGACTCTCACTTCACTCTCCAAAACTGGAGTGAAAATGGTGGTGACGCACTGCTCCTTATATGGAATCCAAAACCCACGAGAATCCGACAGCGGAATGATGATGTTTTGCCTCATTCTGGTTTCCAAGTCTGCCGGGAAGTCCCGAGCCGTACTCGGATCCGGGCTCGGGACGTAATGTTCGGTAGGGTTCGGTTATCAGAGAACCGAATCCGCTCATCTTGACTTAAAACATTTACTTTTATATCATTTCACAACACTAATGTGTTTTTTAATAGTATTCCTAGCAACATATGCACCAGCACTTACTATTATGGTCCGGTCAGGTTTTCTTCTAGTCAAACTAATGTGTGTATCACTATATTGCTCTGACATTGCAACCCTTTTGACATAAAATGCAATTGTGTAATCGGTTTAGGCTGCCTGTTTAATATTTCTTAAAAGTTGCATATAGTTTAAACTATCATATGCAATCTGTTTATCCGTTATTTGGTGCGTTACAATGGAATATAGCCTACATGGAAGGTCTGTTTGGTTTCTACTAGATCCATTTTTATTTTTTATTAAATCTTTTTATTGTTTTTTTAAAGAGGACAACATGGAACATTAATATACTGTCAGAATACAAAAAATCCAATATAAACATACAAAATAAAGAAGGTAGGTAAGTAAAAATAAAAGACGAACATGCCACAAGACAGATACAGGAGGTGGGATGAAAAGGAAGGGATAAGGGGAAGGTAGGGAAGTTAGAGGGGTTTGAGAGAGAGAGAGAGAGTATTTATGAATCTATTAACGCATGAGGTAGTTATACAACATAACTTAATAGTAATCCAGGCAATAATCATATATCAATCAAAACCATACAGAAAGGTCAAAGAGGCAGGAGGTAACAATATAGCAGAATTTCTTGGTTACGTAGGTTAAAGAAGCTTGTAATAGAGGAGAAGCACTTTTGAAGTTCATCAATGTTGATCCATCAGAGAATATATTTAAGTGCAATAGCCCTTGATCCTAAATACTTTGCAATCAAAGATCGAGAGTCTAAATCTAGGGATGAGATGAATGAGTACCATTTGTTGTGAAAGTATTTTGGGGAAATATCTTCATTCAACAGAAGAGATCGAGCTTCAAAATAAACAATTTTTAAAAGCTTGGTCTTGAGTTCTTGAATAGAGGGTGCTGATTTTGATATCCAATGTATTAAGATCAATTTCTTTGCCAATGTCAAAACATTAACGATAAAGGGGGTAATAATAAAGGAGTGTTGACCCAACATCCAATTATCAAAATGTAGAAGTAGGCATGCAGCAGAATCAGGTGTTAATTTCAGACCTAGAATAGAGTTTAGAAAGGGCAAGGTTTTGTTTCAAAATCTACGAACCTTGTAACAGTTCCAGGCACAGTGAAAACATTTTGCATTAACCATAACACATTTCACACATTCATCTGTTGATTCTGTTGTCATGTCTTTACTTTGAGCAGGAGCAATATAGGCTCTATGTAATAAATGAAAATGAACCTCTTGGAGATATGCTGATCTTAAATATTTATAACTTTTAGTATAAAACCTTATACAATTATCCGTTTGGACTGATAGGAGAGGTATGTCTGTTCTCCAGTTATTTAAAAAATTGGAGGAAAATAGGGGAACAAGAATCCTAGTGTCAATTAATGGTAGATATTAGAGATGAGCGGATTCGGTTTTACTCGGTTCTCAAAACGGCATCTGATTGGCTATCCAAAACACGTGACATCCGTGAGCTAATAAGATGCCGTTTTGAGAACCGAGTAAATCCGAGTAAAACCGAATCCGCTCATCTCTAGTAGATATATATGTATCACTCTGTAAGGTGGAATTGCAGTTTCTTTCAGAATATCAAGTATAATATCATGTGACTGAGATGTAGGAAAGGTAATTGGGAGAGCCTGTATATAATGTCTTAGTTGTAAATAAAAATAAAATGACTATTTGGAAAAGAGTATATTTGTTGTAAATTTTTGAAAGATAGAAGGGATCCACCAGGGTCAAAAACCTTGTTCACAAGAAGTAAGCCCTTTTCTTTCCAAATTTGGAAGGACCGGTTGTGGATAGCAGAAGTGAATGCAGGGTTCCCTCAGATAGGTAAATAAGGTGAGAATCTAAAGTCTCTATTAAGTTTCTTATTCAGGCTTATCCAATTAAAGTAAGTGTCATGAAATAATATATTAGTGAAAACTGAACAAGGTATATCAGAAGATTTAAGATGTAGCATTGCTGCCGGAGAGTATGGTGAAAAAATGGCTCTGTCAAGGGAGTTATCTGTATAAGTAGAGTTATCTAATAGCCAATCACTAGCATATCTGAAAAATACAGTCAAAGTATATGCTTTAAAATCTGGGACGCCAAGACCCCCTTGAGCTTTTGGGAGGGTCATTTTTGGAAGAGCAATCCTGGGGCATTTACCACACCACAGAAAGGAATAAATCGAAGATTTTATGGACAAAATATCTCTGTTGGACAAGGCCGGTGGCAACATTTGGATTAAATAAAATAATTTAGGGAAAATAATAATTTTAACCACTGCTACCCTTCCCAGTAAAGAGAGAGGTAACGAGTTCCACGTGGACATAAGGGAGGCAATCTTCCAGATGAGAGGCAAAAAGTTTGCCGTATATATTTTATCAACTCTGTTAGTGACATGTATTCCTAAATATTTTATTTGGGTGTTAGAAATTTGAAAGTTAGAAAAAGGCAGGGATGTGGCCAAATCTACGGTATAGGATCCAGTTGGTAAGATTTCAGATTTATCTACGTTTATCTTGTATCCTGAGATTTCCAGTTCCACCATTTTTACTCCATAGCCCTTGTATGCAAATCATACTGACCCCCTTTACTATTAGGTGAGTTTTAACAATTTATTGGCTTTATAAAACACAATTTTAGTGTAATTTTTTTTCTAGGGAAGTAGACTGCAGACCAGCAGATGCTTCACAGCCTGTTTGGTTGGACAATTTAGAAATAGTAGTGGTGAAGCTGATCATCATGAGATGATGCCATCATGAGTATCTTGTATATTTCCCAAGTAAAATTCTACTTTTCTTAATCCTGCTTTTGTTCTTATTCTTTTGAGCAGTTTGTGACAACATTGTCTAATACCTACACACATACCAATTATACTGAGAGATATGAACAATCTCGTCCATTAATTAATTAGATATCATTCATATCGCTCAGTGTGTAGGCACTAACAATGAATGATTCGCGTCCCTGCGCTCGCTCATCATTTGTGACGGCTTGTTTATACATGCAAGCTGATATGGACAATACATCTATATTAGCATGCAGGGCTATGGGGCCAGGTGAAGTTAAGGAGTGAAGAAACTTCACTCCACCATTTCCCCCCTCCCCCCGCCACCAGGTCGTACATCAGCCGTATCGGCCATCGGGCACCTCGGTGGAAAGTGGGCAGTATGTAGGGCCCTTAAATGTAACTAATGTATTTACATCAAAATTTTACAAATGTTATATTGTATCTACTATATGCAATATTTGTAAATGATGCTTGTGCTTCAATACAAAAAGTTATACATTTTTTTTTGACAGGTACTGTAGTAATAAATACACCTGTGACCCTAACTACAGTAGGTGGTCTTGAGTTCCAAGTTAAGGAAACACTGAATTAGAATATTTGAAAAAATACTGTATGTTTTAACACATATGTGATAGTTACTGCACACAAATTAATGTCCAAAGGACAAAGTTTGAGAAACACTGAATTATAAAAAAAAATTTAAAAGCATTTTGACATATGTCATGTCAGACAATGTCATGTGTGTCACTAATCACACAGCTGGAATGTGGTCTAATCCAGTTGGATACAAAGGGGAAATCATTTGAAATAGAGCTAGAAAGTGTTCTGTTTGTTCATCTTTTGTTTACATCAGGGAGGCCATTTATGGCAGAGATTAATGTTAGCTTTAAAAAAATGTTGGAAAAAAACATTACGAAATATAGTACACAAAATTTTACATGGCATGCAGGTGCTTCTGAGCTTTTAGCTAATTTGTGCTGTTTCTCTCCATTGCCTACACAGATGCTGCATTCATGCTTGAATTTGCTATTGAGGTATCAATTATACAGTCCTTTTATAAACTGGAAGCAGATACCATTATGGTCTTTGGATGACTATCCAACCTGCCAAAACTGCCAGCTCTTTAATGAAAAGGATTCTTGACTTGTGTGCAGTAGAGACACTTCTTTATCTTCTAAATTACCATCTTATTTGCAAAGCAGGAGTACTCACTCCTGAAGCCAGGCCAGCAGGTACTATAACCTCTGCAGTCTGTAAATGTTAGGATGATCATGTGCATTCAGCGCACATTATTTTACATAATACGTCCTGGCTGTGCAAAGGAAAATCTGGCACTTCAGTCATTTATCTAAATAGAAATATTCCATGTTTACTTTATAGTGTTTATTTTTACTTCATCTTTCCACAAATGTCAAAGAGCTGGATGTAACTGATTATATGCTTCATTTCTCTTAATTATTTGTTTATTTTTATTGATAGCAGCTGCAAAGATGCACAATTACTTTATATGCATCTCATCATCTGGATTGGTATCTGTAGATATTTGTCCTGAAATGTGGTAAAACATATTTATACTTATATTTCAACTTAAAAATCAATAACATACTGTACACTAATAGTATATAATTTGTTGTATACCCTGATAATCTCATTTGCATCCCTCCCTCAAACTTGCATACCCTATCCTGTGCCCTATAGAATGCCAGATCAGTTTGTAACAAACTGATCCCCACCCATGACCTTTTCATCTCCAACCTGGATTACTCCATATGACACCACTTGTCCTACTGCTCTCTCTGCTGGGGGTGTCACATTCTTACATACCCCCAACCCGGAGGTCATCAAGGCTGTGGTGTTGGGATCCTTTTAACCTCTAGATACTCCTACCCACTCTTACCCCCAGAACCATTCCTTACATTCTTTATATTTGAAGTCCATGCTATACGCCCCTTCCAACCTGTCCATCTATGAGGAGCTGTCATTTAACGCCCCCCTTGCATGCCCTCCAAATTCCTTGACAACATTGCTTACTGGCTTCCCCACTTCCTCTCTTCTGACATTCCCTCCATTATCTCAGGTGACTTCAACATCCCATTTTATATTCCCACACAATCCCCTGCCTCTAAACTTCTTAACCTAACATCTTCGCTTGGTCTCTCCCAGTGGACCTCTTCCCCCTCCCATATGTGATATTTCTGATTTCTCCAACTCCTCTTTCCCCTTTCAAACCAACACCTGCTCTCCTTTAACTTATCTCTCTCTGCTACTTCATCTCTACCTCCTAAGGCTACTATCACTAAACATTGAGGCTATCTACACCACTTTCCTGTCCTCCCTGCTTGACTCACTTTTCTCTCCTATACTGTCTCTCGCATTCCATGAACAAGCAATATCCCTATACAATGCTTCCCTTAATTCTGCTTTAAACTCTGTAGCTCCACGAACCAATATTCACCATTGCAGATCAACACATCAACCCTGGCACACCAAATGCACCAGGTATTTTCAAAAATGTTCATGTACTGCTGAGCGACAGCGGAAGAAATCATGCTATAAGGCAGACTTCCTCCATTTTAAACTTATGTTCTCATCATTCAGTGCGGCCTTTTCCCTTTGCTAAACAGTCAAACTCAAGAACCTCATCTCCTCCCAGTTCTCTAACCCCCGGCTTACTTTGCCACTCTCAACTCCCTCCTCTGCCAACCCACACCTCGTCTCCCCTCCTCACTCTCTGCTCTTACTTTCCACTTATTTCACATACAAAATTGACTCCATACATGAGGACATTACATCCCACCAAAGTATCAGCAACCAACTGACTCCTTGCCCTTACCACACCTCCACTTCCCTTTTACCAACTCTTACATATCTCTCCCATGTATCTGGTGAGGAAGTCATGGCCCTCATCCATTCCTCATCCCTCTCCACTTCCCCACTTGACCCTATGCCCTTGTGCCTCCTCCGCTACCTCTCTCTTTTTGCCTGCTCCCATCTTGCCCACCTCCTCAATCTCTCCCTCTCATCAGGCACTGCCCCCTCTGCTTTCAAGCATGCACTTGTCTCCCCTATTCTTAAAAAAACTACCCTTGATCCACACACTCTCTCCAACTATCCACCCATCTCTCCTCCCTTTTGCATCTAAACTCCTTGAGAGTAATGTCTATAACCGCCTTACTGCCTTTCTTCCAGCCACTCACTTCTTGAACCATTCCAGTCTGGCTTCCATCCCCTCCACTCCACTGAAACTGCCCTTACAAAAGTCTGCAATGGCCTCCTTTTTGCTAAATCCAAGGGTCAATACTCTTTGCTTATTCTCCTTGACCTCCCTGCTGCTTTTGACACTGTGGACCACCCACTACTTCTGTAAATCCTTTACTTCCTTGGTCTGAATGATACTGTCCTCTCCTGGTTATCCTCCTTCCTCTCTGACCGGTCCTTCTCTGTATCCTTTCATGGCTCTACCTCCCCTCACTTCCACTAACTGTAGGTGTCCCCCAAGGTTCTGTTCTTGGTCCTTTCCTTTCTCTCTCTATACATCCTCTTTAGGTGAACTCATAAGCTCTTGTGATTTACAATATCATCTCTATGCTGATGATACTGAAATCTACCTTTCCTCCCCTGACCTCTGACCTGCTATTCTCACTCCTGTATCCAACTATTTCTCTGCTATCTCTTTTTGGATGTCCCAGCACTTTGTTAAACTTAACATGTCTAAGACTGAGTGGATCATCTTCCCACCTTCCAACACAACCTCACCTTCCACAATTTCATTATCTATTGATGGCACTACTATCTCCTCAAGCCCCAAAATGCAATGTTTTGGAGTAATCCTTGACTGCTCCACCTCCTTCAAACCACATATTCATTACCTCTCACAAACCTGTCATTTTAATTTTAAAAATACAGTACAGTATATCCAGAATAAAATACTTTCTCACCCAGGATGCCACTAAGACCTTTATCCACCCACTGGTAATCTCCAGACTGGAATACTGGAATCTCTTCCTGACTGGCATTCCTGACACATACCTCTCTCCACTCCAAGCTATCCTCAATGCTACTGCCCAACTCGTCTGGCTCCCCTTCAACTTCAGAATCCATTTCAAGATTCTCACTCTCACTTATAAAGCCCTCACCCACTCCTCTCCTAGTTACATATCTGACCTTACCTCCCTTTACACTCCTGCCTCTCTGTTTCGCTCTGTTAATGTATGCTGCCTTTCCTGCCTACTGATTACCTCCTCCCACTCCTACCTCCAAGATTTTGCACTTGCTGCTCCCTTTCACTGTAATTCTCTACCTCGGGTCTCCCGGCCGCCGGTCACATGAATACCACCCCTCTACCTCTTCCCCTTGGACTCTCCACCTCTCTACAAAACTTCAAACAGGCTCTCAATACACACTTCTTCACCAAACCAAGCCGTCTCTCATCCTAAGCCCACTGTGACCCACGCTTACTTTCTACCCCATCTGTGTCACCCTTGTCTGTGTGCCCCTCCCCTCTAGAATGTAAGCTTTCCCAAGCAGGGCACTCTTCCCTCACGTGTTTTTATGTCTCTTACTTAACCTATCTTCTTTTCAATACTCCATTTGATGGCACCAAATCCCTTATTTTCTGCCGTCCTAATACTCATTTCTGTGCTGTTTACTGATGCAGCTATGTTTATATACCCTGTACTTGTTCTATTCTGTACTGATTAGTAAGTTTCTGTTTTCATGTTTTGCTTATTTGTTTACTATGTAATTGGGTACTGCAGATCCATGTGGCGCAATATAAATAAAGAATAATAATAATAAAATCACCTGAGAAGTATTGAGAACTATCTGCTTGATCATTTTGGCTTGTGCACATAAAGGGTCTTATTCAGAGTTGGATGCAGCTGACGCGTTTGCATGTAGGGCCATGCCCTTGGTGTCTGCACATGTGCAGCTGCTACAGGGGGCTATTCAAATGTGAATGCATATCGCTGCATAAGCACCCAGATCTGCTTTCATCTGTGACATGCTGCCCCCATTTTTCCAGCGCTACCCCCGCAATTCCATGAAACCACCCCCCACAATACCTGTGCCAGTTAATCAAATTTAGGTTGCATCCATCAGGGATGCGGCCACAATGTGTAAGGTCGTGCACACTCACAGCGACTGCTTCATGTGCGCAGACCCCCTGGATGCAGCAGCTGCAGGCAACTGCGCAGCTGTGTCCAGGTCTGAATCAAGCCCACAGTACGCATGCGTGAGCCTTCACTATGTGATCGCATACTGAAAGTAGTGATTGACAGGCAATGGGTGACCGGGAGTGGCGAAGTAGCATTGGAGTAGGAGATGTAGGAAACGCAGGTGTGTCATGGCCATTTTCTTGGTGGCTAGAATACGTTGCCTGCGTTTCCTGTGATAGGAAACATGGTGCCAGATCATGGGTCTGGGGTCAATCTCTATTTGAGGTTCTTGCAATGTGATCGCAGTTGAATTGTGATAGCATCAATGGGTGACGCCACACATTTACATATTTACTGTTATGCATCTGCTAGAAGGTATCCCAAGAAATGCTATTTTTTTGCATTAAACCAACAGCTCTCATACTTTGTGTGTATGTATATATACATATCCTGATGAAAATGCCTAACAAATAAAAGGCATTGAAACGTTGTGGTTAACGGAATTTCGTGACTGATTTATTGGAGTGCCGCACCTACCCTCTGTGTATATATATATATATATATATATCTTCTTAATAGCCCAGCACTCCATAAGCCAATAGACAAAGTGCTGTGGTGCCCTTCGAGTAACTGAACATCACTGTATAGTAGCGGCATAACAGCGGCACTTACCAATCTTTCACAGAGATTATAAAGCTGTGTCAGTTTAAACTGCCAACATGTTTCGGGTATATACCCCATTCCCAGGGCCAGACAATAATGATCAACATACATATAAAATGTACACCAATAGATATTAGTGACAAACCATACTCTTTACAGTATTTCTTTAGATTCAGTCAAGGGGTCAGCTTGCTGTGGTTTTATCTTGTGTGGAATTAACAAAGTGTGTTATCTGCACAGTTAAAAAACATTTTTATTCTACATGAAACTGGACTAATCATCTGTATTTCTCATCTTTCAGGTATGTGAAATCATTTCTATTACACTACAAGTCTCAGATTAACACACATGCTGCTTGCAATCTACGTCAACTCCTATGCTTCTCATCTGTTTGAATATATGTGAAATCAATGTGTTTCTTGTCATTACCTATGTATATGATGGAATTTATTGTGGATTAATTTAGAGTAGTTTTTTGCCTGTTTACCCACCCAGTGTACTGTATGTTCTTTGATCAATTAGCATTTCAATCAGGTGACCAAATGTTCAGAGGTAGGCCTGTTTCTTAATCAGACACAGAATTTCTTTAGATTCAGTCAAGGGGTCAGCTTGCTGGGGTTTCAGCTTGCATTGAATTAACGACGTGTGGAATCTGAACAGTTAAAAAACAGTTGAACAAACATTGAGTACCATCAAGGAAAGGTAACTTAATTAAAACAACTTATTCCTACACCACTTAACCCAAAACACACTCACAAACGAACACAGAACACAGTTCAACAAACTGTTTCTTATTTCAATTCATGGAATTCTCACCAAATTTAACACAGTCTACACTCACCTTAAAACTCACCCCTCTGTGCACATTACATCTTCTATTCTCCACTCCCTTCTTCTAAATGCTCTTGAGCTTTATACTAACTTCTCTGCAAGTACTTTGATAAAAACAATTGGCCACCGTAATAAACACTCGCAAAAATCCACCAATATTTATGTCACTCTTCTACTTTTATTAGCTGGTGACATATCACCAATCCAGGGCCCAACAACTTCTCACACTCACACTCAGCTGTCTCAAAACAAGAGAGAAATCCATCTAACCTCATAAATATCACATGTCTCCCATCCCCCTCCAAGTCACTAAAATGTGCCTTATTGAATGCACCCTCTGTTTGTAACAAATTAACATCCATCCATGACCTCTTTATCTCTCATAACTTTAATCTGCTGGCTATAACAGAAACATGGCTCACACATACCGACATGGCCTCCCCTGCAGCACTGTCACACGGTGGTTTCCAATTAACATATACATCCAGGCCTGGTAATAGTAAATGTGGTGGGGTTGGAATATTACTGTCCCAATTTTTCACATACACAGTTCTACCTCAGGTTCCATCACTCGCATTCACATCATTTGAAGTTCACTCTATCAGGATTTTCACCCCCTTCTCTCTGTTTGTGTTACAGGTATCTATTGCCCTCCTTGCCAACCCAAACAACAATTTCTAGAAGATTTCTCTGCCTGGCTCCCACACTTCTTATCCTCTGACATCTCCACCATCATTATGGGCGATTTCAATATAGCTCTTGACAGTCCACAATCTGTTCATGCCTCCAAACTCCTCTCTCTAACCTTCTCTCTTGGCCTCACCCAATGGTCTGACTCCTCTACTCACAAGGAGGGCCACTGCCTTGATCTTGTGTTCACCAGGCTCTGCTCAGTTTCTGAATTTATTAACACTCCTTTCCCTCTCTCTGATCACAACCTGATCACCCTCTCATTTTTTTCTATTACTCTAAATTCTATGACACTAAAACCAAACAAGCCTCCTCTAACCCACAGAAATACTAACAATTTAAATTTTCAACAACTTTCCACTTCTCTGCAACAACTGCTCTAACCAATCTCTACATTTACCACACCTGACACTGCTGTATCCCACCTGCACCAGACCCTTGATGAAGTGTCTACAGCTACCCATCACACTCCACGAAGGCTTAGATGCCAACCGTGGCACTCTAAATTAACAAGACACTTACAAAAACTGTCACGTAAAGTATAACATCAGTGGTGTAAATGTCAGAATCCAAGTGACTTTCTCACTTATAAGGCCTCCTACCACTTGTATCATCAGGACCTGGACACTGCCAAACAAACATATTTCCAATCTCTCATCTCTTCTCATGCCACCAACCACAAGCGACTTTTTAATACATATAAATCACTTATTCACCTCTCCCACTAGCTACTATCCGTTCACAAGAACTTGCTTCCTACTTCAAGGATAAGATTGATAAAATCCAAGATGAAATGGTATGCTCTAACTCAGCCAGTGACCTGCTCAATTCCCTACCTGAACCCTCTTGCACTTTCTCTTCATTTGACCCCACAAATGAAAATTATCAACACTCTTTTCATCCTCCTAATCCACTGCCTCTCCTCTTGATCCTATACCCTCACAAGTCAGTAAAACATTGTCTCCTGTGCTTAGCCCAACCTTAACTAAAATCCATAATCTCTCTCTCTCTCTCTACTGGTATCTTTCCTTCTCTGTACAAGCATGCAGTGATTACTCTCATTCTAAAAAAACACAACACTGACCCAAACACACTCTCTAACTACTGTCCCATTTCTCAGGTACCATGTCTCACAAGCTACTTGAGAGACTTGCCTACACTCACCATACATACTTTCTTAACTCCCACAACTTATTGGACCCACTTCAGTCAGGCTTTTGTGCCCAACACTCCACAGAGACGGCACTGACTAAAGTAGTGAATGATCTGGTCAATGCAAGATCGAAAGGCCATTACACACTTCTTATTCTTCTAGATCTCTCTGCTGCTTTTGACACTGTTGACCACTGTGCTCTCATACAAACACTACAATCCCTAGGTCTTAAGGACACAGCCCTTACTTGGTTCTCATCCTACCTATCTAATTGCTCTTTCAGTGTTCACTTCTCTGATTCTACCTCTTCTTCTGTGCCTCTATCAGTTGGAGTACTGCAGGGCTCAGTCTTAGGTCCTCTGCTGTTCTCAATCTATACCTCATCTCTTGGTAAACTAATCAGCTCCTTCAGATTTCATTATCATTTGTACGCTGATGATACTCAAATCTACCTATCCTCCCCAGATTTATCACCATCTGTATTGGTTCGTGTCACTGAATGCCTGTCTGCCATTTCATCTTGGATGTCATCTCGCCACCTCAAACTCAACATTTCCAAAACAGAATTATTTTCCTACCAGCCAAGAGTAGTTACCAGCCTGATATCTCCATAACTGTTGACAATGTGACTATCCACCCTACCCCACAAGCTCACTGCCTAGGTGTCATCCTTGACTCTGAACTGTCCTTTGTTCCACACATTCAATCTGTCTCTAAATCATGATACATGCACCTAAAAACATAGGCAAAATATGTCCTTATCTTACACAAGACACTGCAAAAACTCTAATCCATGCCCTCATCATCTCCCACATTGATTATTGTAATAGTCACCTTACTGGTCTTCCTAAACATAGTCTCTCACCACTACAATCCATTTTAAATGCAGCTGTGAGGCTGATCTTCCTTGCTAGATGTTCTTCTTCTGCTGATCCGCTCTGTCAGTCCTTCCAATGGTTACCGGTATTCTATCATGTTAAATATCAAATACTTTTACTTACATACAAGGCTATTAACCAAACTGCACCATCATACATCTCTTCACTCATCTCAAAATATCTCCCTACCAAACCTCTCCACTCTGCTCAAGATCTGTGTCACTCATCCACATGTATTACCTGTTCCCACTCAAAATTACAGGACTTTGGGCCTAATTCAGAGTTGATTGCAGCAGCAAATTTGTTAGAAGTTGGGCAAAACCATGTGCACTGCAGGGGGGGGGGGCAGATATAACATGTGCAGAGAGAGTTAGATTTGGGTGGGGTGTGTCCAAACTGAAATCTAAATTGCTGTATAAAAATAAAGCAGCCAGTATTTCCCTGCACAGAAACAAAATAACCCAACCAAATCTAACTGTCTCTGCAAATGTTATATCTGCCACACCTGCAGTGCACAAGGGGGTAATTCCAAGTTGATCGCAGCAGGATTTGTGTTAGCAATTGGGCAAAACCATGTGCACTGCAGGTGGGGCAGATATAACATGTGCAGAGAGAGTTAGATTTGGGTGGGGTGTATTCAATCTGCAATCTAATTTGCAGTGTAAAAATAAAGCAGCCAGTATTTACCCTGCACAGAAACAAAATAACCCACCCAAATCTAACTCTCTCTGCACATGTTATATCTGCGCCCCCTGCAGTGCACATGGTTTTGCCCAATTGCTATCAAAAATCCTGCTGCGATCAACTTGGAATTACCCCCATGGTTTTGCCCAACTGCTAACAAATTTGCTGCTGCGATCAACTCTGAATTACCCCATTTATCTTAATTTAGCCTAGGCTAATATACTGTGGAGGTGTTTTTAATGTCGATAATCCCGTTCAATCTATTTAACCCTGCCATATTCTCATGTAGTCTAGTTTTTGTTATTTATGTATTAATATGTGGATATGTATGTTTGTATCACAGCTTTAGCCCAAGGTTTGTACCAGAGAGATGCAATGATGGTCTCCATGGTTATGCCTCTGTTGCACGGTGGGCCTGTATGTCACAGCACAGCGGAAGCGGGCAGTGTATGTTGGCGGGCGGTCGCGCCATGGAACTGGTGAGTATGGTTTGGTACTAATTTCTATTGTATGTTATATATGTATGTTGTTCATTACGTGTCTCATTATTGTCTGGCCCTGAGGATGGGGTGTATCCCCAAAACATGTCAGCAGCTTAAACTGACATAGCTTTAAAATCTCTGTGCAAGGCTGGTGAGTGCCACCGTGATCCTGCTACTATATATATATA
Organism: Pseudophryne corroboree; assembly: GCF_028390025.1. Taxonomy (NCBI): domain Eukaryota; kingdom Metazoa; phylum Chordata; class Amphibia; order Anura; family Myobatrachidae; genus Pseudophryne; species Pseudophryne corroboree. The sequence continues at coordinate 271,990,126 of NC_086451.1, read as the reverse complement.
TATTAGAAATGTGCACCGGACATTTTTCGGGTTTTGTGTTTTGGTTTTGGATTTGGTTCCGCGGCCGTGTTTTGGAATCAGACGCGTTTTGGCAAAACCTCCCTGAAAATTTTTTGTCGGATTCAGGTGTGTTTTGGATTCGGGTGTTTTTTTTTCAAAGCCCCCTCAAAAACAGCTTAAATCATAGAATGTGGGGGTCATTTTGATCCCATAGTATTATTAACCTCAATAACCATAATTTTCACTCATTTCCATTCTATTCTGAACACCTCACACCTCACAATATTATTTTTAGTCCTAAAATTTGCACCGAGGTCGCTGGATGACTAAGCTAAGCGACCCAAGTGGCCGGCACAAACACCTGGCCCATCTAGGAGTGGCACTGCAGTGTCAGACAGGATGGCACTTCAAAAAATAGTCCCCAAACAGCACATGATGCAAAGAAAAAGAGGTGCACCAAGGTCGCTGGATGGCTAAGCTTAGCGACCCAAGTGGCCGACACAAACACCTGGCCCATCTAGGAGTGGCACTGCAGTGTCAGACAGGATGGCACTTCAAACAATTGGCCCCAAACATCACATGATGCAAAGATAAATTAAAGAAAAAAGAGGTGCAAGATGGAAATGTCCTTGGGCCCTCCCATCCACCCTTATGTTGTATAAACAGGACATGCACACTTTGACGAACCCATCATTTCAGCGACAGGGTCTGCCACACGACTGTGACTGAAATGACTGGTTGGTTTGGGCCCCCACCAAAAAGAAGAAATCAATCTCTCCTTGCACAAACTGGCTCTACAGATGCAAGATGTCCACCTCCTCCTCATCATCTAATTCCTCACCCCTTTCACTGTGTACATTCCCCCTCCTCACAGATTATTAATTCGTCCCCACTGGAATCCACCATCTCAGGTCCCTGTGTACTTTCTGGAGGCAATTGCTGGTGAATGTCTCCACGGAGGAATTGATTATACAGTAATTAATTTTGATGATCATCATCTTCTCCACATTTTCTGGAAGTAACCTCATATGCCAATTGCTGACAAGGTGTCCGACTGCTCTAAAAATTCTTTCGGAGTACACACTGGAGGGGGGGGCAACTTAGGTAAAATAAAGCCAGTTTGTGCAAGGGCCTCCAAATTGCCTCTTTTTCCTGTCAGTATACGTACGGACTGTCTGACGTGCCTACTTGGATGCGGTCACTCATATAATCCTCCACCATTCTTTCAATGGTGACAGAATCATATGCAGTGACAGTAGACGACATGTCAGTAATCGTTGGCAGGTCCTTCTGTCTGGACCAGATGTCTGCTCTCGCTCCAGACTGCCCTGCATCACCGCCAGCAGGTGATGCAGGGCAGTCTTGTGTCTGCCGGAAAGAGAGATACAACGTAGGTTTTAAATCTAGGATCGAGCACGGTGGCCAAAATGTAGTGCTCTGATTTCAACAGATTGACCACCCGTGAATCCTGGTTAAGCGAATTAAGGGCTGCATCCACAAGTCCCACATGCCTAGCGGAATCGATCCGTTTTAGCTCCTCCTTCAATCTCTCCAGCTTCTTCTGCAAAAGCCTGGTGAGGGGAATGACCTGACTCAGGCTGGCAGTGTCTGAACTGACTTCACGTGTGGCAAGTTCAAAGGGTTGCAGAACCTTGCACAACATTGAAATCATTCTCCACTGCGCTTGAGTCAGGTGCATTCCCCCTATTTTGCCTATATCGTAGGCAGATGTATAGGCTTGAATGGCCTTTTGCTGCTCCTCCATCCTCTGAAGCATATAGAGGGTTGAATTCTACCTCATTACCTCCTCTTGCTTCAGATGACGGCGGGGCAGGTTCAGGAGTGTTTGCTGGTGCTCCAGTCTTTGGCACGCGGTGGCTGAATGCCGAAAGTGGCCCGCAATTCTTCGGACCACCGACAGCATCTCTTGCATGCCCCTGTCATTTTTAAAAAAATTCTGCACCACCAAATTCAATGTATGTGCAAAACATGGGATGTGCTGGAATTTGCCCACATCTAATGCACGCACAATATTGCTGGCGTTGCCCGATGTCACAAATCCCCAGGAGAGTCCAATTGGGGTAAGCCATTCTGCGATGGTGTTCCTCAGTTTCCGTAAGAGGTTGTCAGCTGTGTGCCTTTTATGAAAAGCGGTGATACAAAGCGTAGCCTGCCTAGGAACAAGTTGGCGTTTGCGAGATGCTGCTATTGGTGCCGCCGCTTCTGTTCTTGCTGTGGAAGGCAATACATCTACCCAGTGGGCTGTCACAGTCATATAGTCCTAAGTCTGCCCTGCTCCACGTGTCCACATGTCCGTGTTTAAGTGGACATTGGGTACCACTGCATTTTTTTAGGATGCTGGTGAGTCTTTTTCTGACGTCTGTGTATATTCTCTGTATTGCTTGCCTAGAGAAATGGAACCTACATGGTATTTGGTACCGGGGACACAGTACCTCAAACAATTCTCTAATTCCCTGTGAATTAACGGTGGATACCGGACACACGTTTAACACCACCGCAGCTGCCAAGACCCGAGTTATCCGCTTTGCAGCAGGATGACTGCTGTGATATTTCATCTTCCTCGCAAAAGACTGTTGGACAGTCAATTGCTAACTGGAAGTAGTACAAGTGGTCTTCCGACTTCCCCTCTGGGAAGAAGATTGACTCCCACCAGCAACAACAGCAGCGCCAGCAGCAGTAGGCGTTACACTCAAGGATGCATCGGAGGAATCCCAGTCAGGAGAGGACTCGTCAGACTTGCCAGTGACATGGCCTGCAGGACTATTGTTTTTCATGTCTAATGAGCAAATTGACACTGAGGGAGTTGGTGGGGTGTTTTGCAGGAGCTTGGTTACAAGAGGTAGGGATTTAGTTGTCAGTGGACTGCTTCCGCTGTCACCCAAAGTTTTTGAACTTGTCAATGACTTCTAAAGAATGCGCTCCAGGTGACGTATAAGGGAGGATGTTCCTAGGTGGTTAATGTCCTTACCCCTACTTATTACAGCTTGACAAAGGCAACACACGGCTTGACACCTGTTGTCCGCATTTGTGTTAAAATAATTCCACACCGAAGAGGTGATTTTTTTTGTAATTTGACCAGGCATGTCAATGGTCATATTCGTCCCACGGGCAACAGGTGTCTCCCGGGTGCCTGACTTAAACAAACCACCTCACCATAAGAATCCTCCTTGTCAATTTCCTCCTCAGCACCAGCAACATCCATATCCTCATCCTGGTGTACTTCAACAGTGACATCTTCAATTTGACTATCAGGAACTGCACTGCGGTTGCTCCTTCCAGCACTTGCAGGGCGTGTGCAAATGGTGGAAGGCGCCACCTCTTCCTGTCCAGTGTTGGGAAGGTCAGGCATCGCAACTAACACAATTGGACTCTCCTTGGGGATTTGTGATTTAGAAGAACGTACAGTGCTTTGCTGTGCTTTTGCCAGCTTAAGTCTTTTCATTTTTCTAGCAGGAGGATGAGTGCTTCCATCCTCATATGAAGCTGAACCACTAGCCATAAACATAGGACAGGGACTCAGCCGTTCCTTGCCACTCCGTGTCGTAAATGGCATATTGGCAAGTTTACGCTTCTCATCAGATGCTTTTAATTTAGATTTTTTGGGTAATTTTACTGAACTTTTGTTTTTTGGATTTTATATGCTCTCTACTATGACATTGGGCATCGGCCTTGGCAGACAACGTTGATGGTATTTCATTGTCTCGGCCATGACTAGTGGCAGCAGCTTCAGCACGAGGTGGAAGTGGATCTTGATCTTTCCCTATTTTACCCTCCACATTTTTGTTCTCCATCTTTTAATGTGTGGAATTATATGCCAGTAATATATCAATAGCAATGGCCTACTGTACCGTACTGCTATATATATATATATATATATATATATATACTGGTGGTCAGCAAAATTCTGCACTGTCCTCCTACTATATACTGCGCACAACTACAATGCAGCACAGATATGGATAGTTTACTTGATGACACAGAGGTAGAGCAATGGACTACTGTACCGTAGTGCTATATATATATATATATATATATATATATACTGGTGGTCAGCAAAATTCTGCACTATCCACCTACTATATACTGCGCACAACTACAATGCAGCACAGATATGGATAGTATAATTGATGACACAGAGGTAGAGCAATGGACTACTGTACCGTACTGCTATATATATATATATATATATATATATATATACTGGTGGTCAGCAAAATTCTGCACTGTCCTCCTACGATATACTGCGCACAACTACAATGCAGCACAGATATGGATAGTATACTTGATGACACAGATGTGGAGCAATGGACTACTGTACCGCACTGCTATATATATACTGGTGGTCAGCAAAATTCTGCACTGTCCTCCTACTATATACTGCACACAACTACAATGCAGCACAGATATGGATAGTATACTTGATGACACAGAGGTAGAGCAATGGACTACTGTACCGTACTGCTATATATATACTTGTGGTCAGCAAAATTCAGCACTGTCCTCCTACTATATACTGCGCACAACTACAATACAGCACATATATGGATAGTATACTTGATGACACAGAGGTAGAGCAATGGACTACTGTACCATACTGCTATATATATATACTGGTGGTCAGCAAAATTCTGCACTGTCCTCCAACTATATACTGCGCACAACTACAATGCAGCACATATATGGATAGTATACTTGATGACACAGAGGTAGAGCAATTGACTACTGTACCGTACTGCTATATATATATATATCCTGGTGGTCAGCAAAATTATGCACTGTCCACCTACTATATACTGCGCACAACTACAATGCAGCACAGATATGGATAGTATACTTGATGACACAGATGTAGAGCAATGGACTACTATACCGTACTGCTATATATATACTGGTGGTCAGCAAAATTCTGCGCTGTACTCCTACTATATACTGCGCACAACTACAATGCAGCACAGATATGGATAGTATACATGATGACACAGAGGTAAGCAATGGACTACTGTACCATACTGCTATATATATATATACTGGTGGTCAGCAAAATTCTGCACTGTCCTCCTACTATATACTGCGCACAACTACAATGCAGCACAGATATGGATAGTATACTTGATGACACAGATATAGAGCAATGGACTACTGTACCATACTGCTATATATATACTGGTGGTCAGCAAAATTCTGCACTGTACTCCTACTATATACTGCACGCAAGTACAGTGCAGCACAGATATGGATAGTATACTTGATGACACAGAGGTAGAGCAATGGACTACTGTACCGTACTGCTATATATATACTGGTGGTCAGCAAAATTCTGCACTGTCCTCCTACTATATACTGCGTACAACTACAATGCAGCACAGATATGGATAGTATACTTGACGACACAGAAGTAGAGCAATGGACTACTGTACCGTACTGCTTTTTATATATATATATATATATATATATATATACATACTGGTGGTCAGCAAAATTCTGCACTGTCCTCCTACTATATACTATGCACAACTACAATGCATCACAGATATGGATAGTATACTTGACAACACAGAGGTAGAGCAATGGACTACTGTACCGTAGTGCTATATATATACTGGTGGTCAGCAAAAATCTGCACTGTCCTCCTACAATATATTACGCACAACTACAATGCAGCACAGATATGGAGCATTTTCAGGCAGAGAATGTAGATATTTGCAGCACACTGAGCACAGATATTTGCAGCACACTGAGCACAAATATTTGCACCACACTGAACACAGAAACTGAGAGAACGCAGACATGTCCTTTCGCTATCATCTCCAATGCCCGAGTGAAAATGGCGGCGACGCACGGCTCTTTATATACAATACGAATCTCGCGAGAATACGACAGCGTGATGATGACATTCGGGCACGTTTGTGTTAACCAAGCAAGGCGGGAAGATCCGAGGCTGCCTCGGAACTGTGTAAAATAGGTGAAGTTCGGGTGGGTTCGGATCTCGAGTAACCGAACCCGCTCATCTCTAAAATATATATATATATATATAGATAGATAGATAGATAGATAGATACATTGCACATTTTGATCAAACTGTTTGTACCATATACCACAACAATATGACCTCATTTAGCTGGTTTCCTAGCCTAACATTTAATTCCTGTAATTTAGTTCCCATAGCAAGGTACACCTCCCTCTCTACTGCATTGGCATGCACGTTAAAAATAATAATGGTAGGACCTGACAGTAAGCTAAATAAAATAAATGAAAAATACCTATGAACTTGTCCCAAAATAAAGGTAGCTTCGGCCTTTAAAATGTTAAATAGAAGACTGAGATCATTTTGTTTGTACATACCAATTTGTCAAATGTAGGAAAAGGCGCTCCACCACTGTTGCTGATTTTAAATACTGCAGAACAAAAATGCAGAAGCACACTGTACAAACTAAAGACATACCCATACATTCAACACAATACATACTATAGTACAGCCTTTAGCAAAAGCCTTCTGTACTGTATATCAGTGGCACAGTAAATCATTCACTGGACATAAATGTTCAAAAGCCAATTAGGAAAACCCAGCACTTTCACTAATATATGACTCATGTACTCATTGTTTTGACCAAACAAACATGCTTGCAGAGCACAGGATAGCACATCCTAATCATGTCTTTTCCAAATTGAGTATTCTCTTTATTATGTAATCATAAAATCATTGTTACTATGACTGATTCAATTTGAATAGCATTCCTTGGGGACATTTATTGTGCAATGAACTCAACATGATTATGATTATTTGGCCTTTAGCAGTAGCTGAATGAAGTCAGCAAGCAGACATGGCAGCATGCCCACAGCTATATCTAATGAGAGTCAGTACATCTGCGGCATTGTCAGTCACTAGAATAGAATACTATAGTAGTAGCATACTGTCCAAACTCTTTCTTCTTCTCTTCTTTCCACTAAACCAATCCCATAACATAACCAAAGAAACCATGTTATTTTTATAACTAGCATTATATGAGCATAAAGTATTGACATGACAAAAAGGAATACATGTTCTGTTATTGCTTGATAAATTCATCATATTTTAATGAATTATAGTATATTTGCTAGATCATTTAATAGCATGGGGTAAAAAACACTAACAGTATGCTTTCAGAAGAGCAAATACGCACATTGTCAATTGTTATACAGTGAACAGTAATATGTATGAAAGATTGCAAAGCGTTATTTCTTAAAATCACTTTCTGTGTGCCCAGAGAATGGACATGCACATATGTGCCTATGCAGACACATGCAATTCCTCCATTTACTCTGTCTGTGTATGGGGATGTGTGCCATCAATAAGCTCATTGGTTTTTAGATATTGTTATTTATTAATAAGTACCTCTATTTCCTATTTTCAGCCTGGTTACTTAGTTTCTCTCCCTCACAAATAGGTATAGTTGAATTGAAAACTTGAATTCTCAGTTCACAATTTTTTCATGATGAATATACCCCTTATTATCAAAACTTTTAAGATAGCAACATTTTGTAAACAAAATATCTACAGAGTGTAAATATATCCACTTAATTGCCTGCTTTCAACCTTGACTCAACACATACTGTACAGTACTGTCTTGCCAATTCTGCCCAATGTTATGTTCTAAAATACTGTAGAACAGCTAGTTGGCAAAAACAGTCAATCCGGGACCAAAGTAAAAACTATTGAGGAAAGGTGTGATGAGTGATGTGCCAAAAATGAAGAGCACAATAAAGCAGAAAAGAACTGAATGCTACATAATGTGTTGATTTTTAGGCACTGGAGCTTTATATTTGTAATATAGGTTATTAAGAAATGTGGTGTCTTACCTATTTTATGGTTGTGCTGAATTGTACAGTATACCAATTAGGGCAGTACAGATGGTGTAATGGTTAGCATTACTGCCTCACAGCACTGAGGTCATGGGTTCGATTCCCACCATGGCCCAACTGTGTGGAGTTTGTATATTCTCCCCGTACTTGCGTGGATTTCCTCCGGGTACTCCGGTTTCCTCACACAATTCAAAAATATACTGGTAGGTTAATTGGATCCCAACAAAAATTAACCCTAGCGTGAATGTGTGCGTGTACGTTTGGTATGGAATATACAATAGATTGTAAGCTCCACTGGGGCAGGGACTGATGTGAATGTCCAAATATTCTCTGGAAAGCGCTGTGGAATATGTGTGCGCTATATAAATAACTGGTAATAAATAAATAAATAAATTGTGAGACCAGTTGTCATTTGAGTGTTGTTGATATTCTCATCCACCGCTTGACTGACATAGAGGGGTAAATTTACTAAAGGTTCCAAAAATGATAAGTGGTGATGTTGCCCATCTTAGAAAATGATTAGATGCTATGGGCAATATAACCTTTAGTAAATTTAACCCACAGTTGTCTTTTTTTAACTTTTTTTTCATTTTCAACAACCTGCACAATCATTGGTGCTTTGGCTACTTCTCTTCCAGGTAAAGAATAAAATAATGAGTGTGTAGGATTTAACAGGTATACATGATTTCCATGAAAGACCTGCTCAATGCTTGCAAAGTACACATACAAGTGCACCCTGATGTGGGGACTGTCAGTAGATTAAGAAGTGTCATTCATCTGAAAAAAAAATATTATGATATTCTTGTTTAAAAGTCATAAAATATTTGAATAATATTAATGGGTCAATGTTTTTAATTAGTTTAATAATGGAGGCAATAATATTTTATGTTAAGGGCATATTAATGAATGAATGAATTCATTCATTCATTAATTAATAGTGTAAGCACCAATTATGCTGTACACCTGTAGCATTATAAGTGCCAGCATTCACGTGCCTCCATCAGTAATGAATAAATAAGTCCCTTATCAATTGACTAAAAATATTTTGCTCCCTTAAGGCTGCTTTAATTTATTTGTGCTAATTACCGCGGGCTTGTAGCAGCACCCAGGAATATTCAGTTGTAGCCCATGGAAGTCTATGATAAGCCAGCTGGTTGCATTTAACATAGAGTATTGTTTGCTCCTCCTAGGCCTTGAACAGAACTCTGCATAAGCAGGCTTTCTGTCCTTACCGAGGCCATAACACATGCGCTAACCCATAGCTCTGAGCATCTAAACCAGAATTTATGGGTTGTGAGCATTATACACCGACTTTCTGGGCAAGGAATATGGCTTGTATGTTAAAGTCCGATGCTAAAAGCCTACAGTAAATATTGCGGCTAATTGAATCTGGGCCTAAATATTCATTAAATATTATACTATCCATTAATATTTTTATAAATTTTTATGTTTAAGCATTAAATTACCTCCAATGATAAATTCATCAAATATTGTGCTCCCATAAATAAATGTATTAATTGTTTTGCCCCCTCAATTAAAACTCAATTATTGCCAGTGCCACTATAATTCATACTGTACGGGAATGTTGACTGTGGCATCTTATTAGTTTCTGTCCAGACAGAGCTATTTTATTGTGATTTTCCCAATGATTTAAGCCATATCACTAGCAGGTTTAGCATTTCAAACCTGTTGCAAATCATTGCACATTGCCGGTTGGGTTTCAAGTCAGTAAAACTGCACTTCATTAAATTCTCCCCAAGTTCACTTTGATAACACATTTCTCTATATTTAAAATATGTATGTTAAGGTCATGCACCACACCGTTTCTGAAAAATAATTTTGTTTACAGTAAACTTATATACTATCTATACAAAATAATGAAACAATCACTTAAGTGGGTGGGCAGTTTCATATTTCAATAGAGAGTAAGCATTTCACCAAACGAGTTTACATTATGCAGAAATACAGAACATTAAATAAAAATAAGAGTAAAACCTTATATGAGTTACAAATGGTGTATGAAAAATACTGGCAAGCATCTGTGATGTTTGTACTGTTCATCAGCACAAAAAAATGATGACCTTAAAAAATGCATATTCTGGCTCACTTGATTCAAACCAGCTTAGTTACATCACCAATGACCTACAAAGTGTGTCCCAGGTGCTTCCCAAAAGAGTGGTGCATTATAAGCAAATTCAGCAGCATTTAAAAAGGATTCATCTATCTTGATACTAACTTGATAACTCAGAATATAATTATTATTGTTACAAAATGTGTTAGTTCAGTTTGTTCTTGCAATCAGGGTGATTGCAACTCTTACTGTAATGGCTGAGGATGGCTTGTGTCTTTTCCCACTTGTAAAACCATATATTTAAATGTTAATCTAAATACAAAAATAATGACACAAGACAGCTGAATAGCATAAACACTGTTTAGCTAAAATTAAAAGAAAATTAGACATAAAGAGATTACTTTCTATACTGCTCCATGCATTTACTAAAGAGTAGTACTGTATTCCAAGCATTTTTAAATTCAAACGTTTGGACTATAATTTAAAAAATCTATAATTTACTATTATTCATGTAAATTTCAACATTTCGTGCTTGGTACAAATTGCAGAAAGAGTGAGATACAGTATGAATATAGATAAAAGGAGACTGTTTTGTTTTTTTCATTATGGTTCTTTGGCAAGCTACCTTCATCCCCAGTCTGCAATTATCATAAAGCCTTGGAGAGGTGTAGGCTGTAGAAGGGCAGAGGCAACAGTGATTCCAACGCCCTCACTATTATTTATTACCAGATATTTATATAGCGCACACATGTTCCCTAGCACTTTACAGAGAAAATGTTTGCCCATTCACATCAGTCCCTGCTCTAGTGGAAGTTACATTCTATATTCCCTACCACAGGGAAACACACACATGCACGCACACACACACACACACACACACACACACACACACACACACACACACACACACCATAGTTGACTTTTGTCAGGAGCCAATTAACCTACTAGTCCATTTTTGCACTTTGGGAGCTAAACAGAGTGCCTGGAGGAAACACACGTAAGCAAAGCATGGGGTGAATATATAAGCTCCAAACAGTTAGGAACTTGCTGGAAATTGAACCGAAGACTTCAGTGCTGTGATGCCGTAATGCTAATGTTTACCCCAATTGTGCAATTGTCGCTGTTAGATAAAGCTGACTTATCAGTCTCCTGTGTTGATCATATACTGTATACCTGTTGTGGTTGAACAGCAGTGAAAGCTCCCATTTCTACTGGAGACCCCCCAGCATTTATGAAGTTTATCTTTGCCCTGACCACATGATAACCATAGTTAACAAAATTTGTCATACACATCGAGAGGTGAAGGAAAAAGCTGCCATTCACTTACCAATCTAGATCATATCAATTGACAGTGGTGGTCTCAGTACCAAAAGATGGAATTTCAACTCACTTTCATTGGATACATTGGGCGGGATGTAATGCCACCTGAGTTGGGGGGCCATGCGGGATGCTGGCTGAACTCCAACATATTTTTAAAGGGGCATTCACTTACAAGGAAAAACATGCCTTGTAAGTGATTGCCCCTTTAAAAAAAGTCCAAGTTCGTCCGGCATCCCACACGGCCCCCGTACGGCCCCCGAACTCGGGCAGCATTATATCCTGCCCACTATGTGAGTAGTGCTTGGTAGGTTATGCTGATCTTATACACACACAAAAAACATGCTTTAGTATGATTCATTTCATGCAACTGCTCAGCAATAAGCGCTTAGAATTTATTTATAAATGTACATGTGGCTGTACATAAACCACATTAACATGTAATGGAATGCTTGTATATCATTGTCATTTTAGATGTTTCCTGACCTTTTTTAACGAAAGTTGCATTATTAAGAACAAAATGAAAGTAATTAAAAAGTCAACTTTCTTCAGCAGGAACACAACACTATTAAGATGCAGCATACGAAACCATCTTTGGTAACATCACACTCTTTGATTTCTGCTGCTTTGTCTGTAAGATAAGATATTGGCGCTTTCTCCAGCTGATGGGAAGACATGGCCACATTGAGACAACCCAGCTACAGTAAGTGTGATCTACAGTAGCTGCACAGGTGCTCATAGATTTTAAATTATTTTGCATAGTGAAATTATTAAAAAATAGTATGAATGACTGTAGAAAGTGCGTTTTTAGTGGCATTCCTTATTCCATGCAAGGGTACAAAGATGAGGGACACAAATTATAAAAAAATAGTATGAATGACTGTAGAAAGTGCGTTTTTAGTGGAATTCCTTATTCCATGCAAGGGTACAAAGATGAGGGACACAAATTATTAAAAAATAGCATGAATGACTGTAGAAAGTGCGTTTTTAGTGGAATTCCTTATTCCATGCAAGGGTACAAAGATGAGGGACACAAATTGCTATTCCATGATTTGCATTGTCGATTTAACATAAATCTCATGTAGAAACCTGGATTCCCCAAATGCAATGCAATTAATGAATCGTCCATCAAAAATTGGGTGGATCAGTAAAAATAGGATTGCGGGATTTCATAAATATTTAGTTTATTTACAGTGTATGTGCTGTTCAGTTGTTCTGTTTTACAAATTACCTCTAGTGTCTACATTAAGAATTGTCTGCACTGCGCGAGAAAAGTAAATATAATCATTGAATTCAAGATCATTGAAGCATAAATGTTTGTCAGTTACAAATTTGCTGAAATAAAATATAGCTGTCAGCATATCAGACACTACAATTAAAATGGATTTTGGTTGTTAGAAAATGAAGTATTATATCTATCTAGAGATGAGCACAAAACTACACTCAGTGTTTTTGTTTTGTTTTTCAGTTTTGGCTAAACCACCCTCAAAAGTTTTGGTTCAGGTTGGAATTTGGGACATAATTCAGACCTGATCGCAATAGCAAACTTTTTCTCTAATGGGCAAAACCGTGTGCACTGCAGGTGGGGCGGATATAACATGTGGAGAGAGTTAGATTTGGGTGGGGTGTGTTCAAACTGAAATCTAAATTGCAGTATAAAAATAAATCAGCCAGTATTTACCCTGCACAGAAAAAAAATAACCCACCCATAGCTAACTTTCTCTGCACATGTTATATCAGCCCCCGCTGCAGTGCACATGGTTTTGCCCATTAGAAAATTGATAAAAACAGCAAAAATCAAGTAATTTGTACCTATTCATTTAGTATTATTAACTTCAAAATCATTAATTTCTAGTATTTCCAGTCAATTTTGACCACCTCACAGCTCACAATATTGTTCACCAATATTAGCCAAAGGCTGGCTGGCTAAACTAAGCAACAGAGCAGTGGCACAAACACATGACAGTTACTTTAAACTAGAGATGAGCCTATTATACACATTGCACCAGGTAGAGCCTCTTATACACATTGCACCAGGTAGAGCCTCTTTTACACCTTGCACTAGGTAGCCCCTTATACACATTGCACTAGGTAGAGCCTCTTATACACATTTTACCAGGTAGCCCCTTTCACACATTGCGCCAGGTAACCTGTTATACATACTGCTCCAGGTAGAGCAGAGAGAGAGAATGAGAGTGTTTGTATGTATATGTGTGCATATGTGTTTGTGTGTCACTGCCTGTGTCCCCATCATCCACATCAATCACCAGTAGGTCTCCCAGCTCTGTCTTCTGCCCAGCTTTGTAATGAGTAGGTGGAGGCTGGGAGGTGGCCAGCAGGCGGGTGGGCAGCAAGAGGCAGCCAGCGGGGGGATGCAGCAAGAGGAGGGCAGCACGGTGCAGGCAGTGGGTGGGCACAATTCATGGTGCTGATGGGGTAACTGTGGCCATGGGATCAGGCTGCAGTGCCCCGGGCACCCACCCTGCAGACACTAACAGCCAGTATCTCTTCACAAATAAAAGGCACTACTAAGTAAATGTAGCATACCTCCCAACTGTCCCAATTCCAGTGGCACAGTCCTGCTATTTGGACACTGTCATGCTGTCCAACCTACAGGCTGCAGTACAGCATTGGTAGGAGTATAGGTTGGGAGCCTTTGATCATCACTGCTCTGCAAAGCAGCAAGTGGTCAATGAATATATGCTGTATGCATGTGCACGGCATCTAAACAGTGCAGGGAGGTAAGCCAGTGCTGGACACCTCTCAAAATGGGGCCATAACCCCTCCAATCCAAGGGCACAAACCACTGCTCTGCTCTACAAAGCAGTGAGTGATCAATGAATAGATGCTGTGATCATGCAGGATAGCACTGGACATGCGCCCAAAAGCTTTCCCACATTTCGAAAAAAGTTTTCAGTCCTAGTCTCCTTTACCATTGTAAATTCCAGCCATGCCATGTGGAAAAAGGTAAAACAGTTTTGTTTGGAAAAGGGATATAGTTAGGGGTTCAGGGTGTACCCACACTTGTAAAATAAATTTACAAGCTAATGCATGCCAGTAGCATCCATCTGCTGCCTCATGATACTCTGAGCTCCCGTGGAAGAATGCCAAACAATGCCCATTCTGCAGTTAATGACAGATAATTTACCAAGTGAGTAATTGAGCACCTGTAGACAAAATCGGTGAATTAGTGGGCAAGACCATATACAGTGAAGTAGGTTGACCTGGGGCAAACCACATTTAAGCAGGTATGAGATTGCAAGAAGCCAATCAGAAACCTCCTACGTCAGGACAGGACTTGGTGTGAACCCTCAGCAAATCAGCTACCTGCAAACCTGGAGGCAGTGTGATCCAGACCTGAAGGCCCCCAAGATGTGAATTGATATAGAGGGATTTGGAAGAGTTTATATGCAAGGGAAATCACCACACTACTTGATGGTTGTTGGAGTAGGGTGTCTACGGGGTTCAGTCAATTAGCAATGGAGAAGTGAAGAATAACCAAACTTATATAGTGTTGGTCAAAAGAAACGTCACAGGATATGGAGTTAATATAGGGTTTTTCCCAGTTGCCTCCTGGGAAGTGAGAAGCCACTTAGCCAACACATTGATAAAACAACCAATATTATTCACTACTCCTATTTTCTACATATTGAAGGGGTACACAGCCTGGCCCTACTGAAAGTCATGATTTAACATGAAAGTGAGGCATCAATATTTATGTGCATTTAAGCCACGCTTGTGGTGCAATGGGTGCCATAATTGTTTGGGAGGCTAAAGCAATGGGTTCTCTCTGACATGGTTCAGGACTTCCTGATCATGGTTGAGCAGAAACCCAATTAGATCCCACTCAGGAACTCTCTCTCAAAGGACGTATTAGTAGAGATGAGCCGGTTTGGGTCTCAGAGTACTGAACCCTACCGGACTTCACCATTCAAGCCCGGATCCAAATCAGGCTCAGGTTTTCCCGCCTGACTCAGAAACCAGAACGAGGCAAAACATCATCATCCTGCTGTCGGATTCTCACAGGGTTTGGATACCATATAAGGAGCCGCACGTCACCGCCATTTTCACTTCGGCATTGAAGAGTGTAGAGAGAGGACATGTCTCCATTCTCTCAGTGTCCGTGTCTTGTGCTGTATTTGTCCAGTCATAGTAGTTGTGTCCTCTTGCTGCCATATGTCCAGTGCAGCTATATAAGTCTGGTCCAGTGGTGCTGTGTTGTGCTGCATCAGTTCAGTGGTAGTGTATTGTGCTGCATCAGTCCAGTGGTAGTGTCCTGTGCATCAGCCATCAGTAATTCCAGTGACTAGGCAGTCACGGTGGTATACTCTGCTGCCATATGTCCAGTGCTGCTGTATAATATTTAATAACAAGTCCCTTACAGTGTTGCTGTGTTGTCCTGCATTAGACCAGTGGTAGTGTCCTGTGCATCAGCCATCAGTCATTCCAGTGACCAGGCAGTCACAGTGGTATACTCTGCTGCTATATGTTCAGTGCTGCTGTATAATAATTAATAACAAGTCCCTTACAGTGTTGCTGTGTTGTCCTGCATCAGACCAGTGGTAGTGTCCTGTGCATCAGCCATCAGTCATTCCAGTGACCAGTCACAGTGGTATACTCTGCTGCCATATGTCCAGTGCTGCTGTATAATAATTAATAACAAGTCCCTTACAGTGTTGCTGTATTGTCCTGCATCAGACCAGTGGTAGTGTCCTGTGCATCAGCCATCAGTCATTCCAGTAACCAGGCAGTCACAGTGGTATACTCTGCTGTCATATGTCCAGTGCTGCTGTATAATAAATAATAATTAATAACAAGTCCCTTATGGTGTTGCTGTGTTGTCCTGCATCAGACCAGTGGTAGTGTTCAGTGCATCAGCCATCAGTCATTCCTGTGCCACATATTGTGTTATATAACTCCAGAAAAATAATGGAGAACAAAAATTAGGGAAAGATCAAGAACCACTTCCTCCTAGTGCTGAAGCTGATGCCACTAGTCATGACATAGATGATGAAATGCCATCAACATTTTCTGCCAAGGCCGATGCCCAATGTGATAGTAGAGGGCATGCAAAATCCAAAAAGCCAAAGTTCATTTAAAAGACCCAAAAAAAGAAATTTAAATAATCTGCGGAGAAACATAAACTTGCCAATATGCCATTTACGACACAGAGTGGTAAGAAACGGCTAAGGCCCTGGCCTATGTTCATGACTAGTGGTTCAGCTTCACATGACGATGTAAGCCCTCATCCTCCCGCTAGAAAAATGAAAAGAGTTAAGCTGGAAAAAGCACAGAAAAGAACTGTGTGTTCTAAGATGGTATCACAAATCCCCAAAGTGAGTCCAAGTGTGTCGGTGGTTGCGATGCCTGACCTTCCCAACACTGTACAGGAAGAGGTGACTCCTTCCACCATTTGCATGCCCCATGCAAGTGCTGGAAGGAGCACCCACAGTCCAGTTCCTGATATTGAAATTGAAGATGTCACTGTTGAAGTACACCAGGATTAGGATATGGGTGTTTCTGGCACTGAGGAGGAAGATAACAATGAGGATTATGATGGTGATTGTCACGTTTGAATAGAGAAAGGAGGATCACAAATGATATGTGATCTAAGGTGTGGTGATTACCTGCAGGAATAATCACCAATAATGTTTTCAAGTGACTGTGTGTATATATATATATATATATATATATATATATATATATAATGTTGTATTCTTTTCAGCCGAGATGTGACAACATGGCTGACATGCAATGTCCTGCATTTGACCCCCATAGGTCCAGGCCAAAAGAGATCTGTAGACCATAAAGTTTTAGATGACATTCCTACATCAAAAGCAGAGATTTGCAAGCTCTGGACATTGAGGGCTGATAAGGCCATTTGTTGTTGTGTCAACAGAGGGGCTGTAAACAGACCAGAAATCCTGTTTCCTGGCTAATGTCATAAACCTTGCTTTCCCCCCTTGGCTGTTGCCAAGCACCAAGTATGTAAAACCTGGTGTAGGTGTTTTGTCCAGCAGGAAAGTGGTTAAAAATCCCAAGGGAGGGGGCCTGATGAAGCTGGAGACTATATCTGTCCCACTCATGAAAATAGGAGTTGTGATCTCTTGGGGATACAGCTAGTATGCTGGAGGTGACCTGAGTTTCTGTGAAGTCCCCCACAACAGAAATACTTACAACTTGTTTGCGTAAGTGTAAAGATTTCTGTAAGTTTTATTTCCTTTTCATTTATTGAGATTGCTGTATTCTGTGTGTGTTTTTAAAATATTCTTAATAATCTTTGTAACCTTTTTGTAACCAAAGCTCTGAAGTATTCTTGAAATTAAAATCCTAATTTTAGTTCTGATCCTGTTGTTCTTATGAACTCCAACGCCTGTGTGGCTCGCGCCTATCTATTTTTCTAAGTATTGCAGTGTGTGTGTGACAGGTAAAGCTAAAGACGCCTGCAACGTCCGTAATACGTTGAAAAGTCTTTGCTGGTGGCAGCTGAAAGTATTTAAATAATCCCGTGTGTCAAAATTGACCCCCGTACGGCGCATGCGGCAATTCTCAAATTGGCGTATTTGTGGAATTGGCCGGCAGCGTCGTCACAAAGTGGTGGCAAGCGGTGGGATGATAATTGTTTGTTTTTATCTAAGAACTTAAGTGAAGGTGGTAATAATTCCGTGAGCGGAACATCCACTTCACCAGAATCAGAACTCAGAGCTTTATTATAATTTTAAAATCCACACAGTGAGTGTCAATCTCTGTTCCCCTCCCCATCTCTTGTTTTTCTTTTCTATCTGTTTATTTGGCAAAAGCTGAGGTCCAAGATGTCTGAGTATAAGCAAATGAGGAAGGTTGACCTTGTGCAGCTGTGCGAGGACAGAGGAATCGCCAGCACCAACAGGACCAAGGATCAGCTGATCCAAGCACTCCAAGAAGCCAACCAGAGGCAGGATGCGGAAAGGGATCAGACTGAGGAAAATGCTGTTGGGGGAAATTCTCTGTCCCTAGATACTACAACAGATACTGGTACCATTGCTAGGAGGAGGTCGGAGCACTCTACTAGTTCCAGTGATGATAGTGCCTTGGACCATTATTTGCAAACTGTCCTCAAACATAGGAGGGATACGGATGATGTGACACCTCTACAGCTGATACAGCAATATCGAGAGGCTGAAGAGCGTAAAGCCGAACGAGAGGCTGCAGAGCGTCAGGCCGAACGTGAGTACCAGCTGGAGCTGGCGAGGCTCAGAGGCCAGAGTGCTGTTGGTGACTCGGGTAGGAAAAAGCCCCGGCATGATCAATTTCCGGTGTTGGAGGAAGATGGTGACCTGGATACGTTTTTCAGGAGCTTTGAAAAAACTTGCCGACAGTTTGCACTGGACACCAGTCAGTGGGCAAGCTATTTAACCCCAGGGCTGAGGGGAAAAGCCCTGGAAACATTTGCAGACCTTCCCCAGGAGCAGGATGGTGATTATGCTGCAATCAAGAAAGCCTTGTTAAAGCGTTTCAACATCACCCCTGAGGCTTACCGACAAAAGTTCAGAGACTCTAAGCGCAGTCCCTCTGATACCTATGTGGGACTGTTAGCGCAATTGTCAACCCATTTGCATCAATGGGTTGAGGGCTTGCAAGTGAAGGACTATGCTACACTGAAAGATCTCATACTCCAGGAGCAGTTCATCGCACTCTGCTCAGCTGAGGTCAAAGAGTGGGTCCTGGATCGGAACCCTAAGACATCCGAAGAGGCTGCTACCCTGGCAGACCAGTACACCAGCACCAGGGCTTCTGTGGCAAAGAAGAGCTGGGGAGCGCCAGGGCAAGTCGGGTGGAAAGAGCGGAGACCCGGTGGATCACCCCCACGGTCCTTTTCAATGAAACCAGCGGCTGCTGCATTTGTTGGGAGGGTGGGGGAAAAGCCTGTTTTGGCAAATGGCCGCAGGTGTTTTAATTGTGGTGAAGTGGGGCACCTAAGTCTTCATTGCCCCAAAAAGAAGAAACTTCCCACGGGGGGTCCGGCCATGAAACCGGTGCCCGCCGTACTGTGTGTCGAAGGACCCGAGGAGAGACCACGTGACAATCTACAAGCCGTCCAGGTAGGACACAAGGTGGCGTTTGGGCTATTAGATTCGGGTGCTGATCTGACTCTCGTCCATTCAGCGCTGGTGGACCCGGAGAACCTTATCCCGGGGAAGACTATTGCTGTACGGGGGGTGGGAGGGATCAACCCAGAGGTCCCTATGGCCAGAGTATTTCTGGACTGGGGGGTTGGGAGAGGTGTCCGGGACGTTGGGGTGCTGGACAATTTACCTGCCAGTGTGCTTCTGGGGACTGACCTGGGAAAGATGCACACTGCCTATGTAACTGGAAGTAATGTTGTTGATGACACAGTATTGCCAGATAACCCTGCTTCCCCTCAGGTGACCCTTGCTGATCCGCACATGAATGAAAATATATGTGATGCTGAGAATGTTACCAACCAGTGTGTACTAGAATCTAACCCTTTGCACTTTCACAGGGCAGAAATGTGTCACAATGCCTGTCCTAATGTAGAAGTGTGTAATGTACCATTGACAGGTAATGCTGCAAGTGTAACATTAGCAGGGGGTGAGGTGAATAATGTATGTAACCCAGGGTGTAAAACAATTCCCGTACTTGCAGTAATGACACGCAGGGCAGCAGCACAGAACAGCTGTGATTTAACCCCTGCAGGTGGGGAGAGTGAATCCCAAGCAACTAATCCCCCTCCACCCCCCGCACTCCTTACAGAAGTTGCAGGCTCAGAACCTGGCCAGGGGGAGGGGAGGGCATCATCTACTTTGTTCCCTCACACTGATCAGCTCATCAGAAGTGAGGCGTTCAAAGCAGAGCAACAGACTGATCCTAGCTTGACCTCTGTGAGGGCACAGGTCAATGAGGCAAACTTGGGAACAAAATCAAAGAGGATTATTGTTAAAAATGGTTTACTTTATCGAGAGTTCACTGTCTCAGATGTAACTGAGGATACAGGTCCTCGCAAACAGCTGGTTGTTCCCCAGACCTATAGGGAAGGGTTGCTGAAGATAGCACATGAGATTCCCTTAGCAGGACATATGAGTACAAAAAGGACCAATGCTCGTTTGAGGCCCAATTTTTTTTGGCCTAACATGAGGAAGGATGTTACCAATTACTGTCGCTCCTGCCATGCTTGTCAGATAGTTGGGAAATCGGGGGACGCATGCAAAGCACCTCTCATTCCATTACCAGTCATATCAGAACCATTTGCACGGGTTGGTGTTGATATTGTGGGGCCCCTAGCTATACCCAGCAGCTCAGGGAAGGAATACATTCTCACTGTAGTGGACTATGCCACAAGATACCCAGAAGCCGTAGCCCTCTCCTCAATCCGCGCAGATAAGGTAGCGGATGCGCTCATAACTATTTTCTCCAGGGTCGGGTTCCCACAGGAGATGCTAACTGACCAGGGTACCCAGTTCGTGTCCAACCTCATGCAGAGTCTCTGTAAGAAGATGCAGGTGGATCACCACATTACCTCAGCCTATCACCCCCAAACAAATGGTCTCTGTGAACGTTTCCATGGCACCCTAAAACAGATGCTGAGGACTTTTGTGGAATCCCAGGGAAGAGACTGGGAGAGGTTTTTACCGCACCTCCTCTTTGCATATCGTGAGATACCCCAAGAGTCCACGGGTTTCTCCCCCTTTGAACTCCTGTACGGGCGCCGGGTACGTGGGCCCATGGATTTGATTAGGCAAGAGTGGGAAGGGAAATTGGTCACCCCTGAAACATCAGTAGTGCACTATGTAGTGCAATTCAGGGAGAAAATGCAGTCCCTAATGGAGATGGAGCAGAGCAACCTAAAGACTGCACAGACAAAGCAAAAGCAGTGGTATGACCGCAACGCCAGAGAGCGCGTCTTTGAAGTGGGGCAAAAGGTCTTAGCTCTGATCCCTATGCGGCAGAACAAGCTACAGGCTGCCTGGGAGGGCCCCTACACTATAGTACAGCGTGTCAAAGATGTCAATTATGTAGTGGAAAGAGGGGAGGGTCGTAAGAGGCAGAAGATGTATCACATTAACATGTTAAAACCTTATCATGACAGGGGGGCTTGTGTGTTCGCTGTGTGTAGCTTGCCTGAGGATGACCAGGAACCTGATCCCTTGCTGGATTTGGCCGCTGCGGCTAAAGGGGGGCGGTCCCTGTCAGATGTCCCCTTCAGTGACGAATTGTCTAAGGTACAGTTAGAACAGCTCGCTGACACACTGCGGCCCTACGAGTCCCATTTCACAGGGAGGCCTGGGAAAACACACTTGGTCACACATCATGTAGCTACTGGTAACCAGACCCCCCTCCGACAGCCAGCATATCGTGCCTCCCCAGCAGTGCTGGAGGCAATGAAGAGGGAGATTGATGAGATGCTGCAACTAGGGGTGATTCAAAGGTCTCACAGTTCCTGGGCTGCCCCAGTCGTACTGGTCCCAAAGAAATGTGGGGGCACCCGCTTCTGTGTAGACTATAGACGGTTAAATGATGCCACTGTGTTTGATGCCTATCCCATGCCCAGAATAGATGAACTACTAGATCAGCTTGCCCAGGCACGTTACATCACTATCATGGATCTCAGTAGGGGGTACTGGCAGATCCCACTGTCACCTGAGGCCCGTGAGCGGTCCGCATTTATCACACCATTCGGCCTGTTTGAGTTTCTGGTCATGCCCTTTGGTATGAAGAATGCCCCTGCGTCCTTTCAGCGCCTGGTTAATGACCTGCTGGAAGGCCAGGAGGGACACGCAGTTGCCTACCTGGATGACATTGCGGTGTTCAGCCAGACCTGGGAGGAACACCTGATCCATCTGAATAGTGTGCTAAGTACAATCACTGGGGCCGGGTTAACGATTAAACCAGAGAAATGTCAGCTGGGCATGAGGGAGGTGCAATATTTAGGGCACCGTGTTGGAGGGGGTACCCTCCGTCCAGAGCCAGACAAAGTAGAGGCTATAACTGCGTGGCCTGTCCCAAAGACAAAAAAGCAAGTCATGTCCTTTCTAGGTACTGCAGGGTATTACAGAAAATTTATACCCCACTATAGCACGCTAGCCAAACCACTGACCGATTTGACCAAAAAGAAATTACCCCAAGTGGTCAAGTGGACAGAGGACTGTGAGAAGGCCTTTCTAGCACTGAAATCTGCCTTAGCCAAATCACCTGTGCTGCAGGCCCCAGATTTCAGAAAGAGGTTCATTGTACAAACGGATGCCTCTAATTATGGTCTAGGCGCTGTGCTCAGCCAGGTCAATGAGAAAGGGGAAGAGCATCCTATAATTTTCCTAAGTAAAAAATTACTTCCCCGTGAAGTTGCCTACGCCACCATTGAAAAGGAATGTCTGGCGATTGTTTGGTCTCTCCAAAAGCTACAGCCTTACCTGTATGGACGAGACTTCACAATAATAACTGATAATAACCCACTCGTATGGCTTAATAGAGTTTCTGGAGACAATGGGAAACTCCTCAGATGGAGTCTCACCTTGCAGCAGTATAATTTTACCATCCAGCACAGAAAGGGTTCTCAACACACTAATGCAGATGGTTTATCACGGCAGGGTGAACAAGTGGTCAGTAGCGCAGCAATGAGTCGGTGACGTGGGTCACCGCCCCTTGTGCGCCATTTGCCGGGGGAGATGTCACGTTTGAATAGAGAAAGGAGGATCACAAATGATATGTGATCTAAGGTGTGGTGATTACCTGCAGGAATAATCACCAATAATGTTTTCAAGTGACTGTGTGTATATATATATATATATATATAATGTTGTATTCTTTTCAGCCGAGATGTGACAACATGGCTGACATGCAATGTCCTGCATTTGACCCCCATAGGTCCAGGCCAAAAGAGATCTGTAGACCATAAAGTTTTAGATGACATTCCTACATCAAAAGCAGAGATTTGCAAGCTCTGGACATTGAGGGCTGATAAGGCCATTTGTTGTTGTGTCAACAGAGGGGCTGTAAACAGACCAGAAATCCTGTTTCCTGGCTAATGTCATAAACCTTGCTTTCCCCCCTTGGCTGTTGCCAAGCACCAAGTATGTAAAACCTGGTGTAGGTGTTTTGTCCAGCAGGAAAGTGGTTAAAAATCCCAAGGGAGGGGGCCTGATGAAGCTGGAGACTATATCTGTCCCACTCATGAAAATAGGAGTTGTGATCTCTTGGGGATACAGCTAGTATGCTGGAGGTGACCTGAGTTTCTGTGAAGTCCCCCACAACAGAAATACTTACAACTTGTTTGCGTAAGTGTAAAGATTTCTGTAAGTTTTATTTCCTTTTCATTTATTGAGATTGCTGTATTCTGTGTGTGTTTTTAAAATATTCTTAATAATCTTTGTAACCTTTTTGTAACCAAAGCTCTGAAGTATTCTTGAAATTAAAATCCTAATTTTAGTTCTGATCCTGTTGTTCTTATGAACTCCAACGCCTGTGTGGCTCGCGCCTATCTATTTTTCTAAGTATTGCAGTGTGTGTGTGACAGGTAAAGCTAAAGACGCCTGCAACGTCCGTAATACGTTGAAAAGTCTTTGCTGGTGGCAGCTGAAAGTATTTAAATAATCCCGTGTGTCAAAATTGACCCCCGTACGGCGCATGCGGCAATTCTCAAATTGGCGTATTTGTGGAATTGGCCGGCAGCGTCGTCACAAAGTGGTGGCAAGCGGTGGGATGATAATTGTTTGTTTTTATCTAAGAACTTAAGTGAAGGTGGTAATAATTCCGTGAGCGGAACATCCACTTCACCAGAATCAGAACTCAGAGCTTTATTATAATTTTAAAATCCACACAGTGAGTGTCAATCTCTGTTCCCCTCCCCATCTCTTGTTTTTCTTTTCTATCTGTTTATTTGGCAAAAGCTGAGGTCCAAGATGTCTGAGTATAAGCAAATGAGGAAGGATGACCTTGTGCAGCTGTGCGAGGACAGAGGAATCGCCAGCACCAACAGGACCAAGGATCAGCTGATCCAAGCACTCCAAGAAGCCAACCAGAGGCAGGATGCGGAAATCGATCAGACTGAGGAAAATGCTGTTGGGGGAAATTCTCTGTCCCTAGATACTACAACAGATACTGGTACCATTGCTAGGAGGAGGTCGGAGCACTCTACTAGTTCCAGTGATGATAGTGCCTTGGACCATTATTTGCAAACTGTCCTCAAACATAGGAGGGATACGGATGATGTGACACCTCTACAGCTGATACAGCAATATCGAGAGGCTGAAGAGCGTAAAGCCGAACGAGAGGCTGCAGAGCGTCAGGCCGAACGTGAGTACCAGCTGGAGCTGGCGAGGCTCAGAGGCCAGAGTGCTGTTGGTGACTCGGGTAGGAAAAAGCCCCGGCATGATCAATTTCCGGTGTTGGAGGAAGATGGTGACCTGGATACGTTTTTCAGGAGCTTTGAAAAAACTTGCCGACAGTTTGCACTGGACACCAGTCAGTGGGCAAGCTATTTAACCCCAGGGCTGAGGGGAAAAGCCCTGGAAACATTTGCAGACCTTCCCCAGGAGCAGGATGGTGATTATGCTGCAATCAAGAAAGCCTTGTTAAAGCGTTTCAACATCACCCCTGAGGCTTACCGACAAAAGTTCAGAGACTCTAAGCGCAGTCCCTCTGATACCTATGTGGGACTGTTAGCGCAATTGTCAACCCATTTGCATCAATGGGTTGAGGGCTTGCAAGTGAAGGACTATGCTACACTGAAAGATCTCATACTCCAGGAGCAGTTCATCGCACTCTGCTCAGCTGAGGTCAAAGAGTGGGTCCTGGATCGGAACCCTAAGACATCCGAAGAGGCTGCTACCCTGGCAGACCAGTACACCAGCACCAGGGCTTCTGTGGCAAAGAAGAGCTGGGGAGCGCCAGGGCAAGTCGGGTGGAAAGAGCGGAGACCCGGTGGATCACCCCCACGGTCCTTTTCAATGAAACCAGCGGCTGCTGCATTTGTTGGGAGGGTGGGGGAAAAGCCTGTTTTGGCAAATGGCCGCAGGTGTTTTAATTGTGGTGAAGTGGGGCACCTAAGTCTTCATTGCCCCAAAAAGAAGAAACTTCCCACGGGGGGTCCGGCCATGAAACCGGTGCCCGCCGTACTGTGTGTCGAAGGACCCGAGGAGAGACCACGTGACAATCTACAAGCCGTCCAGGTAGGACACAAGGTGGCGTTTGGGCTATTAGATTCGGGTGCTGATCTGACTCTCATCCATTCAGCGCTGGTGGACCCGGAGAACCTTATCCCGGGGAAGACTATTGCTGTACGGGGGGTGGGAGGGATCAACCCAGAGGTCCCTATGGCCAGAGTTTTTCTGGACTGGGGGGTTGGGAGAGGTGTCCGGGACGTTGGGGTGCTGGACAATTTACCTGCCAGTGTGCTTCTGGGGACTGACCTGGGAAAGATGCACACTGCCTATGTAACTGGAAGTAATGTTGTTGATGACACAGTATTGCCAGATAACCCTGCTTCCCCTCAGGTGACCCTTGCTGATCCGCACATGAATGAAAATATATGTGATGCTGAGAATGTTACCAACCAGTGTGTACTAGAATCTAACCCTTTGCACTTTCACAGGGCAGAAATGTGTCACAATGCCTGTCCTAATGTAGAAGTGTGTAATGTACCATTGACAGGTAATGCTGCAAGTGTAACATTAGCAGGGGGTGAGGTGAATAATGTATGTAACCCAGGGTGTAAAACAATTCCCGTACTTGCAGTAATGACACGCAGGGCAGCAGCACAGAACAGCTGTGATTTAACCCCTGCAGGTGGGGAGAGTGAATCCCAAGCAACTAATCCCCCTCCACCCCCCGCACTCCTTACAGAAGTTGCAGGCTCAGATCCTGGCCAGGGGGAGGGGAGGGCATCATCTACTTTGTTCCCTCACACTGATCAGCTCATCAGAAGTGAGGCGTTCAAAGCAGAGCAACAGACTGATCCTAGCTTGACCTCTGTGAGGGCACAGGTCAATGAGGCAAACTTGGGAACAAAATCAAAGAGGATTATTGTTAAAAATGGTTTACTTTATCGAGAGTTCACTGTCTCAGATGTAACTGAGGATACAGGTCCTCGCAAACAGCTGGTTGTTCCCCAGACCTATAGGGAAGGGTTGCTGAAGATAGCACATGAGATTCCCTTAGCAGGACATATGAGTACAAAAAGGACCAATGCTCGTTTGAGGCCCAATTTTTTTTGGCCTAACATGGGGAAGGATGTTACCAATTACTGTCGCTCCTGCCATGCTTGTCAGATAGTTGGGAAATCGGGGGACGCATGCAAAGCACCTCTCATTCCATTACCAGTCATATCAGAACCATTTGCACGGGTTGGTGTTGATATTGTGGGGCCCCTAGCTATACCCAGCAGCTCAGGGAAGGAATACATTCTCACTGTAGTGGACTATGCCACAAGATACCCAGAAGCCGTAGCCCTCTCCTCAATCCGCGCAGATAAGGTAGCGGATGCGCTCATAACTATTTTCTCCAGGGTGGGGTTCCCACAGGAGATGCTAACTGACCAGGGTACCCAGTTCGTGTCCAACCTCATGCAGAGTCTCTGTAAGAAGATGCAGGTGGATCACCACATTACCTCAGCCTATCACCCCCAAACAAATGGTCTCTGTGAACGTTTCCATGGCACCCTAAAACAGATGCTGAGGACTTTTGTGGAATCCCAGGGAAGAGACTGGGAGAGGTTTTTACCGCACCTCCTCTTTGCATATCGTGAGATACCCCAAGAGTCCACGGGTTTCTCCCCCTTTGAACTCCTGTACGGGCGCCGGGTACGTGGGCCCCTGGATTTGATTAGGCAAGAGTGGGAAGGGAAATTGGTCACCCCTGAAACATCAGTAGTGCACTATGTAGTGCAATTCAGGGAGAAAATGCAGTCCCTAATGGAGATGGCGCAGAGCAACCTAAAGACTGCACAGACAAAGCAAAAGCAGTGGTATGACCGCAACGCCAGAGAGCGCGTCTTTGAAGTGGGGCAAAAGGTCTTAGCTCTGATCCCTATGCGGCAGAACAAGCTACAGGCTGCCTGGGAGGGCCCCTACACTATAGTACAGCGTGTCAAAGATGTCAATTATGTAGTGGAAAGAGGGGAGGGTCGTAAGAGGCAGAAGATGTATCACATTAACATGTTAAAACCTTATCATGACAGGGGGGCTTGTGTGTTCGCTGTGTGTAGCTTGCCTGAGGATGACCAGGAACCTGATCCCTTGCTGGATTTGGCCGCTGCGGCTAAAGGGGGGCGGTCCCTGTCAGATGTCCCCTTCAGTGACGAATTGTCTAAGGTACAGTTAGAACAGCTCGCTGACACACTGCGGCCCTACGAGTCCCATTTCACAGGGAGGCCTGGGAAAACACACTTGGTCACACATCATGTAGCTACTGGTAACCAGACCCCCCTCCGACAGCCAGCATATCGTGCCTCCCCAGCAGTGCTGGAGGCAATGAAGAGGGAGATTGATGAGATGCTGCAACTAGGGGTGATTCAACGGTCTCACAGTTCCTGGGCTGCCCCAGTCGTACTGGTCCCAAAGAAATGTGGGGGCACCCGCTTCTGTGTAGACTATAGACGGTTAAATGATGCCACTGTGTTTGATGCCTATCCCATGCCCAGAATAGATGAACTACTAGATCAGCTTGCCCAGGCACGTTACATCACTATCATGGATCTCAGTAGGGGGTACTGGCAGATCCCACTGTCACCTGAGGCCCGTGAGCGGTCCGCATTTATCACACCATTCGGCCTGTTTGAGTTTCTGGTCATGCCCTTTGGTATGAAGAATGCCCCTGCGTCCTTTCAGCGCCTGGTTAATGACCTGCTGGAAGGCCAGGAGGGACACGCAGTTGCCTACCTGGATGACATTGCGGTGTTCAGCCAGACCTGGGAGGAACACCTGATCCATCTGAATAGTGTGCTAAGTACAATCACTGGGGCCGGGTTAACGATTAAACCAGAGAAATGTCAGCTGGGCATGAGGGAGGTGCAATATTTAGGGCACCGTGTTGGAGGGGGTACCCTCCGTCCAGAGCCAGACAAAGTAGAGGCTATAACTGCGTGGCCTGTCCCAAAGACAAAAAAGCAAGTCATGTCCTTTCTAGGTACTGCAGGGTATTACAGAAAATTTATACCCCACTATAGCACGCTAGCCAAACCACTGACCGATTTGACCAAAAAGAAATTACCCCAAGTGGTCAAGTGGACAGAGGACTGTGAGAAGGCCTTTCTAGCACTGAAATCTGCCTTAGCCAAATCACCTGTGCTGCAGGCCCCAGATTTCAGAAAGAGGTTCATTGTACAAACGGATGCCTCTAATTATGGTCTAGGCGCTGTGCTCAGCCAGGTCAATGAGAAAGGGGAAGAGCATCCTATAATTTTCCTAAGTAAAAAATTACTTCCCCGTGAAGTTGCCTACGCCACCATTGAAAAGGAATGTCTGGCGATTGTTTGGTCTCTCCAAAAGCTACAGCCTTACCTGTATGGACGAGACTTCACAATAATAACTGATAATAACCCACTCGTATGGCTTAATAGAGTTTCTGGAGACAATGGGAAACTCCTCAGATGGAGTCTCACCTTGCAGCAGTATAATTTTACCATCCAGCACAGAAAGGGTTCTCAACACACTAATGCAGATGGTTTATCACGGCAGGGTGAACAAGTGGTCAGTAGCGCAGCAATGAGTCGGTGACGTGGGTCACCGCCCCTTGTGCGCCATTTGCCGGGGGAGATGTCACGTTTGAATAGAGAAAGGAGGATCACAAATGATATGTGATCTAAGGTGTGGTGATTACCTGCAGGAATAATCACCAATAATGTTTTCAAGTGACTGTGTGTATATATATATATATATATATATAATGTTGTATTCTTTTCAGCCGAGATGTGACAACATGGCTGACATGCAATGTCCTGCATTTGACCCCCATAGGTCCAGGCCAAAAGAGATCTGTAGACCATAAAGTTTTAGATGACATTCCTACATCAAAAGCAGAGATTTGCAAGCTCTGGACATTGAGGGCTGATAAGGCCATTTGTTGTTGTGTCAACAGAGGGGCTGTAAACAGACCAGAAATCCTGTTTCCTGGCTAATGTCATAAACCTTGCTTTCCCCCCTTGGCTGTTGCCAAGCACCAAGTATGTAAAACCTGGTGTAGGTGTTTTGTCCAGCAGGAAAGTGGTTAAAAATCCCAAGGGAGGGGGCCTGATGAAGCTGGAGACTATATCTGTCCCACTCATGAAAATAGGAGTTGTGATCTCTTGGGGATACAGCTAGTATGCTGGAGGTGACCTGAGTTTCTGTGAAGTCCCCCACAACAGAAATACTTACAACTTGTTTGCGTAAGTGTAAAGATTTCTGTAAGTTTTATTTCCTTTTCATTTATTGAGATTGCTGTATTCTGTGTGTGTTTTTAAAATATTCTTAATAATCTTTGTAACCTTTTTGTAACCAAAGCTCTGAAGTATTCTTGAAATTAAAATCCTAATTTTAGTTCTGATCCTGTTGTTCTTATGAACTCCAACGCCTGTGTGGCTCGCGCCTATCTATTTTTCTAAGTATTGCAGTGTGTGTGTGACAGGTAAAGCTAAAGACGCCTGCAACGTCCGTAATACGTTGAAAAGTCTTTGCTGGTGGCAGCTGAAAGTATTTAAATAATCCCGTGTGTCAAAATTGACCCCCGTACGGCGCATGCGGCAATTCTCAAATTGGCGTATTTGTGGAATTGGCCGGCAGCGTCGTCACAGTGATGTTGTTTGTTTAAGTCAGGCACTGGGGGAGACACCTGTTGTCCATGGGATAAATAAACCCATTGTGATGCCTGGGCAAAATACCAAAAAATCCACCTCTTCGGTGTGGATTTATTTCTCCACAAATCTGGACAACAGGTGTCAAGCCATGTGTTGCCTCTGTCAATCTGTAATAAGCAGGGGTAAGGATTGTAACCACTTAGGAACATCCTCCCTTATATGTCACCTGCAGCGCTTTCATCAGAAGTGAGTGTCAAGTTGTGAAACTTTGGGTAAGAGCGTAAGCAGTCCACTGACACCTAAATCCCTTCTTCCTCTTGTACCCAAGCTCCTGTAAGCCACACCACCAACTCCCTCAACGTCAACTACCTCCTCACCCATGAACTTCAGTAGTCCTGCAGGCCATGTCCCTGGCAAGACTGACGAGTTCTCTCCTAACCGGGATTCCTCCGGAGGATCCTTGAGTGGTACACCAGCTATTGCTGCCACTGCTGTTGTTGCTGCTGGGAGTCGATCGTCATCCCAGAGGGGAAGTTGGAAGACCACTTGTACTACTTTAACTAAGCAATTGACTGTCCAACAGTCCTTTGTGAGGAAGATGAAATATGACAGCAGTCATCCTGTTGCACAGCGGATAACTGAGGCCTTGACACTTATGTTGGTGTTAGATGTGTGTCCTGTATCCACCATTAGTGTAGTGGAATTTAGACAATTGATGGAGGTATTGTGTCCCCGGTACCAAATCCCATCTAGGTTCCACTTCACTAGGCAGACGATAACGAGAATGTACAGAGACGTCAGAAAAAGTGTCACAGTGTCCTAAAAAATCACTTTTATCCAGTGTCCACTTAACCACGGACATGTAGACAAGCAGAACAGGGCATACTAAGGACTGAATGACTGTGACAGCCCACTGGGTAAATGTATTGCCTCCCGCAGCAAAAACAGCAGCAGCGGCACCAGTAGCAGCATCTTGCAAATCCAAATTTGTTTCTAGCCAGGCTACGCTGTATATCACTGCTTTATGTACGAGGCACACCACTGACAACCTCTTACGTAAATGGAGGGACATCATTGCGCATTGGCTTACCCCACTTAGACTCTCCTATGGATTTGTGATAGCGGACAACGCCACCAATATTGTGCGTGCATTACAACTGGGCAAATTCCAGCACGTCCTATGTTTTGCATATTTAATTAATTTGGTGGTGCAGAATTTTTTGAAAAATGACAGAGGTGTACAGGAGATGCTGCGAAAAATTGTCGGCCACTTTCGACATTCTGCCACTGCGTGCTAAAGACTGGAGCACCAGAAAACACTCCTGAACCTGCTCTTCCATCAACTGAAGCAAGAGATGGTAACGAGGTGGAATTCAACACTCTATATGCTTCAGGGGATGGAGGAGCAGCAAAAGGCCATTAAAGCCTATAAATCCACCTACGATATAGGCAAAGGAGGGGCAATGCACCTGACTCAAGCACAGTGGAGAATGATTTCCATCTTCTGCAAGGTTCTCCAACCCTTTGAACTTGCCAAACATGAAGTCAGTTCAGACACTGCCAGCTTGATTAGGTCATTCCCCTCATCAGGCTTTTGCAGAAGCAGCTGGAGAAATTGAAGGAGGAGCTAACACGGAGCGATTCTGCTATGTGGGACTTGTGGATGGAGCCCTTTATTCACTTTGCCAGGATTCAAGGGTGGTCAATCTGTTGAAATCAGAGCACTACATTTTGGTCACCGTGCTCGATCCTTGGTTTAAAGCCTACGTTGTATCTCTCTTTCCGGCAGATACAAGTGTGCAGAGGTGCAAAGACCTGCTGGTGAGTAAATTGTCAACTCAAGTGGAACGTGACCCATCAACAGCTCCTCCTTTAATTTCTCCCACCACTGGGGCTGCAAGGAAAATGATAAGATTTCCTAGCCCACCCACTGCTGGTGATGCAGGGCAGTCAGGAGAGAAAGCTGACATCTGGTCCGGACTGAAGGACCTGCCAATGATTACTGACATGTCTACTGTCACTGCATATGATTCTGTTATTAATTATTAATGGAATTATTGGAGACAGAAGTCACAGCCCGGTGTGCCATGCAGCATGACGCGTTGCAGCATTCCACATCACAGCAAGATGAGCATGCATACATCTGTATATGCAAATAGATACACTGCAGCTAGAATTGCCACATAAGGACTTTGGGCACCGCTATAGTAACATGAAAGCCTCCATCAGCAGTTGCAGCAGTTTATGGATGTAGTTTGCCCTGCAGTTCTGGGTTCTCCTCCTCAATCTGTACCCATGATCAGAGCCCTGGCTCCCATTACCTTTAAGCCTTGCTGTGTGTCCGGCTACTGTTGCCCCATATCTGCTGTCTCCCTGCAGCTTTCCCCACACTGCTGCCTCTTTGATGCCCCCTGATGCTTTTGGCATCCAGTCTTACCACCAAGCAGGTCATCACCCTCTGACCGACAGTATGTGCATGATCAGCATGTGTGATATGAATAGTGTGTAACAGCAGAAGGTAATAATTCTTCAGGTTCATTAATACCATTGATTCAGGGGGGTTTTATTTAGAGAATTTGCTTGATGTTTTCTCATAACAGACTTTCAAGAGGATTCTGATTTTAGAATAAGAAATAGAGATATACTGGTTGCATGATTTTTGTGTACTCTATTGTACCTGTATGAACAATCACTGTTTAAATATTATTTAGATTTTTATCATGGTGAGTTTGCTATATGTTGCAGGAAAAGCAGAAATTTGTATTTCTAATCTGTATTTTGCATTAGGTGAAACTGAAAATAGGAATAATCCCCGAAATGGAAAGATACATACCCAGAAGGGCCATGGCAAAGTATAAATATTAATATCTGACCATTACAGAGAGCAACAGGAGCCCATTCACCAGGCTAGTGATTAAATTACACAAATTCATTCTAGCAATGGTGGTCATTCTGAGTTGCTCGCTCATTGCTGTTTTTCGCAACACAGCGATTAGGTGGAAAATGCGCATGCGCATGGTACGCAGCGCGCATGCGCATGGTACGCAGCGCGCATGCGCTTAGTAATTTAACACAAAACATTAGAGATTTGCACAAGCTCGAGTGACGTTTTTTCAAAGCTCGAGTGATCGTAGTGTGATTGACAGGAAGTGGGTGTTTCTGGGCGGCAACTTGGCGTTTTCAGAGAGTGTGCTAAAAAATGCAGGCATGCCAGGTAAAAATGCAGGAGTGGCTGGAGAAATGGGGGAGTGGCTGGCCGAACGCAGGGCGTATTTGTGACGTCAAACCAGGAACTAAGCGGACTGAGGTGATCGCAGTCTAGGAGTAGGTCTGGAGCTACTCAGAAACTGCAGAGAATTATTTAGTAGCAGTACTGCTAATCTTTCGTTCGCTATTCTGCTAAGCTAAGATACACTCCCAGAGGGCGGCGGCCTAGCGTTTGCAATGCTGCTAAAAGCAGCTAGCGAGCGAACAACTCGGAATGAGGGCCTATGACTTGTTTGCATTTCCATGCTCAACTACTTGTTTAATATTTCAAAATCTTGTGAATATGATTGTTATATTGGCTGTGTACAGTATGATATACAGAATACAGTTACAAATCATTGTCTTAATCTACAAGGACTATTGCATTATCACACCTCTTTAATCTCCTTGTATTTCCCCAAACAGAATTTTGGCTGTAAACATGACCTCCTTTGCTCTCCTCTCTGATCATCTTTCCTGACTCATGCCTCAACGCCTTTGCTTATATTGCACAAATTATCTTTGTAAATGCCCATTATCAAAATCCAAAAGGTTTAGAATTTACTGGAGTAGAAAAAAATAGTAACTACTACTATTAGAGGGGGAAATCAATATATGAATTTGTGCTGTAAAGAGTAAGAATGGATTTTCAAATTACAGTTGATTACACAGCAATGGACCTAATGAAGCTATAAAAATTAATTTTACAAATAAAAAAAATAAAAATAGATCCAAAAGATTAAATAAAATAAGAAAAAAATATAAAAAATTGATTTATACACTTACCTACAAATTGGTTTCAATGTCCAATGCATGTAAGTGTTTAGGTATGATTTATCATTTTAATGGAGTTATGGAAGCTCATATCTTATGGGATTGGTGTTATAAATATAGTAAGACCTCTAGGGCAGCATTATACTGGTCTAGATATACTGTAATCCATTTATTCCATTTGTGGATGAACTAAGATGTAATCTAATATATGCAGTTAAATTTGCCCCTAAACCTTAATTTTTCTTGAATTTTTGTATATACAGTATTTCTAAACTATATGCTATCCGTCTGTCTATCCATCCGTCTGTTTGTATGTCTGTTTGTTTGTTTGTCTGTCTGTCTATCTATCTATCTATAATAGTGACAGTTGTTATTGTATAGTGGACAGATTAATGAAATCTATTTAGTCAGAGTCTGAAATAATTAGATAATTCCTGTATACATTAGTTGCTCTTGAATAATGTAAACCATAAGAAATCTAGTGCTTCTCGCTACATTTATTTTATGTTTATATACATGATTACTGATTTAATAGAAAGTGTAGCGTTCCAGGTGAGAGGGTATTTTTCATCTAATGCTTAGGAATTGGCAAAAAAATGAAAAACCAATGGAAAAAAAAAACAATGGAAAAAGGATATCCTCTGGAGACCATTTAATCCTGTGTATCTGACCTAAAAATTATCTTGGAAAACGTCTGCTTTTAGAGACAAAATGTATTGCTGTGGTCTACTATGGTATTGGTACACAGCCTGTCAACCATTAGGATTGCACTGTTTGGTTCTTTACAGAAACTATAGATGATTACTTAGATCTACACATGGGGTCACCCATTATGGAGCTACAGGGTAAACATTAATTTATTTTCCTGTATGTATTGCACCATGGAAGACTGTCATACTACACATGGGTCCATTTACATATTTGTCCCAGTGCATGGAACTAGCAAGACTCCTGGGTGCGTGCGTACATATGCTCGCACCCACAATCTGTATGCA
Organism: Pseudophryne corroboree; assembly: GCF_028390025.1. NCBI lineage: Eukaryota > Metazoa > Chordata > Amphibia > Anura > Myobatrachidae > Pseudophryne > Pseudophryne corroboree. The sequence goes on along the minus strand of NC_086451.1, from coordinate 271,955,097 downwards.
TTGCATTGGAAACCCATGGGTGCAAGTCTATGCAGCCTGCCACAGCATCACGATTTCATGTACACATGCATACACATGACAATGATGTAAGTGAACACATCTGTATTATTACATTTAAGTTTACTTAGCTCCAGTGCTGGACTGTGACAAAACAATATTCCCTGGCGTTACAGCACACAGATGTGAAAAATACCAGGTAGGCGCTCTATACAAATGATGCAACCAAGAAATAATTAAAAACACTGTTTATTACACAAAAAAATAAATAAAAACAATATAAACAGTTATATAGACCAAAACATATACTAATAGATGTTAAACTAAGGTATAAGATATCTCTGGAATATATAATATGCACAATAAAATTAACAAAGGGAGGGAGAGGGAGACAATTGATAGAAAAGAAAAGAAATTTTCCAGAGATTTATTTGATTATCAGACCAATTGTGTGAGGAGTTTTTCTAAGACTCTGAGACGAGATATTTCACAATCGTCTGTAAGACTCCGACAAGGGAAAATACACTCTGATGGTAGAATAGCAAATAGGGAAAGGGAGGAACAAGACTCACTGAGGTCGACAGAACGGTATTACAACCGTGGAAGGAATAATATGAGACATTGTTATTCCTTTCCACAATCATCACCTGGGTGGAGAGAAGTTCGTTATAAAAGGTGGGGGAATAAGTACCCTAATAACAAAAATACTCATTATAATCAGGGATCCAAGCCCCATCAGGAACCTTTTTTAGATCAATCCAGGAGATCAGGGGACCTAGTGAACTCTTCCCCTCATTTCCGACACCACAACAGGTACGAACCTCTAGCAGGGACTCCAAAAAGAGCAAGAGAACTAGAAGAGGGAGACGAGGGGGGCAGAGGAAGAGAGCGAAAGAATCAATGCTTTCATTAAGCCAGGATGCTCTCTTTAACCTATCTTCCAAACCCTTGAACCAGTTAGAAAATAAGGTACTAGCTAAAGGCATGAATTTTGCCCCTACCTCACAGCCAAACTTTTTTGAACTCTTTATAGAATTAAACGGGTATGTTAGGAGTTTATGCAGGAAAAGGTTCTTTGCTTGTACCAATAATCATTTAGGATCAGAAACACAAGTTATATTAGAACAAGATGATCAGTCAAGCTTGAAAATACTTAATGAATTACTTTTAGAGAACGCAAGCTCTGAGATGCAAAATATACCAGAAACTTTGATTTTTGATATAAATAATACTCCACAGTCTTTGTTTAAAAATCAATCTCAATTCTATCCTCTACAACATAAGACGAGTGCAATTGAAACATTTTATAACAAATCTCTAGATGACTTTCGGTCATTGTGTGATAATAAAATACATCCCTGTCTTTATAATTTAAACAGTGAAGAACGTAAGGTGCTTAAGGAGTTAACTAATGATGCCTCACTTACTATCAAACCGTCAGAAAAGGGAGGGGGAATAGTGATACAAGATACATGTGATTACGTAAAAGAGGCTAAACGCCAACTGTTAGATAAAACATTTTATCAAGTATTGACCACTGACCCCTCCCATCTGTATCAGCTGGAACTAAAAAGTCTTCTGGAAACTGCTCATACTAATAGTGTAATTACTCAGGAAGAGTTGAATTTCCTCTACCCCCTCCACACTATCATCCCGATATACTATCACCACCCCAAAATCCACAAAACACTGCACAAACCTCCAGGGCGACCTATAATTTCCGGGATAGGGGGTCTTATTATGTTGATCACTTTTTACAACCCTGTGCTACATCTCTGAGATCCCATATCCGTGATACTACTGAGTTTATCAAACTTGTGGAGAGCCACAAATGGTCCCCTAGATATACATTTATCATGTGTGATGTACAAGCACTGTACACGAATATTCCACACAATAAAGGTGTGTGAGTTGTTGATTATGCACTTATCAAAGCTGGAATGGGCTCAGAGATGAAGCGCAATTTTATCACTTCTTCTATTTATTTTATCCTCACACACAATCACTTTTTGTTTGATCACTGTCACTACCTACAGGTCCTCGGTACAGTGATGGGGACCAGGTTCGCACCGAGTTTTGCGAACATCTACATGGGTGACCTTGAGCAGTCCCTCATTTGGGAGGGCCCATACTCGGCGAACCTGGTCCTCTACTGTTGCTATATCGACAACCTGTTTTTCATCTGGAAAGGGGATAGCACCACAGTTATTAAGTTTGTCGAATTTTTAAAGACTAATGATTATGGTTTATCCTTCACCTGCACGCACTATCCTTCAAGTATTAATTTTTTAGACATTACAGTGGAGGCGGTAGGGGTGAATCTTATTGTGTCATCTTACAAAAAGCCCGTTGACACTTGCAGCTATATTCCATACACCAGCAATCACAAGAAGAGCTGGCTATATAATGTACCTAAAAGCCAAATATTTAGAATAAGATGTAATTGTACATTAGATTGTAAATTTGCTGAACAAGTTGAGGAACTTATCACCTCCTTTAGAGAACGGGAATATCCTGAGGATACATTAGATAAAGCTATTAGCTATTCCAAAATTCTAGATGGGGAGAATATTCTTAAGACTAAAGAGGTATCACAAACTATGGAAAGTAGGGATGAAAATGAAAGAATAGAGGATACATCAATACGAGATCATCTTCCGAAACCTAATAAGTTTATTGAAAAATCTAAAAATAAAAAACTCATAAAATTAATAAATATAATTTAGCGTTTAAATCCAAATTTAATGTAAAAGCAAATAACATTTCTGGTATTATCAAACGTAACTACAAATTACTGTTCACTGATCAAAAGTACTACTCTTCCCGCAATCCCACTATTATTTTCAAGAAAGCTAGGAACCTTAGAAATATACTGGCACCCAGTTTCTTTAAGAGATCATGTGAGAGCATCGATTCTACTGGACAGCAAACAATAGTGGGTCCTAAAGTAGTGGGTTCGTTTAGATGTAATCACACTAGATGCACAACATGTACTCATGTTTCCAATAAAAACAAACAAGTCTTTTCTTCCCGTTCTAAAGTGGAATTTAAGATTCTATCATTTATTAATTGCAGTACGCACTTTGTTATATATTTATTATATTGATCTTGTCAGTTATACTACATAGGACATACCACTAGGGCATTGAAGCTGTGGTTCATGGAGCATAGGAGGAATATCCTTAATGGATATATGAACCATAGCATTTCACTTCACTATGCGGAATCACATGCTAGTAACCCTGCTTGCCTTAAGGTAGTTGATTTAGAACAGATTCATGTCACCCTAGGGGAGGAGATCGCTTCAGAACATTGTGTCGACAGGAGGCTGCATGGATTTTGAGACTACAAACTCTAAAGCCACAAGGATTAAATGAGACGATACATCTCAAATTCATATAGGTAACTAGTACATCTACGTTGCCCTGAAATTTTTTTTTCACGATCATTACCCTGGTTTATTCCTGCCTTTTGGCAGCTTTAGGCTTTAGTTGTAGCTATAGGGCTCAAATTCTTGTCTCTTTCTTCTTCCTTCATGTAAAAGGGCTAACTGCCTGGTTTATACTCCAGCTCACAGGTTTATGTTTACTTTCATAGGTTGAGGTGTAGGTGTGTATCCGCATAGAGGTGCGCTGCATGGACGGCGTCCACGACTGCGATCGGACGTGGCATTGCCCCTATATTGCTAGTGGCATGCCTATTAGGGTTTGGTCATGGTACGAGACGCCGCTATGCAGAGCACCCAGCGGGGTCTTTCTGGTGGAGGAGGTATATAAATGACACTGATGAACAATGCTTAGATATATAATAATTATTATTATTTTAGTGCTTATATATTGTCTATTTAGATATTTAGATCTTATTCTGGTTTCCCGTTTTCTTGTATTTTAATAAGTCTGCATGTATGTGGTTATATATTGACGTTTATGAATGGGTGTATATGTAGATATACAGAGCACCATGTTTATATAACGTAGAATAAATAATAAATAAAATAAATAAATACAGTGTAAAATATATTAAAAATATGTATCAAAACTATGTGCTATCTATTAAATCTAATGTGATACCTTTTTAGAAACATAGCTTTTATGGCTATGGAAATAGACATCATTTCCCTTTAAGAGAATATATTATCTGTTGCATGCAGAGTTGTGCTGAAAATTTTTTCTTTCAATTGTTTAGAATGATATTAAACTTGTGTTCTGTCCGCATGGCATGTAAAGTATTAGTATTAAGAATGTGTTTAAAATACAGTTTTAAAACTCTAAACTATAGACCATTAGATTATTTAAATGGAGACTTTTAGTTTTATATTTGGTGATGTATGAGAGCAAGGCTTTTACCTCACCAGAATTGAGATTACAAGCACACCTGCCTATGTTAATTACAAAGACAGGATATAAAAGACTGAAAACTTTGCTCAGAGAAATACAGTATACTCTGCCTCCTAAAAAAAAGCCGCCTGGTGTGCGGAGAAACGCGTTGAGGGCACAGAGAGAGGGATCGCTGATACCTGTAGTGCCCACAGAAGAAGATATTACCTCCAATAGCTGATGGTCCAGCAATTGCCAGTAAATTTGAAATTAACATCGTGGAGAGACTGCACCATCTGTTCCTCCCCATTCCAGCTAAGTCCAGACACTGTGCTGCTGTTACAAACCTTACCCGTGCTGGGAGTATGAGACAGCAGCTTTGTGCATCCACATTGCACCGCACGACGGGGAACAGCTCATAGCAGACCGCGCCGCTCACAGCCTTTTCACCCGTGCAAAGGGTGATACGGAGCGGGTCTGCATTATCAACTTTGTGTCGCAAGGACTACCAATACTGGTGCAGTGAGTACTAACTACCATCAAATTAATACATACTGTATGTAAACTCACTTTGTTGCTACAACGGAACTAAGCGGATTGACAATTACCATATAAAGTTAATTCTGGTTCAGTACACATACTTGTATGAACCATATCAGCTGGAGGATTTATCCTTACTTACACTGTGGGCTGCTAACTTAGTACTAGGGACTGACAAAATCTTTTGAGAGTCTCCTATGTAGAAAGATCAGCGTTTTCCTTTTTAACTGATTTTATCAGTGATACCTTTGTTCATTTTATTGTGTATATTATATGTACCAGAGATATCTTATACCTTAGGTTAACATCTATTAGTATATGTTTTGGTCTATATAACTATTTATATTGTTTTTATTTATTTTTTTGTGTAATAAACAGTGTTTTAAATTATTTCTTGGTTGCATCATTTGGATAGAGCGCCTACCTGGTATTTTTCACATTTGTCTCTCTGTTTGAGGAGGCTGGCTACCCCCTCTCCAGGTGGCTGCTAATCCTAAGGTGTATACCATCACAGATCTGCCCAGCGCCAACAAACCTAGTTTTTTCTTGTTGTTTGTTACAGCACACAGGGCCACCTCAGTGATGGCATCTGTCTGCTGGAATCCTCCTATTGGCAGTTCCCAGCTCTCCCAGTATGTATGATGTGATGTGATAACATAAGGTCACAATGTGCCCTCCATCCATCCATCCCATAAAGCAGAGTGCCTATAGACAGAGCTGTCCAGCCAGTCCATTAAATGACTCTGACAGTTGCCATGGCAAACCAAGACTTTGTAATTAGTAGGTGCAGTTTAACAATTAATTGTCATTTTTATTCCTGAATTTTCCTTGTTTTTAGTCTATATTTTTATAAATACAAATAAAATGAAAAATAACATACAAGTATGCACCATTCCCTGTATTAAAATGCACAGATAACAGCTCATGTTGCAGGGGATTCAAACTCCAGACCACACATGCCTAAGGAGTTGAATCATCTAAATGATAACCTTCACTATCTTAAACCTGGTGTTTTAAAATATACAACAGTCAAAACAGGGGATTTCAATGCTAAACCTCCTAAACTATATTCAAACATCAAACTTGTGAGTTATCAGTATTGTGTGATAAAGGATCAGCATGATTTACCGGTGGCCGGGATGCCAGCCTTCAGTATACCGACAACGGCATTCCAGCCGCCAGTATGGCAGCAGTGGGGCAAGCGCCATGATTCCCCTTGCTAGTTTGTTGTGCTTGCCACGCTGCAGGCTTATTGTCGCGCTGTGCTCACCACAGGTTCTATTCCCACTCGATAGGTGTTGTGGACACCCACGAGTGGGAATAGCCCCTGTTTACCAGGATTCTGCCTGTCATCATTGTGGATTGTCTGGATTCCAGCATCGATATCCTGACCACCGGGATCCTGACAGCCAGCAAATTACCTGCATCCCATGTGATATATGTGCACCTCATTAATAATATGTTTGATTTAAATCCCCAATGGATTTAAAAGACACAATGCTCAGCATACCATGAAGGTTACCCGAACTCAGAAAATTACTTACCACAGTCAAACAATTTAGACATTAGCTGCTAGCCTTGCATTTCTAACTACAGTACAGATGGAGCCACGCTCATTCAGCGTGGCTGCATCGCAGGCGGGGGCGAGCAGCGTGCCTAGGCGTGCCTGCACCTTGGCCCATTGCAGAGCGTACACAGATGCTCTCATTCAAAGGGAATGGTGCGCGTGCACATCTACAATGCATCCCATTCATTGCCGGCGGTGCGCCCGGCGGGGCGCACCTAGTCGCAGACAGAGCCACGATTAGTGTGTCTCCATCTGCATGTGAAGATAGTTATATTTTGTTATAACTTAGACCACTCCAACTAAGCAGATCAATGTAGTGTGTGGCTGTGGGCTACTAGTGTGTACAGTACTGGAGCAATCTCTGCTACTCCACCTAACAGCCTGCAGCTGCACTGCATGTAGATCTACTTAGCTACGGTGGTCTAAGATAAGAATTTCAACTAGCATACATATAGTTATAAATACAAGGCGTTCTACACAGGAGCAAACAGTTCATGAGTAATGTGTCTGGCTGCAGTACATGAGGGTGTAAGTTCATGTTCCATTTATGAGTATTGTGTTTTTTAAATACATGAGGATTTAACTTAAAGTTATTATTGAGAAAATGAATTTATAATCTATGTTTGTTTGGAATAAGCTGACCGCAAGTGGCGGATGAGAATTGATGCAAGGGACAGCAAAAAGGAAATGTGCCAATCAAGGGAGGGAGCTGTGCTGGGGGTGGCTGACCCATCAGACCATTGGCCCTGTTGGAATTGGATGATCAGTCCAGCCCTGCTTAGCACTGATTAAAACCATACTGAAACAACTGGATTTGTATCTGTTTATTATTGAGTGAGATTGGATTTGCAGTCTTTGTTAAATCATACAACTAGCCGATTGGCGCTTGGACTTTTTTTCCCTTGATTATTTTTACAAACTTTACACAACTCTAGCGCTTTTATAGTGTGTATTGAAATCTGGACTGATGCTGTAGGTTATACTCTATTTCATACAAGTATTGTGATGCTGCAGGTCGTACCACAGTGATTAAAATTCATACAAGCATTGTGACACTGCAGGTCATATCGCAGCTTAATATTCACACATGTATTGTGATGCTGCAGGTCATACCGCAGGTTATTATTCATACAAGTATTGTGACGCTATAGGCAGGACCAGTTCTGGACCAAGCAGAGCCCAGGACAAAAGTTTCCTTTGGCGCCACCCCCCCCCCCCCCCCAAAAAAAAAAAAAAAAAAAAGAACATATCTTAGTTTAAGCAGAAAGATATGTGCTGCAGTGCAAACCAGGGTGTAGGCCAGACTAAATCTCTGGCCTTTTTGATTTTGTTTTACCCAGATTGTATACTTTTCCTTCATTGTGCATCTTAATTCAATAATGGTGTACGTACATTGGATTAGTATTTCAACTGACATCTCCATACCCTACTCCACATCACTGCCCCCAGTACTGCCAGATACACATAATGTCCCCAGTATAGTGCCAGAAGCATGTAATGCCCCCAGTTTAGTGCCAGATACACGTAATGTCCCCAGTATAGTGCCAGGTACAAGTAATGCCCCCAGAATTGTGTCAGATACACGTAATAATGCCCCATTGTAGTGCAAGATACACATAGAGCCCCCAGTACTGCCAGATACACATAATGTCCACAATACTGCCAGATACACAAAATAACCCTCTCCAGCAATGCTCACTACTCAAGGCCTTCTCCACTGCTGGGCTGCCTCCACTGAACTGCTGCCATCCCTGTCTGGTGGAAGGAGAGCACAGTGCATGCATCTCCAAACCCTGTTGCCGAGTCCGGTCTCCGGCGCCCATTTTAAATATGTCTTCCGCTCATGAGTCAATCAAAGCTCGCGGTCCATCAGCCATTTAGGAGCCACAGATGCCCGACTGTGAGCTCTGATGATTTAAAAAAAAAATCCAAAACCAAAATACGCAAGGGTGCTTTTGGCTAAACCAAATACAGATCAAAAACACAAAAGAGATACAAATCCAAAACCAATGCCAAGACAAAAACATGGGGGTCAGCACACATCTCTACTTGCAAGTTAGTTGTTAAAATGAGGGACTTATTAAAGACATATAGGGGTCTTTTCAAACCAGAATAGAGGGGAGACCCAACATATTTTGAATGTGCTATTGAGCCCGTTGTTAAGAAGCCTGGCCCTGATTCAGCATGGGTTGTAATTGTGTGAAAAATCTCGCAACTACAACCCTTTACACTAGCATGCCTGGGGACATTCAGCACAGGGCAAGTACGCACCCACCCCCACATGCAGGACCCTTCTCCACCGCTAACATGCAAATGCTTCACTCAGCAGTGAAGCGCTCGCATGTTAAGGGTAGCACTTTTCCTGTGCAGCCTAGCTGCGAAGGCAGACTGCTACCCCCCCCTGCTTAGGCTCGCAGAAGCTGCCACTGCCTGCCCTGCAAAGGGTCTGAATGCGCATGCATTGTCCAGAATGCACCCACACAATGGCGCTCCAAAAATGTCAGTCAGGTAGTGGCATTCGCATATGTCAGATGCCATTGCATCTTCTTGTGTGCGCACGTGCAGTGTGGCTTCTGAACATGCACTCCATGTGCATGTGTGCTTCAGCATGCAAACGTATCATAGATGTGTTACATGCTGAATTAGGTCCACTGTCCTAAGTGACATCTGCTTACTCTTACCTCAAGTGTCACAACTTGGACTATCTATGCAGATAATACTATTCTAATATAAAATGTTTGCAGAGTCACTATCACATTGTCAGTTGAAAAAATATGTCTTGAATCCTAACATCAAAGATGACTACCAGATATATTAGCCTGCTATCTTACTTACAATACACTGTTCATTTTTCCTTTTGTATTATATTACAGTTAGACTGAGCAATGCAGTCACCTATAAAGAAAAATCTATCTGCACCAGAAGATTAATGAGCTGAACAAAGCTTCATTTCCTGAAATCCAGGCATGATAAATCCACAGGGGGTGATATATTTTGGAGTAATGGATCAAAATGGAGAAAATTGCTTATATGTAAATGTCATAAAGTCCTAAAACAGCAATATATGTTAAATGCTTTAATAAGTATTTTACTTTAGATGTTAAGTAAAAATAGAAAGAACTCAAGCTATGTTAATGTGCCTGTTTGTAGTCAGTCTTTCTGATGTGTTTTCAAACACTGCTGTTTCTGTCGATGTTACACAGCCAAGTGCTATCTAACTAAGGTCAGATACAATTCATTCACTGTCGCATGCTGCTGTGCTTCTGTTTCTGCTTTCAAAGGATAGTTGTGTAAGCTAACAGCCAGACTGTGGAGTAACTAAAACCAGCACATATTGATCAAATCAATACCTTCTTCACATTGCGAGGGACCATTGCTTTGCTTGTGTATCTGTATGATGCCCCATTATAGTTGCTTTGATTGCACAGTATGCATAAGGCTTTGCTTGTACATTTTAACAAATCAACATATTTCAAGACAAAAAATAAAATATACAATAGAAAATGATAAATACATTTTATGTACAAATATATTTGAAAAAAAGAAATGTCACATGTATAATGATTATGACGTTTTAAAACATTTTATTTATTATATGAAAAAGTGCTGCATTTTTTGATCATAGCATGCTCTTTTTAATGACACATGCTCACTACTATTTGTTTTTTCATTTTATATAATAGTAAATATATATGAGAAAGTCATATAACCCCCAAAAGAATGTACAGTATTATAATACACTTTGATTTTGAAAATGCAGATGGAAAGAACACTAATAAAAATGGCTGTGAGTATGGTGATACCAAAAGCACTGATAGTAAAATGCATTCAATACACACTAGTGAGTGCAAATCTTAGGGGCATATTTAACAGTCCTGTCAATTTTCCTCCATTAAATGTCACTGTATGGGATATCAGTATCCCGGGGCTTGGTATGCCGGCGGACAGAAGACTGACAGCTGCACCTTGATGCGCAGAATCCTGACATCTGCTAGGTGAATATACTGGCCCTAACTCTCCCTACCCATAGCCTAATCCTACCTCCCCCCCAGCCTAACACTAACCCTTCCTGCTTAGTGCCTAACCCTAACCATCTCTTTTTAGTGACTTACCCTAACCTCCCTCTCCACAGCCTAACCGCCCCCCACAGTTTTGAAGTCGAAAAATATTGCAGTACCCACATCACGTACAAACTACACACAGATGGCCTCCTTGCGCGTACTTGTTCCGCCGTGCGAACGCATATTCGCAATTTGCGTATGGTCGCTCCCGCAGCCCTGCGTATTAACGCGTGGTATGAGTGTTTGTGATCGCATGGAAAAGCCATAAAAGATAAAAACACATTACATATTTAATCCAAATAGTGCACAATGTACACATAGTCTCCCTGCACCACACTAGCAAGTTACACTAGTTTAAATGGTATAAGAACAAAGGGATTCACCTTTACAGGATAGGAGGGGACAGAACTAGGTTATAATGTGGTGTTTGGTATCCAGCTGTAGGGTATTTTAAGGGCAATATTCCGGTGTTGGTTTGCAGAAGATCGCACGCTCCTGTGAATAGTTATGCGCAGGAGCAGAATATAAACATTAACTGTATGTACCGTGCTCTTGATATGCGGCGGGAACCCAGAGGAGAACATCTGCAACTGCCCCTGGAACAGACATCGCCCACCTATTCAAACTGACCTATGACCTCTCCTGTACTGTAAATAACCATCCCTGTGTCCAATGGACAAAGAGATTACAGTCTCCATTGTGTTAGGTTTTGGACAAATGTATAAAAAGCCAGCTGCAGGCCAGGTCACTGTCACAGACTCTGAAGGTCATCTACCCTGATGACTGAGGACCGGGCCGGGAAGCACATGCGAAACCAAAACGTATGTACCATTGACTGTAGCCATTTTTCTATTGTATTGTATTGTTGTTTATTGTAACCCCCTTTCAGAAATTATATGTTGGTGTGTCGGAACCCAGCATCTTAAATACAATCTGGTGTCGTGTCTCTTTTCCCTGCTAAGGTTATAAGTGTATTTCAGTCACACGTGTAGCTGCAGAGTGCTCACGGCGTGTCTTTTGGTGTGTACGCACTGCGTGTACTTTGTACGGCCAGCGCGGCAATTGTACGCACATACACGGTACGGGGCTTTGTATGCTAACAGTGTAAAAAGTACGTAGGCTAAGGTTTGATCACAGCGGCAGCAGCGGCTCCATTTTAAAGTGTATTTAATGTGTTTTTAAAGTGTTGCTTTTAGTCCAGTATGTAAATCGCCATTTACAACAGCTTAACCCTAACCCCCCCCCCACAGCTTAACCCTAACCCCCTCCGCTACTGACTAAACTTAACCTCTCCTACCCTGCAACCTATCCCAAACCCTCCCCAGCATACGTACGGAATCAACCACCAGCACCAGCATTGTGATCGATGTCAGGATCCTGTCATAGGTGTTTTGACCAGTATGCTAACTGTATCCCCACTGTATATCATGGCAAATATATATATATATATATATATATATATTTGTATATAACAAATGTCTCTTACTGAGATATGGGCTCTGATAACAGAGAGTACGGTATAAAGCTAGAGCTTACGGTATCACTGTGCTTACAGGTACAGACCACGTGTAGTTATAGTATATAGTATGCATGGTGGTCACATGCACTTCTACGGGCTGCCAAGAAGAGCTGCAAAAGTTCCCTCTCTGCTGCTTGTTGTGAAAAATAGCCCATAGGAGGAAGTATAATTAATGTCATAATTTATAAAACTTGAAAAACATATTAAAAAATGTTTCTTCATTTTTGACAGATACCAACCTTTATTAAAATGCTGCTACTGGGAAGGGGGATCTGAGCATTTCCAGTGACTGGCAATTAAGCATGTAGCCATGCCATCTAGCCATGCTGATAATTTGCATACAGAGTTTTGCTCGCTCCTTCCAATGGGGACACAAGAAAGAATGACTAAGTACAGTAATCAACTGGAGATTAAGTGATATAGCTGGCAAAGCTGGCTGTACAGTCACAAAACCCTGCAGTTTTAGGGTAGGAACACCAGACATAGAGTTGGCCAAAAAATCAAATCCCCTCACAGCCTCTTCAGGTATGGGTTGTTGGGTCGACAAAACTTAGGTTGACAGTCATTAGGTCGACCACTGAAGGTCGACATGGGCATTAAGTCGACATGCACTAGGTCAACTTGGGCATTAGGACGACATATACTAGGTCGACAGGTGAAAATGTCAACATGAGTTTTTGGACTTTTTTGATGTTGTTTTCTTTGTAAAGTGATGGGGAACCCCAATAAGTGCACTGTATCCTATTGCATGGCTCGCTTCGCTTGCCATGCTTCGGGCAAGGTGCCTCGCTCCACTGGTTACCATTCCAAATTGTAGTCCACGTGGATCTTAAAGTATGAAAAAGTTCAAAAAGTTGAACAAAATGTGAAAAACTCATGTCGACCTTTTGACCTGTTGACCTAGTACATGTCGACCTAATGCCCATGTCAACCTAGTGCATGTTGACCTTCAGTGGTCGACCTAATGACTGTTGACCTAAGCTGTGTTGACCTTACGACCGTATCCCGCCTCTACAGCATTGTTTAGACGCATTTTAAAAAATCTTAACATAGTAGGAACCAGATGCCACCTATAGTATAATTTGCAAGAATTCTTATATGAAAGGATAACTTGCCTTGGTCTGTGTTCTAGATATGATCATTATATTTAGAATTGTTTTGTGTAAAGCCTAGCTATATTTTATTGCCTGATGGATATTAAATATTTCTAAACAACTTTATTCTAATACGTATTGTTTATGGTGTAGGTTAACCTTCAAGGAATGAGAATGCAACATATTGTCATTCAAAATTCTTATTTTACATTCTTTGTGCAGAAAAAAACAAAATATTTCCTAAGCTTTGAAAAACCAAACATTTTTATTTTGTGGGGAATAAGATTATTGTTCAAAATTCTCACGTAACACAGACTGCTATATTTTAAGAAATGTAGGATTCAAGGATACCCTACCTACGGACTACGTGCATAAAGTGTTTATAAAAATATATTAATTCCAAATTATACAATCTAGTCCTTTTATAGTGTGATTACTCCAGGATGTTTTACAAGACAGAGTCACTCACAAAGTACTCTACATCCTAGTGTAAACATTGGGCCTGATTCAGGCTTGTAAGCAAAGCAAAAAAGCACACAACTGGGAAAAAACCATGTAGCACTGCAGGTGGGACAGCTGTAACGTGCAGAGAGAATTAGGTTTGGTGGATAATATTGTTTCTGTGCCGGTAAATACTTGCTGCTTTTGCCTGTAGCCCACACATGTTAGACAACTTTATTTTTACACTGCAATTTACAGTAGATATCAGTTTGAACATACTCCACCCAAATCTATATCTCTGTGCACTTGTTACATCTGTCCCACCTGCAGTGCAACGTGGTTTTGCCCAGTTGTGTGCTTTTTTGCGTTGCATTCAAACCTGAATACTTACTTTTCTTTTATTGCAAAGAATCAACCTGATATTTATCTTAAGTGTTCACCAGTGGTAGTTTAGCTTTCACAATATGTCTGTTTGGGAAGGAGCCACCGTGGCTGTGAGGGGCAATAGAGATCTGTATACCGATCGGCCACCTGCGCATGTGCCAGACTTCAGAACATCAGCCAGAGTTTCTGCTAACAAAGTAACTTTCACTACATCTGTAGGTCTGATACAGTGCCTTTATAAATATACATTCTGGACTTGTACCTTCTGCTTTCGATCCCACATTATTTTAAATTCTAATTTACTGCAATCCCAATTTTGAAATTTGAGAAATTCAATTCCCAATGGCTTTTTAGTTTTATTTATTTTTAGCAGCATGTTAAGTAATTCTTAAGGGCTAACAATTTTTATGAATTATTATTAATGTGATATTATGTATTTATACTGTATTTCCAGGGATTCTGATGTATCATATATATATATATATATATATATATATATGTTTTTTATTATTATTACTTTTTTATTAGCGTATCTTGACACTTTTTTCTGCCTTGACAGTTTTTGTGTTTTTTTATATTTTGATAAGCGCAGTTACACACTTTTTAGCTTTTGTTTCAGAAATTCAATTGGATTAATGTAGTTCACAATTCACCATTGGCACTAGCTGCTAATTCCGTACCCTTGTGATATTTGTTAAAATTTATTTGGCTAATTAAGCTGTATAATTATTTATCATTAAAGCAAAGATTCTTATGGAAGTTGTTTGACAATGTTAGCAATATCAGCTCTGTATGGATTCATAAGAAAGCATATCTTTCTGTCAATGACTAACGTACTGTATGCAAGAATGTGGCTATAATAAAACAATGCATGATACAAAAGCCTCTGTAGCCAAGCGTTTGTCATCTGCAATATGCAATCTCATACAAATAGGTTTTGCAATGTGGTTGTCAGCTTACTATTTGTAATTATATAAATTGTAAGTATTTTTTCTTTATTGATTCAAATTTTCACCGCAGTTCTGGAGATGACAATGAATCATTTTGCACTGAAAGCTAAAAAAAATTGCAATATTTTTGTGAACAAATTTATTCATAAACATGAAAAAAATAGAACTGTCTGCATTTTGACATTTGGTTAAACCTTCTTGACATTTTGACTGTCTACATTTTAACTGTCAACCTTATGACCCAGTCAAACTGCCAACCTATTGTATTGTACATTTTGACAATCTGGACATTTTTTCAGTCAACATTTTAATTGTCTAAATTATGACTACATCACCTTCTTGAGATACTAGAAAGGTTGAATATGCAAAACATCTACAAGCTTATCTCACTACCCCAGTCTGGTGAGTATACATAAAATTTTTGCACTACAAGCAGGTGCAGAATATTTAAAATTTTACATTTAAACCGGCATAAAACATTCTACTTCATTGATGCTACATGCCTGATACTTGTAAGTATATGACTATAACATGGCCGCTATGCTTTCACTTCACAACACTTGACAAAAGAAAGCATCAAATTTTATCAACTACTTAGCTTTTCACTATGCACCTAGCAAACTCAGGAGGATGGTGATGTGCACCTAGCAAGCTCAGGAGTATGGGCATGTGCACCTAGCAAGCTCAGAAGACTGGTGATGTGCAGCTAGCAAGCTCAGGAGGGTGGTGATGTGCACCTAGCAAGCTCAGGAAAATGGTGATGTGCACCTAGCAAGCTCAGGAGTATCGGGATGTGCACCTAGCAAGATCAGGAGGATGGTGATGTGCACCTAGCAAGCTCAGGAGAATGGTGATGTGCACCTAGCAAGCTCAGGAGCATGGGGATGTGCAGAAAAAAAGTTAAATGAGCAAAGATTTTCTCAATTGCTCCTATGTTTTAAATAAATGGTATCACTTTACATAATTCCCTAACAACTCGATGCTTTTAAAGCTCACACTTTACATCAGAAATCACACTAAACACAGGATGATACAAAATCAAACATAGCCTCATCCACTCGACAACAACAATATATACTGCTGCATTATTTACTTGGCCTATCTACATCTAGAAAGTCAAGCCAAACAAAATCACCACCTACAGTACATTAGCCCCATCATCTCCACCTAGATGCATTGCGCCACAGAAAAGAACCTGCTAATTCCGATGATGAGGAACATGCAAAAAGAAATACACTTCAATATTTACTTATTTGATAACCATTTTTATATTAAACATTGAAAAGAATTTAAAAAGCAAGACATTTGTATATCAGCCAACAATTCACAGGTAAAGTATACAGTATCACTCCCCTAGTGGTTATGTGAGTTTTCTTTCTAGTTGTGAGTCTGTGGATTCAACAGAAGTATATTAACCAAGACACCCATATCCGAAATCACCTAAAATTATGCACAATGGCCCTCATTCTGAGTTGTTCGCTCGCTAGCTGCTTTTAGCAGCACTGAAAACGCTAGGCCGCCGCCGTCTGGGAGTATATCTTAGCTTAGCAGAATAGCGAACCAAAGATTAGCAGAATTGCTACTAAATAATTCCCTGTAGTTTCTGAGTAGCTCCAGACCTACTCCTAGACTGCGATCACTTCAGTCCATTTAGTTCCTGGTTTGACGTCACAAACACGCCCTGCGTTCGGCCAGCCACTCCCCCGTTTCTCCAGCCACTCCTGCGTTTTTACTTAGGCACGCCTGCATTTTTTAGCACACTCCCTGAAAACGGCCAGTTTCCACCCAGAAACACCCACTTCCTGTCAATCACACTACGATCACTCGAGCGTGGAAAAAATGTCGCTCGAGCTTGTGTAAATCTACAAAGCTTTGTGTGAAAGTATGTGCATTTTTGCCGTTTTTTTACTTAATCGCTGCACTGCGAAAATCGGCAGCGAGCGAACAACTCGGAATGACCACCAATATACAGTACATTAGCAATGTTTATTGTATTAACCTAGTTGACAGCCCTCCAGCATTAGCCCATTCTCAAAACTTGTTAGAGCTAACTGTTGACAAATACATATAAGTATCATGACATGGCCCAGGATAGCCAGTTCAAGACTGTTAGCATCACAGACCATCTGCATATTCAGTGAGTAGTAATGATGCAGATTAAAATAGACCTATGTCCTGATACAATGTGCCCTCAACCAAATAAGTCTGCAAAAATGCAAGTATTGCACCCAGAATATTAGGTAGCCCTCAGGGCCTAGAGAAGGCTAACATTAGCTCATAAAGACAACAGATCTGGCACAAAATTGTCCACTTGATGAAGTTATTGTGATCATGGCCAGTGCAAAGTTTGCAGGCTTCCTAGGCAAAGCTTCAGATTAACTACCCTATTTCCTCAATAAACACTTCCAATCCATTTATATTAAAGTCATACAAATGTGTTTACCAAGGTTTATTACTATGGGCTCAGTTATTTTTCATATAAACATCTTGTCTGTAAATGCATTACACTTTGTTGCAGAACTACAGATGTGTCCTCATACATATAGACTTTTTTTGCCATATGGCATGAAATCCATGACACGACTTAAACGTCTGCCACAAGTATTGATTCCCATACTTTCGTACTTATTTCTAAATTTAGTTCTACAATGTACTGTGTCACATCGCATCCAAAGTCACTAAGAGTGTGCTGGGTACTTAGGATTAGTAATTTTGTCACAAAGTAGTTGGTATAGTCACAGATTAAGCACAATGCTACATGGTGCGATGCATGGCACAGCTCACTCATATTGATTCTTAGCTTCATGCCAATTTACGCAGGTTAGTGCCCAAGTTGCACACAGCTAATACATACCAGTGTCCAGGGTAGCCGTGTTCTGATCTCTGCCTCATGAGTGATGCAAATAAGACATACATTTGGTACAAAACTGTGGCAGAACACTTAGCTTAGCTTAGTCGCGAAATTTGTAGTGTTATTTAGGCTATTTGTCAAATTTGGTGATAGGTTTATGTGGACACATCTGTAGAGCACCTTATATGTCAATTCACTGCCTCTCCTATCAACCCCATTTACTAATTCATCCCTCAGTTAGCATCCATTAACTTTTTCCCATGCAGCACCCATTAAACCATTACTTTCCAAGACTACATTAAGCAATTCACCCCCTTCCCCGGCACTCATAAATCAATTTTCCCAATACCCAGCAACCATTAACCCATTTACCTCAAGAATCCAATTATCACCTTATCCTCAGAGCACCAATTAACACATTTGTCCACCCTGTCAACCTTCATTAACCTTCCCCCACAAGGCAACCATTAATACATCCACTCCTAGAACTCATTAACCCTCATCTCTGCACCCATTAACCAACCCACACCAAGAGACCATTAACCCCTAGCACTCATTAACTCTACTCTCAGCACCCATTAACCACCCCCTTCCAGAAACCATTAATCCATTCACCCTCAGCACTCAACAACCCTCCTCTCAGCACCCATTAACCTCTAACACCCAGCACCTATTAATTTATCCACTTTCAGTACCCATCACCTCCACGTAGCACATAATAATCTGTTCATTCTTAGCATATATTAACCTCCCATGCAGTACCTACAGTATTAATCTATTCACTCATATGACCCATTATGCCCACACACACCTATCTACCATCTGCTTTAAATTAAGTTCTTATCTTAAGTAGCATCACCCAGTGTGTGGACACCATGCTGGCCGTGGCCTTTCATTTGTTCAAATGGTATAATATGCCTCCTTTTCTTCGAACATTGAGATCCTCCAGCTTAATTGGACTCTTAATTTAAGGGAATATTGTGGCCTGGTTCATCAGCCACAAGATACCTCAATTCCTCATAAAGTGTATTGTTTACAAAAAGGTCCCACTTGCTCCCCCTTCTGCTAATGCATCTATAAAGACATTTATTAGATTGCTGGATACTAGAGTCTGTGAGGACATAAAGCAAACTATGCCCCCAAAGCCTAATATGTCAAAAGGGGAGTTACCAGTTGGGGCCAAGCTATGGAATGCGAGCTCGGTAAAAGCAGCAGCACAGCAGCCACCATAAAAAATTATAGTTATAGGGGCTGCATTTGAGTACTAAAATGGGGGGATAGCATCAGACATCAGAGATATCTACTGCGGGAGCTCCATAGTTCATCTAAAACATACTATTTTCAGGGAATATCCCACAAATGTTTAATGATAAATCGGCCCCAAAGAGTAAAGTTTTCTGTGTAACAGAATTTCATGTCAGTACTTATCACGCTAACATCACATTCTAGTAAGTGAGACATTTAGATTTTGTTCCTAAGTATACACTATTTAATGGCTTACCAAAAGTACACCTACAGATAATTACCTATTTACTTTTAAAAAAAGATGATGCGTATTGTATCTACTTAAATGGTCTAAAATGACTGTATTAAAATATGGTGGTAAATAAGCTATTCCTTTAAATAAAATTATTTACAAATCTCTGTTTTCATTAGAATACAGCATTAACTAAAATGAAAAGTTTACAGGCTGAAAAACAATATTGTATTGGTAAGACTATATACTTATCTTGTATTTCATTCTGTTTAGGATCACTGTCTTGTTTCAGAAGAATTGCCTTTATCAAGAAAGGGAAATAATTTACATTTCAATTTTCCTGAATACTTTATTGAAATAACTAAATTAATAAATTATCTAGCAGAGCCAAGTAATTCAGTAATGTATTTGCATTTCAAAACAAATTAACTCAATGGCTGAGTTTCCTGGATAAGAAATAAGGATGTCAGTATTGAAACATTCCAAAACTTCTGTGGCTCTTATTGTTTGTCTTTACCACCTCGCTTCATCTTTTAATTATCAAGTCAATGAAAAGAGAAAACAGAAGTAATTTAGGTATGTACGAGGAGCTCGATCAGAACCACTTTTCAGCTTATTGGATTGAAAATTGACTTGTAAATACATTGGTAAATCCACAAACCAAGCGGAAGAAAACACTTTGATTTGTTTGTTTGCTTGTCCTGTAACAACACTGAATTCCTCTCTCTCTCTCTCTCTCTCTCTCTCTCTCTCTCTCTCTCACTCTTATATAAACAGTATGAAATGTACTGTAAGATAGGGAGAATGGAACTCCAAGTTGTGATCAAAACATTAGTTGCCCTTCCTAAAACTCAGCTTGAGAATAAAACAGTTTGATGTTTTGATCACAACTTGGAGTGCCATTTTCCATATCTTATGCTGCATATGTTAATTCATGGCCACTTTACTGAAACATTGGACACTGGAGTCCCCATTTTCAATCTCTTTCTATCTCTCTCTCTCTCTGTATATATATATATATATATATATATATATATACACACACTTTTGCGTAAATGTTTTAGAACACCAATGTAAAATTAAAGCACAGAAAAATACATATTTGGAGATAAAAAATGAAATTAGTATCAATTTGTTTCTCAATATAATATAATCTCTTCACAAAATACCCTCCTGTTTCAGATATAACTACTAAACCTATTTCTGGCATTTTTTTCTGCCCCGGCAATTCCTAATTTTAAAGTCTACTGTCTTGTTCTCTTCCATGAAGGTAGTCCTGATTTAGCCTGGAGGTATGTTTTGGTAATAATTTTGCTATATGATGAACCCTTGACCAACTAAATTCAGACCACAGGTTTTTGTATGGCATTGCACAATGTTTTGGTAGCTGTTTTTTTTCAGGGTTCCAGTCATCACCTTAGAATCCAACAAAGGAAACCCAGACCATCACAATTTCTCCTCCATGTTTTAACAATTGCTGTCATTATTATGTATTATTTATTTATTGACAGTTTCTATATATGTAGAGATCACTATATTATTGCGGCATAGGGTCATAATTAGAGATGAGCGGGTTCGGTTTCTTTGAATCCGAACCCGCACGAACTTCACTTTTTTTTTCACGGGTCCGAGCGACTCGGATCTTCCCGCCTTGCTCGGTTAACCCGAGCGCGCCCGAACGTCATCATGACGCTGTCGGATTCTCGCGAGACTCGGATTCTATATAAGGAGCCGCGCGTCGCCGCCATTTTCACACGTGCATTGAGATTGATAGGGAGAGGACGTGGCTGGCGTCCTCTCCATTAGAATAGATTAGAAGAGAGAGAGATTGTGCAGACAGAGTTTACCACAGTGACCAGTGCAGTTGTTGTTAAGTTAACTTTTATTTAATATATCCGTTCTCTGCTATATCCGTTCTCTGCCTGAAAAAAACGATACACAGCAGTCACACAGTGTGACTCAGTCTGTGTGCACTCAGCTCAGCCCAGTGTGCTGCACATCAATGTATAAAAGCTTATAATAATTGTGGGGGAGACTGGGGAGCACTGCAGGTTGTTATAGCAGGAGCCAGGAGTACATAATATTATATTAATTTAAAATTAAACAGTGCACACTTTTGCTGCAGGAGTGCCACTGCCAGTGTGACTAGTGGTGACCAGTGCCTGACCACCAGTATAGTAGTATATTGTTGTATACTATCTCTTTATCAACCAGTCTATATTAGCAGCAGACACAGTACAGTGCGGTAGTTCACGGCTGTGGCTACCTCTGTGTCGGCAGTCGGCACTCGGCAGGCAGTCCGTCCATCCATAATTGTATAATTATATACCACCTAACCGTGGTATTTTTTTTTCTTTCTTTATACCGTCGTCATAGTCATACTAGTTGTTACGAGTATACTACTATCTCTTTATCAACCAGTGTACAGTGCGGTAGTTCACGGCTGTGGCTACCTCTGTGTCGGCAGTCGGCAGGCAGTCCGTCCATCCATAATTGTATTATTATAATATATACCACCTAACCGTGGTTTTTTTTTAATTCTTTATACCGTCATAGTGTCATACTAGTTGTTACGAGTATACTACTATCTCTTTATCAACCAGTGTACAGTGCGGTAGTTCACGGCTGTGGCTACCTCTGTGTCGGCAGTCGGCAGGCAGTCCGTCCATCCATAATTGTATTATAATATATACCACCTAACCGTGGTTTTTTTTTCATTCTTTATACCGTCATAGTGTCATACTAGTTGTTACGAGTATACTACTATCTCTTTATCAACCAGTGTACAGTGCGGTAGTTCACGGCTGTGGCTACCTCTGTGTCGGCAGTCGGCAGGCAGTCCGTCCATCCATAATTGTATTATAATATATACCACCTAACCGTGGTTTTTTTTTCATTCTTTATACCGTCATAGTCAGTCATACTAGTTGTTACGAGTATACTACTATCTCTTTATCAACCAGTGTACAGTGCGGTAGTTCACGGCTGTGGCTACCTCTGTGTCGGCACTCGGCAGGCAGTCCGTCCATCCATAATTGTATTATAATATATACCACCTAACCGTGGTTTTTTTTTCATTCTTTATACCGTCATAGTGTCATACTAGTTGTTACGAGTATACTACTATCTCTTTATCAACCAGTGTACAGTGCGGTAGTTCACGGCTGTGGCTACCTCTGTGTCGGCAGTCGGCAGGCAGTCCGTCCATCCATAATTGTATTATAATATATACCACCTAACCGTGGTTTTTTTTTCATTCTTTATACCGTCATAGTGTCATACTAGTTGTTACGAGTATACTACTATCTCTTTATCAACCAGTGTACAGTGCGGTAGTTCACGGCTGTGGCTACCTCTGTGTCGGCAGTCGGCAGGCAGTCCGTCCATCCATAATTGTATTATAATATATACCACCTAACCGTGGTTTTTTTTTCATTCTTTATACCGTCATAGTCAGTCATACTAGTTGTTACGAGTATACTACTATCTCTTTATCAACCAGTGTACAGTGCGGTAGTTCACGGCTGTGGCTACCTCTGTGTCGGAACTCGGCAGGCAGTCCGTCCATCCATAATTGTATTACAATATATACCACCTAACCGTGGTTTTTTTTTCATTCTTTATACCGTCATAGTCAGTCATACTAGTTGTTACGAGTATACTACTATCTCTTTATCAACCAGTGTACAGTGCGGTAGTTCACGGCTGTGGCTACCTCTGTGTCGGAACTCGGCAGGCAGTCCGTCCATCCATAATTGTATTATTATAATATATACCACCTAACCGTGGTTTTTTTTTTCATTCTTTATACCGTCATAGTGTCATACTAGTTGTTACGAGTATACTACTATCTCTTTATCAACCAGTGTACAGTGCGGTAGTTCACGGCTGTGGCTACCTCTGTGTCGGCAGTCGGCAGGCAGTCCGTCCATCCATAATTGTATTATAATATATACCACCTAACCGTGGTTTTTTTTTCATTCTTTATACCGTCATAGTCAGTCATACTAGTTGTTACGAGTATACTACTATCTCTTTATCAACCAGTGTACAGTGCGGTAGTTCATGGCTGTGGCTACCTCTGTGTCGGCAGTCGGCAGGCAGTCCGTCCATCCATAATTGTATTATAATATATACCACCTAACCGTGGTTTTTTTTTCATTCTTTATACCGTCATAGTCAGTCATACTAGTTGTTACGAGTATACTACTATCTCTTTATCAACCAGTGTACAGTGCGGTAGTTCACGGCTGTGGCTACCTCTGTGTCGGAACTCGGCAGGCAGTCCGTCCATCCATAATTGTATTATTATAATATATACCACCTAACCGTGGTTTTTTTTTCATTCTTTATACCGTCATAGTGTCATACTAGTTGTTACGAGTATACTACTATCTCTTTATCAACCAGTGTACAGTGCGGTAGTTCACGGCTGTGGCTACCTCTGTGTCGGCAGTCGGCAGGCAGTCCGTCCATCCATAATTGTATTATAATATATACCACCTAACCGTGGTTTTTTTTCATTCTTTATACCGTCATAGTCAGTCATACTAGTTGTTACGAGTATACTACTATCTCTTTATCAACCAGTGTACAGTGCGGTAGTTCATGGCTGTGGCTACCTCTGTGTCGGAACTCGGCAGGCAGTCCGTCCATCCATAATTGTATTACAATATATACCACCTAACCGTGGTTTTTTTTTCATTCTTTATACCGTCATAGTCAGTCATACTAGTTGTTACGAGTATACTACTATCTCTTTATCAACCAGTGTACAGTGCGGTAGTTCACGGCTGTGGCTACCTCTGTGTCGGCACTCGGCAGGCAGTCCGTCCATCCATAATTGTATTACAATATATACCACCTAACCGTGGTTTTTTTATACCACCTAACCGTGGCAGTCCGTCCATAATTGTATACTAGTATCCAATCCATCCATCTCCATTGTTTACCTGAGGTGCCTTTTAGTTCTGCCTATAAAATATGGAGAACAAAAAAGTTGAGGTTCCAAAATTAGGGAAAGATCAAGATCCACTTCCACCTCGTGCTGAAGCTGCTGCCACTAGTCATGGCCGAGACGATGAAATGCCAGCAACGTCGTCTGCCAAGGCCGATGCCCAATGTCATAGTACAGAGCATGTCAAATCCAAAACACCAAATATCAGAAAAAAAAGGACTCCAAAACCTAAAATAAAATTGTCGGAGGAGAAGCGTAAACTTGCCAATATGCCATTTACCACACGGAGTGGCAAGGAACGGCTGAGGCCCTGGCCTATGTTCATGGCTAGTGGTTCAGCTTCACATGAGGATGGAAGCACTCAGCCTCTCGCTAGAAAACTGAAAAGACTCAAGCTGGCAAAAGCACCGCAAAGAACTGTGCGTTCTTTGAAATCCCAAATCCACAAGGAGAGTCCAATTGTGTCGGTTGCGATGCCTGACCTTCCCAACACTGGACGTGAAGAGCATGCGCCTTCCACTATTTGCATGCCCCCTGCAAGTGCTGGAAGGAGCACCCGCAGTCCAGTTCCTGATAGTCAGATTGAAGATGTCAGTGTTGAAGTACACCAGGATGAGGAGGATATGGGTGTTGCTGGCGCTGGGGAGGAAATTGACCAGAAGGATTCTGATGGTGAGGTGGTTTGTTTAAGTCAGGCACCCGGGGAGACACCTGTTGTCCGTGGGAGGAATATGGCCGTTGACATGCCAGGTGAAAATACCAAAAAAATCAGCTCTTCGGTGTGGAGGTATTTCACCAGAAATGCGGACAACAGGTGTCAAGCCGTGTGTTCCCTTTGTCAAGCTGTAATAAGTAGGGGTAAGGACGTTAACCACCTCGGAACATCCTCCCTTATACGTCACCTGCAGCGCATTCATAATAAGTCAGTGACAAGTTCAAAAACTTTGGGTGACAGCGGAAGCAGTCCACTGACCAGTAAATCCCTTCCTCTTGTAACCAAGCTCACGCAAACCACCCCACCAACTCCCTCAGTGTCAATTTCCTCCTTCCCCAGGAATGCCAATAGTCCTGCAGGCCATGTCACTGGCAAGTCTGACGAGTCCTCTCCTGCCTGGGATTACTCCGATGCATCCTTGCGTGTAACGCCTACTGCTGCTGGCGCTGCTGTTGTTGCCGCTGGGAGTCGATGGTCATCCCAGAGGGGAAGTCGTAAGCCCACTTGTACTACTTCCAGTAAGCAATTGACTGTTCAACAGTCCTTTGCGAGGAAGATGAAATATCACAGCAGTCATCCTACTGCAAAGCGGATAACTGAGTCCTTGACAACTATGTTGGTGTTAGACGTGCGTCCGGTATCCGCCGTTAGTTCACAGGGAACTAGACAATTTATTGAGGCAGTGTGCCCCCGTTACCAAATACCATCTAGGTTCCACTTCTCTAGGCAGGCGATACCGAGAATGTACACGGACGTCAGAAAAAGACTCACCAGTGTCCTAAAAAATGCAGTTGTACCCAATGTCCACTTAACCACGGACATGTGGACAAGTGGAGCAGGGCAGGGTCAGGACTATATGACTGTGACAGCCCACTGGGTAGATGTATGGACTCCCGCCGCAAGAACAGCAGCGGCGGCACCAGTAGCAGCATCTCGCAAACGCCAACTCTTTCCTAGGCAGGCTACGCTTTGTATCACCGCTTTCCAGAATACGCACACAGCTGAAAACCTCTTACGGCAACTGAGGAAGATCATCGCGGAATGGCTTACCCCAATTGGACTCTCCTGTGGATTTGTGGCATCGGACAACGCCAGCAATATTGTGTGTGCATTAAATATGGGCAAATTCCAGCACGTCCCATGTTTTGCACATACCTTGAATTTGGTGGTGCAGAATTTTTTAAAAAACGACAGGGGCGTGCAAGAGATGCTGTCGGTGGCCAGAAAAATTGCGGGACACTTTCGGCGTACAGGCACCACGTACAGAAGACTGGAGCACCACCAAAAACTACTGAACCTGCCCTGCCATCATCTGAAGCAAGAAGTGGTAACGAGGTGGAATTCAACCCTCTATATGCTTCAGAGGTTGGAGGAGCAGCAAAAGGCCATTCAAGCCTATACAATTGAGCACGATATAGGAGATGGAATGCACCTGTCTCAAGTGCAGTGGAGAATGATTTCAACGTTGTGCAAGGTTCTGATGCCCTTTGAACTTGCCACACGTGAAGTCAGTTCAGACACTGCCAGCCTGAGTCAGGTCATTCCCCTCATCAGGCTTTTGCAGAAGAAGCTGGAGGCATTGAAGAAGGAGCTAACACGGAGCGATTCCGCTAGGCATGTGGGACTTGTGGATGCAGCCCTTAATTCGCTTAACAAGGATTCACGGGTGGTCAATCTGTTGAAATCAGAGCACTACATTTTGGCCACCGTGCTCGATCCTAGATTTAAAGCCTACCTTGGATCTCTCTTTCCGGCAGACACAGGTCTGCTGGGGTTGAAAGACCTGCTGGTGACAAAATTGTCAAGTCAAGTGGAACGCGACCTGTCAACATCTCCTCCTTCACATTCTCCCGCAACTGGGGGTGCGAGGAAAAGGCTCAGAATTCCGAGCCCACCCGCTGGCGGTGATGCAGGGCAGTCTGGAGCGACTGCTGATGCTGACATCTGGTCCGGACTGAAGGACCTGACAACGATTACGGACATGTCGTCTACTGTCACTGCATATGATTCTCTCAACATTGATAGAATGGTGGAGGATTATATGAGTGACCGCATCCAAGTAGGCACGTCACACAGTCCGTACTTATACTGGCAGGAAAAAGAGGCAATTTGGAGGCCCTTGCACAAACTGGCTTTATTCTACCTAAGTTGCCCTCCCACAAGTGTGTACTCCGAAAGAGTGTTTAGTGCCGCCGCTCACCTTGTCAGCAATCGGCGTACGAGGTTACATCCAGAAAATGTGGAGAAGATGATGTTCATTAAAATGAATTATAATCAATTCCTCCGCGGAGACATTGACCAGCAGCAATTGCCTCCACAAAGTACACAGGGAGCTGAGATGGTGGATTCCAGTGGGGACGAATTGATAATCTGTGAGGAGGGGGATGTACACGGTGATATATCGGAGGGTGAAGATGAGGTGGACATCTTGCCTCTGTAGAACCAGTTTGTGCAAGGAGAGATTAATTGCTTCTTTTTTGGGGGGGGTCCAAACCAACCCGTCATATCAGTCACAGTCGTGTGGCAGACCCTGTCACTGAAATGATGGGTTGGTTAAAGTGTGCATGTCCTGTTTTGTTTATACAACATAAGGGTGGGTGGGAGGGCCCAAGGATAATTCCATCTTGCACCTCTTTTTTCTTTTCTTTTTCTTTGCATCATGTGCAGTATAAGAATATCATTTCTGTGTGTTACATTCAAGGCCTACTGATTGTTATCTTGTGAGCGTCTGTGCCGCTCGTGATCTCCTCGTGGTCTCGAGCGTCCGCTACGCTGATAGCGTAGCATTACGGTAGTCGCTCACCTATAGTGTGCCCGATACCAACAGCGTATTCTCGCGAGCGTTTGTGTCGCTCGAGCGGCTCGCTCCCGATACAGCGTCCGCTACGCTAAGAGCGTACCCTTACGGTACCTCGTGCGCCGGTTGCGTACAGTGTTTCTTAACCTCTGTATAGTGTGTTAAATAGGATAAATATTTGGCTTTATCTAGTCGGCAGCCTATAGCGTGCCTGCCTGTGATCCCTTGGCCGTAAGCGAACGTGACGCTCGAGCGTCTCGACTACGGGTAAGCGATTGTTACGCAACGTGCGTGCCCTTACGGTATACCATACGTAAATAGCGTACTGTGTTCTTAGACCTCTTAAAGGGT
Source organism: Pseudophryne corroboree (assembly GCF_028390025.1). Classification (NCBI taxonomy): domain Eukaryota; kingdom Metazoa; phylum Chordata; class Amphibia; order Anura; family Myobatrachidae; genus Pseudophryne; species Pseudophryne corroboree. Next base: position 271,927,080 of record NC_086451.1, on the reverse strand, counting down.
TTTAAGTAAGATAAATATTTAGCTTTATCAATGGTCATTCTTTGTTAATTTTGATTATTTAATTTATATTACTGCGTCTGTTATTTTTATTTTTTGACCCTTTCTTTCTGTATGATTTTGTATATATATAGACTATATGGCAAACTGGCAGGCTCGGTACTCACTTCTGGGTGGTGATTACTTGCTGCGGTGCCCTCCGGGGATATTGCCATCCATGCATAGTTTACTTTGTAACGGCGGCGCTCAGCAGTCTGGTTTGTAGAAAAGAAAGCCTTTATTGCGGTCCTACGCCGTTTCGGGGATAAACCCCGTCTTCAGGGACAAACAGTACTGTTTGTCCCTGTTTGTCCCTGAAGACGGGGTTTATCCCCGAAATGGCGTAGGACCGCAATAAAGGCTTTCTTTTCTACAAACCAGACTGTTGAGTGCTGCCGTTACAAAGTAAACTAGACTATATGGCAGCTATATTGATATAATCTTAGATTTTTGGTTAAATATTATTTCTATCTGGAGTTTTTTTGGTCGCATTCTCCCATATTGTTCCACCATCTATTTTTATTTTTTTTATTTTTTTCTCCCCTTCTTTCTTTTACTATAATTCTTACTTAATGAGCGTTTTTTATTGAATAGATTAATGCAGGTATGTTCTAGCAAATTTTAAATATGATGTGAATATACTTTTAGTCCACTTTGGACATTTGTATTTGCTACCTATTCATGAGAGCCGATGTGTTTAATTATATTGATTTGATGATTGCTTACATCCTTGTACAATTAGCTATCTGGCTTTAAATATGGATCCGGATTGAGGCTGATATACACCTTTGACAAAGTCACGGGTCACGTGACGAAATGCGTTAGGTCCCGCCTTCTTCAGCACACCTTGCAAAGGTATCTACTTTCGGAAGCAACCTACAGTGATTGAAGGAGCAGTTGCGGGTCCGTTCTCCCCGTCAGCCGTCCATATCAATATACGGCTTCAACTTCACAGTGAATTTACGGCTCCCTCTCCTCTGCGGCATTCGCATCAGTGGGCACTGCAGGACACACAGCCGAGGACGCTCGGCTTTGGACCAGCCCACATAAGGAGAGGTATCAACTCACTTTCATCATCCTACTTTGTGCTTACAATCGGGACTGCCAGTTATAAATGCCTATAAGTCATACACTCAGCTGAGCTTTTTCACGATATCTCCAGCATCCAGCTTTGTGCCTATAATTTTGGGACTGCCCGTTATTAATTGCTCCACAATTAACATATCAGCTGGGCTTCATACTATGTGTGGACATTTACTCAGAGAATTGAAACAACTGTTACTCCATTGAATGGGATATACTGATTCGAGGTGTGCTTTTTTATTTATGCATTTTTTAATGTTTTATGTAGTGTTATAATTTGATTGTTAATCAATTGTCTTATTGCATTTTATCCTATATACATCAGCTCTCATACCCCTTCTTTTTTCCCCCGGTATATTGCGCAGCTGTTTCTTTTGTTTTAATCTGTTTTCCTTACAAACACCCACTTAGTGTTTTACAGCTGCGCATCTACCAGGGAAATTTGCTTTCTATTTATTAGTTATCTATTTCTGAGGCGCTGTGAAAGCAGTTTATTGGTCTTCTTTTGATTTTACACTTTGTCTGCTGAATAAATGTGCATATTATTTCATACCCTTAAGACCTGTTTATTTATAAGGTGGCACAGGAGAGGCATGGATGGGATCAGCAGTTGGAGGGTATGCTGATTCCTTATAGTGCCTCCTGGTGAGTTGGCTCTCAATTTTAAAATACATAAATGTATAGTATGACCCAAAATAGGTGTTATTATCATGTAGCAAAGGATCCCCAGAGCAAGAACACCTTTTGATGGCTGGTGACATACCATATGTTTATAAATGTATGTAACTGAGTTTTCGGCATTTCTATTATAATGTAGGATGCTTGCCTATCTTGCTGGTCCATTATGGTGTGCTGGGGGAATATGGTTTTTCTTTTTTTTAGTCTACATTAGAGATGAGCGGGTTTGGTTCCTTGGGATCCGAACCCCCTCGAACTTCACCTGTTTTACACGGTTCCGAGGCAGCCTCGGATCTTCCCGCCTTGCTCGGTTAACCAGAACACGCCCGAACGTCATCATCCCGCTGTCGGATTCTCGCGAAATTCATATTCTATATAAGGAGCCGTGCATCGCTGCCATTTTCACTCGTGCTTTGGAGATTGAACGGAGAGGACGTGGCTGCGTTCTCTCCCTGAAAAGCTCCGTAATCTGTGCTCAGTGTGCTGAAAATATCTGTGCTCAGTGTGCTGCAAATAATCTGTGCTAGTATTCTGAAAATATCTACGTTCTCTACCTGAAAATGCTCCATATCTGTGCTCAGTGTGCTGCAAATATCTGATCAGAGTGCTGCATTGTGGAGACTGGGGACCACCAGTATATAATATATATACTTTTCTATAGCTTCTATACTGCTTGTCAGGACACATGGTCACAGATACACCGCTCTGTACTGATATATATATACTTTTCTATAGCCTCTATACTGCTTGTCAGGACACATGTGTCACAGTTACAATGCTCTGTACTGATATATACAGTAATATATATACTTTTCTATAGCTTCTATACTGCTTGTCAGGACACACATGTGTCACAGTTACATCGCTCTGTACTACTACTGATATACAGTAATATATATAATTTTCTATAGCTTCTATACTGCTTGTCAGGACACATGTGTCACAGTTACACAACTCTGTACTGATATATATACAATAATATATATATACTTTTCTATAGCTTCTATACTGCTTGTCAGGACACATGGGTCACAGTTACACCGCTCTGTACTGATATATACAATAATTTTAAATTATTTTCTATAGCTTCTATACTGCTTGTCAGGACACATGTGTCACAGTTACACCGCTCTGTACTGATATATACAATAATTTTAAATCATTTTCTATAGCTTCTATACTGCTTGTCAGGAGACACATGTCACAGTTACACCGCTCTGTACTACTACTGATATACAGTAATATATATAATTTTCTATAGCTTCTATACTGCTTGTCAGGACACATGTGTCACAGTTACACCGCTCTGTACTGATATATACAATAATTTTAAATCATTTTCTATAGCTTCTATACTGCTTGTCAGGACACACATGTGTCACAGTTACACCGCTCTGTACTACTACTGTTATACAGTAATATATATACTTTTCTATAGCTTCTATACTGCTTGTCAGGACACATGGGTCACAGTTACACCGCTCTGTACTGATATATACAATAATTTTAAATCATTTTCTGTAGCTTCTATACCGCTTGTCAGGACACATGGGTCACGGTTACACCACTCTGTACTGATATATACAATAATTTTAAATCATTTTCTATAGCTTCTATAATGCTTGTCAGGACACACATGTATCACAGTTACACCGCTCTGTACTACTACTGTTATACAGTAATATATATACTTTTCTATAGCTTCTATACTGCTTGTCAGGACACATGTGTCACAGTTACACCGCTTTGTACTGATATATACAATAATTTTAAATAATTTTCTATAGCTTCTATATTGCTTGTCAGGACACACATGTGTCACAGTCACACTGCTCTGTACTGATATATACAATAATTTTAAATAATTTTCTATAGCTTCTATATTGCTTGTCAGGACACATGTGTCACAGTTACACCGCTTTGTACTGATATATACAATAATTTTAAATAATTTTCTATAGCTTCTATACTGCTTGTCAGGACACACGTGTCACAGTCACACCGCTCTGTACTGATATATACAATAATTTGAAATAATTTTCTATAGCTTCTATACTGCTTGTCAGGACACACATGTGTCACAGTCACACCACTCTGTACTAATATATACAATAATTTTAAATCATTTTCTATAGCTTCTATACTGCTTGTCAGGACACACATGTGTCACATTTACACCTCTCTGTACTACTACTGATATACAGTAATATATATACTTTTCTATAGCTTCTATACTGCTTGTCAGGACACATGTGTCACAGTTACACTGCTCTGTACTGATATATATACAATAATATATATACTTTTCTATAGCTTCTAGTATTACAGTGCAGCATTTTGGTGACCAACAGTATACATATATAGAACAGTATTGTAGGCCATTGCTATTGATATATTACTGGCATATAATTCCACACATTAAAAAATGGAGAACAAAAATGTGGAGGGTAAAATAGGGAAAGATCAAGATCCACTTCCACTTCATGCTGAAGCTGCTGCCACTAGTCATGGCCGAGATGAAGAAATGCCATCAACATCGTCTGCCAAGGCCGATGCCCAATGTCATAGTAGAGAGCATGTAAAATCCAAAAAACAAAAGGTCAGTAAAATGACCTAAAAATCAAAATTAAAAGTATCTGATGAGAAGCGTAAACTTGCCAATATGCCATAAATGACACAGAGTGGCAAGGAACGGCTGAGGCCCTGTCCTATGTTCATGGCTAGAGGTTCAGCTTCACATGAGGATGGAAGCACTCATCCTCCCGCTAGAAAAATGAAGACTTAAGTTGTCAAAAGCACAGCAAAGAACTGTACGTTCTTCTAATTCACAAATCCCCAAGGAGAGTCCAATTGTGTCGGTTGCGATGCCTGACCTTCCCAACACTGGACGGGAAGAGGTGGCGCCTTCTACCATTTGCACGCCACCTGCAAGTGCTGGAAGGAGCACCCGCAGTCCTGTTCCTGATAGTCAAATTGAAGATGTCACTGTTGAAGTACACCAGGATGAGGATATGGGTGTTGCTTGCGCTGAGGAGAAAATTTACAAGGAGGATTCTGATGGTGAGGTGGTTTGTTTAAGTCAGGTACCCAGGGAGACACCTGTTGTCCATGTGACGAATATGGCCATTGACATGCCTGGTCAAATTACAAAAAAAACACCTCTTTGGAGTGGAATTATTTCAACAGAAATGCGGACAACAGGTGTCAAGCTGTGTGTTGCCTTTGTCAAGCTGTAATAAGTAGGGGTAAGGATGTTAACCACCTAGGAACATCCTCCCTTATACATCACCTGGAGCGCATTCATCAGAAGTCATTGACAATTCAAAAACTTTGGGTGACAGCGGAAGCAGTCCACTGACAACTAAATCCCTTCCTCTTGTACCCAAGCTCCTGTAAACCACACCACCAACTCCCTCAGTGTCAATTTCCTCATTATACAGGAACGCCAATAGTCCTGCAGGCCATTTCACTGGCAAGTCTGACGAGTACTCTCCTGACTGGGATTCCTCCGATGCATCCTTGAGTGTAACGCCTACTGCTGCTGGCGCTGCTGTTGTTGCTGCTGGGAGTCGATCGCCATTCCAAAGGGGAAGTCGGAAGACCACTTGTACTTCTTCCAGTAAGCTATTGACTGTCCAACAGTCCTTTGCGAGGAAGATGAAATATCACAGCAGTCATCCTGCAACAAAGTGGATAACTCAGGTCTTGGCAGCTGCGGTGGTGTTAAACGTGTGTCCGGTATCCACCGTTAATTCACAGGGAATTAGAGAATTGATTGAGGTACTGTGTCAATGGTACCAAATACCATCTAGGTTCCATTTCTCTAGGCAGGCAATACCGAGAATGTACACAGACGTCAGAAAAAGAGTCACCAGTGTCGTAAAAAATGCAGTTGTACCCAATGTCCACTTAACCATGGACATGTGGACAAGTGGAGCAGGGCAGACTCAGGACTATATGACTGTGACAGCCCACTGGGTAGATGTATTGCCTCCCACAGCAAGAACAGCAGCGGCGGCACCAATAGTAGCATTTCGCAAATGCCAACTCGTTCCTAGGCAGGCTATGCTTTGTATCACCGCTTTCCATAAGAGGCACTCAGCTGACAACCTCTTACGGAAACTGAAGAACATCATTGCAGAATGGCTTACCCCAATTGGACTCTCCTGGGGATTTGTGAAATCGGATAACGCCACCAATATTGTGTGTGCATTACATGTGGGCAAATTCCAGCACGTCCCATGTTTTGCTCATACATTGAATTTGGTGGTGCAGAATTTAAAAAAAAACGACAGGGGCGAGCAAGAGATGGTGTCGGTGGCCCAAAGAATTGTGGATCACTTTTGGCATTTAGCCACCGCGTGACGAAGACTGCAGCACCAGCAAACACTCCTGATCCAGCCCCGCCATCATCTGAAGCAAGAGGTGGTAACGAGGTGAAATTCAACCCTCTATATGCTTCAGAGGATGGAGGAGCAGCAAAAGGCCATTCAAGCCTATACATCTACCTACGATATAGGCAAAGGAGGGGGAATGCACCTGACTCAAGCACAGTGGAGAATGATTTCAACGTTGTGCAAGGTTCTGCAACCCTTTGAACTTGCCACACGTGAAGTCAGTTCAGACACAGCAAGCCTGAGTCAGGTCATTCCCCTCATCAGGCTTTTGCAGAAGAAGCTGGAGAGATTGAAGGAGGAGCTAAAACAGAGCAATTCCACTAGGCATGTGGGACTTGTGGATGGAGCCCTTAATTCGCTTAACCAGGATTTACGGGTGGTCAATCTTTTGAAATCAGAGCACTACATTTTGGCCACCGTGCTCGATCCTAGGTTTAAAGCCTACGTTGTATCTCTCTTTCCGGCAGACAAAAGAGGTGCAAAGACCTGCTGGTGAGACACTAGTCAAGTCAAGCGGAACATGACCCGTCAACAGCTCCTCCTTCACATTCTCCCACAACTGGGGCTGCGAGGAAAAGGCTAAGAATTCCGAGCCCACTCGGTGGCGGTGATGCAGGGCAGTCTGGAGCGAGTGCTGACATCTGATCCGGACTGAAGGACCTGCCAACGATTACTGACATGTCGTCTACTGTCACTGCATATGATTCTGTCACCATTGAAAGATTGGTAGAGGATTATATGAGTGACCGCATCCAAGTAGGCACGTCAGACAGTCCGTATGTATACTGGCAGGAAAAAGAGGCAATTTGGAAACCCTTGCACAAACTGGCTTTATTTTACCTAAGTTGCCCCCCCTCCAGTGTGTACTCCGAAAGAGTGCTTAGTGCAGCCAGTCACCTTGTCAGCAATCGGCGTATGAGGTTACTTCCAGAAAATATTGGAGAAGATGATGTTCATCAAAATGAATTATAATCAATTCCTCCGTGGAGACATTCACCAGCAATTGACTCCAGAAAGTACACAAGGACCTGAGATGGTTGATTCCAGTGAAGACGAATTAATAATCTGTGAGCAGGGGAATGTACACAGTGAAAGGGGTGAGGAATCGGACGATGAGGAGGAGGTGGACATCTTGTAGAGCCAGTTTGTGCAAGGAGAGATTGATTGCTTCTTTTTTGGTGGGGGCCCAAACCAACCAGTCATTTCAGCCACAGTCATGTGGCAGACCCTGTCACTGAAATTATGGTTTTGTTAAAGTGTGCATGTCCTGTTTATACAACATAAGGGTGGGTGGGAGGGCCCAAGGACAATTCCATCTTGCACCTGTTTTTTTTTTATTTATCTCTGCATCATGTGATGTTTGGGGCCAATTTTTTTAAGTGCCATCCTGTCTGACACTGCAGTGCCACTCCTAGATGGGCCAGGTGTTTGTGCCGGCCACTTGGGTCGCTTAGCTTAGTCATCCAGCGACCTCGGTGCAAATTTTAGGACTCAAAATAATGTTGTGAGGTGTGAGGTGTTCAGAATAGACTGGAAATTAGTGGAAATTATGGTTATTGAGGTTAATAATACTATGGGATCAAAATGACCCCCAAATTCTATGATTTAAGCTGTTTTTGAAGGTTTTTTTGAAAAAAAATACCCGAATCCAAAACACACCCGAATCCAACAAAAAACTTTCAGGGAGGTTTTGCCGAAACGCGTCCGAATCCAAAACACGGCCGCGGAACCGAATCCAAAACCAAAACAGAAAACCCGAAAAATGTCCGGTGCACATCTCTAGTTTAGATTAAACCCTGTCTTATATGCACCTGTGATGGACCAATACATTGATCTGAGCAATTATCATTCTTTTTATCACTGTTCTGAGAACCATGGCTAGGATCAGTACTTGGAGGGTGTGCAGATCCTCATAGTGCCATTTTAGTGGAACTTGGGCTAAATGTTGGCTCTAAATGTATAAACACATAAAGTTATGAGCCAAAGTTGGGTCTACTATTGTATACAATAGTAGTCCCAATATTGGCTCATAAATTTGATTCTCTGCACTTGTAATCCAATAATTAAATTATTAATACCAAAAATCTAGCAATGTTGAAGCATGCAGAGTATGTCAACAACACTATCACAATAGCAGGGGGGCATCAAGAAAGTAGAAGGCCTATTTGCAGTCTCTCTTCTGGGCCCCCTCCTCTATAGCCAGCAGAGCAATAGACTCTGGGCGGGTCACTAGGAGACCCTAGTGCTGTCCCATAAGCTAGTGTGCTTGTGCAGGTCTCTGGGAAAATGTTACGGCAGCCATTCTCCTGGTGAATCTCCTACTGTGCATGCGCATAATGCCAGTATAATTGCCACTGCACTATTTTCCCAGTGGTTTCTGTAGCGCTTCTGGCAATACAGGACTCTGGAAAGTAAGTATTGAAAAAATCAGTGCAGGGTGTGCATTCAGTGGCGGTTCTTGCCACGGGCAAGCAGGACTTTTGCCCGGGGCGCCGCCTTCCGGAGGGCGCTGGCGCCATCCGGAGGGCGCCGCACCGTGGCAAGATCCGCCACTGCTGCCCGCTGTGTCCCCCGTCCGCCTCCGCTGCCCGCTGCCGTCCCCGTCCTCGGCGCCTCCTGTGAAGGGAACTAGACGCTATGCGTCTAGTTTCCCTTCGTGGAGAGGACCTTTGCTGTGCGGTGCGCGATGACGTCATCGCGCACCGCACAGCAAAGGTCCTCTCCACGAAGGGAACTAGATGCATAGCGTCTAGTTTCTCTTCGTGGAGAGGACCTTTTGCTGTGCGGTGCGCGATGACGTCATCGCGCACCACTCAGCATTCAAGCGGCGCTTTCAATGTACAGGGGGCGTGACTCACCACGCCCCCTGTATTAGGCCACGCCCCTTTCCTGCCCGGGGCGCTCTGCGCCCTTGAACCGGCCCTGTGTGCATTATAGCTCCCCTTGGACCTCACACACTGGCCACACACACTGCATCCATTGTAGATATGCTAGGGTGCAGCAGCCAGCATCAGAGTTTTGAAAAATCAATCATATCTAAATCCATGTCAGTGTCACATAAATGTAGTTGTTTCACCAAGAGCTACTAAGCAATAACTAAAGGCATAGGCTGGAATATCGAAGGGAAAGATGAGTTTTTTTCAATCCTAATTGAGAGTGATATTAATTATGTTTTTATGCCACGTTAATCAATTAGATCATTTAATCAAACATTTTCTACTGTGACAAAGTAAATAAAAAGTTATTATCTGTATTTAACTAGACAAACATAGAGCTGGGTGTACTGTATCTGTATCTACTAATGGCCAATTTCCAAAACTACAGATTTTTTGTGATTTTATCTGTGGGAATAATTCGGAAATAATATTAAGTACAAAAATACAAAACATCTCTGGTTTTGCAATGAAAATGAATGCGGATTATAATCTTGGGGTCATACCACTGAAAATTGGTGCATCTAAAGTTTGCTACTTAGAAAATATACCCTATGGGTAATGTAGTGTATGTTTAATACCCTGTTAGCTTGTGGAGTGGCGGCAAAGAGTATAGAGTGCAGGTACCTTGATGTAGGTTAGTCATCTCCTGAAAATACTTTCCTGTTGTACACCACCCTGGCAGAGAGGCATGGACTTACTCAAGGTTAAAAGATATATGATTCAAAAGAATAACACAATATATTCTGCACTCTGGTACTACTGTATAAAGGCTTAATTTAATAATCATGATCTAAAGAATCAGTTATATCCTGCACTGTATAATTTAAATGACAATGAAATCCTACACAAAAATAGTAAATTTAACAATTACCGTATATACTCGAGTATAAGTCGACCCGAATATAAGCCGAGGCACCTAATTTTACCACAAAAACCTGGGAAAACTTATTGACTCGAGTATAAGCCTAGGGTGGGAAATGCAGCTCTACCCGTACACAGACCTCATAGTGCCAGATATGCCCCACAATGCCAGATATGCCCCACAGTGCCAGATGTGCCAGATATGCCCCACAGTGCCAGATGTGCCAGATATGCCCCACAGTGCCAGATATGCCCCACAGTGCCAGATGTGCCAGATATGCCCCACAGTGCCAGCTATGTCCCACAGTTCCAGATGTGCCAGATATGCCCCACAGTGCCAGATGTGCCCCACAGTGCCAGATATGCCCCACAGTGCCAGGTGTGCCAGATATGCCCCACAGTGCCGGGTGTGCCAGATATGCCCCACAGTGCCAGGTGTGCCAGATATGCCCCACAGTGCCAGATGTGCCAGATATGCCCCACAGTGCTAGTTACTTACCCTCCATCGCTCCCGCCCTGTCTTCTGAAGGAGGGACACGGAGAGCGCAGCGCACGGCTCTCCTGTGTCCCTCCTGCGTCTCCGGTGGCAGCGGCGTGTGTTAAAGGAAGTGCCGGTTCGTGCACTTCCTTTAACACACACACGCCGCTGGAGATGCAGGAGGGACACAGGAGAGCCGCGCGCTGTGCTCTCTGTGTCCCTGCTAACGCTGACTCGAGTACAAGCCGAGGTTGCTTTTTCAGCGCAAAAAAAAGTGCTGAAAAAGTCGGCTTATACTCGAGTATATACGGTATGCAGAAATAGTCTCTGTAATATGTGGAATTAGTGTACTCATTGTGGTCAGTTGGTGCACTGCAAAATTTGGCTAGCATAAGACAATAATGCCTAAAGTCCTGCATGTTGAGTGCCGTCTGTAATCAGTTTGCCCAGTGGATTCAAAGTTAACTGTCTCTGAAATGTAGGTGACTATGTAGAGCTTGGACACATGTAATATAACAAGTGGAAATTTGTCACCAAACAGTGTGTTGTGGTCTGATTCTGGTTCCTAAAGGTGCCCATACACCTAAAGATTTATCTTCCAATCTGGCTGGTTGGAATGAAAATCTGGTAATGGATGGGAGCTAATGACATGGATGGGAGCAAATGACAGTTGACCATTTCAAATGGTCATCTGTCATTTACTCCCATCCATTACCAGATTTTCGCTCCAACCATCCAGATTGGAAGATAAATCTTTAGGTGTATGGGCACCTTAACTGCTGTTTCAGGTAACTGCCAACTCAGCTGTCCTTTCTCCCACTTTGCAACCCAGATGGTTTTGGGGTCTCTAGTCTCCCGCTACAATGCAGCTCCCAGATAAAGGTAAGTGTTACCCTATGAGTGTGGGATATCACATATGCACCAAGGTTCAGGATGTGCAGAGCATACAGATGCTTTAGACAATAGGGCCTTAGACCAGCACCATGAGAGAGGGTCTGGAGTACTGGATTCTCTAAAGGGGTATGTTACATGACATTGGGGTATTTTCTGTAGCTTTCCCTTCCACAGGAATCAGCCACTGTATTAAGAATCAATCTCCTGTACTGGCTGTAATATTAGGGGACTAAGCTGGTGACATCTCCTCAGGTATGCATAAATGTTGCAGAAGATAAAGGAGTTTTAGAGCATCTGCATACCAGATTAGAGGTCAATTTAATAGTATGGTAATAATTTAATGTGGGAGGGTGTATTAATATTATATAGTTTAACTATCATGCAGTGTGATGTTTAACTTTTATTAAATTGATAGTTGCCTATGATTATTGTTGTAATGTAGTTAGTGTTAATGTAATGTGATGGGGTATAAATTTAATTTGGCTGATGGTAAGTGGTACTTAGGTTACCAGGAGCAGGCGGAGGCTATTAGTGTATTGTGAGGGTTTATCATGTACAATAACTGGATGGTATGTATCAATTTAGCTTGGTGTCTCTTTTTATTAACTGTGAGGATTATTTATGTTACATTAAGTTGTTGGGGGTTATCAATATAATGTAGGAGTTTTTCGCTTTTCTGTTTGGTTAAAAAGTATTGAAGATGTTAGATAGTGGAGAAGGCCTATTTATTTAAAGTGGATGCTACTGATTTCATTTTTGGGCTGAACATCAAGACTGCACACCTTAGGGAGGGCAAATATCCACGCTCCTCTTGTTCCACATCTTTTTCCACCATTCACCGTCTGTCATATATTTTAGGGGACCCAAGAACTACTGTACAGTACATTGTGTTTCTCAGTCATGGGTTGAATTCTGCATGCATATGCTTAAGCATGCTTTGCTGTTACCAAACTATATTACAGTATAATACCAACTTATTTTTTTTTAAACAGGATTGTGTTCATGCATTTTATGATTTAGCCTCACAGTGGCATATCTGCAGCAGCCCTGACTCCTATGACTCTATAGTGATTCTGGGAAACTCATCTATTGCTGTCCAGTCCCGTGATGATACAAGGTTGAAGGACTGCAGATTTAATTTAAACAGCAGCAGATGGAAATTGCTGATGCAGCTGAATTGGCAAGCCACATCATTGCCTCCATCACATTTAAACTTCAGGCTGTGAGCTTGGAATATCATGGCCCTGTAAGAACCAGTAGGGGCTCTTGTAATGATTATACTGCATTTTCTACTAGTCAGATGGTAGAAGTTTATTCGAAAAAGAAATAAAATAAATATCATGTAGGTTACCTTCAGACAATGCAATGCATTGTATTTTTGAATTATTTGTATTTTTGAACTATTTGACTACAGCAGGTCAGTTTAAATCTTAGATTTTACAAGACTTGTGATACTGTAATGCAGTGGTTCCCAAACTGTGCGCCGCGGCTCCCTGGGGTGCTGCAGCGCTGTGACAGGGGTGCTGCAGCCTAGCAGCCGCTTGTCTTTTTTTTTTTGACAATTGAGCGGCATTGTGGCTACGGGAGGGGAGTGCGGGCAGCAGGAGAGGCAGGCCAGTGTGCACGATGAAGTCAAGGTGGCCGGGCAGTTTGCTCAGTTAGCCGATGCCGGGGGTAGCGGGTGCTGGCGGCAGCAGCGGCCATACAGTGCGCACAGTTAGTCGGCCGGAGGGTGGGCGTGGGCGGCCGGGGAGTTATGGAGGGAGAGAGTGCAGGCGGCTGCCGATTACTGCAGTGTGCACAGATAGTAGATAGCCAGCAGCTGCAGCTGGGCAGTGTGCATTTAGCCGGTGGGGGAGGGTGGAGGAAGAGGAGAGCTGGGGCTGGCTAGTGTGGATATAGCCAGTGCCGAGGGGAGGGGAGCGGGGGGGGGGGGGTTGTGCGGGATGTGCTGGTGGCTATGCCCAAAGTCTGCCAGCTCAGGTGCTGGGGGAGTCACCCTGTGGGGAGGGGAGGTGTTATTGTGCAGGTTGTGATTGGGTCCTTTGGGGAACCTGTGACTGGAATCAGCCGGCAGGGGGTGCAGGTGCAAGCAGGTTGCAGTGGCCAAATAGTGCGCTGGAGTGGCCGAGGAGTGTGCTGAAGTGGCTGAGGAGTGCGCTGAAGTGGCCGAGGAGAGCACTGAAGTTGCCGAGGAGTGCACTGGAGTGTCCGAGGAGTGCGCTGAAGTTGCCGAGGACTGCGCTGGAGTTTCCGAGGAGTGCGCTGAAGTGGCCGAGGAGTGCGCTGGAGTGACCAAGGACTGTGCTGAAGTGGCCGAGGAGTGCGCTGGAGAGACCAAGGAGTGCACTCAAAGGCCGAGGAGTGCGCTGAAGTGGCCGAGAAGTGCGCTGAAGTGGCCGAGGAGTGCGCTGGAGTGGTCGAGGAGTGCGCTGGAGTGGCCTAGGAGTGCGCTGGAGAGACGAGGAGTGCGCTGGAGTGACCGAGGAGTGCACTGGGCAAGGGACCCGGCGGCTGATTGAAGTCCTAGCCGTTGTGACAGAGGAGCTGGCTGAGAAAGTGAGTAAAATATTAATATTAATATGTGATACTGTATGTGAGATGCTGCATAGGGAAATCTATAGGAGGGGGGTGCCTGCTATAAGTGACATATACAGAGGCGTCTCCTGGAAGGAGGGGACCCATGTGCAGACTTCGTGTGTGGGGCCCCTTGTCTCCCATAGTTAGCAGCACTGCTGAGAGCCCTCTGAGCACTAGAGACTCTGGCAGCGCCAGAGTCTACAGTGCATGCTCAGGACACCAAAAAAATAGGCGCAACACCATTTTTCGGGGTCCTGTGCATGCACTGTAGACCCTGGCACTGTGCCAGAGTCTCTAGCGCTCAGTGCACTAGCAGCGGCGGTGGCGGCTACGGGAGAGGAGGGGGCCCACACGAACACCGATGGACGCCGGAAAGTTAAGTATAGAAAAATGGGTGCAGTGTGTGCGGTGCGGTCTCCCTCTGGACCCAGGGGCCCGTGTGCTCCGCACACTCTGCACCCATTATAGATACGCCAGTGCTTATATGAGGACAAGCTGGCCAGCAGGTGGGGGGGCTGGTCTTGGTGCATGGATGCACTGGAACCTTTTTAGATGATTTATTTGACTTCAAAAAAACCTGGTATGTTATACAAAGCCTGTTTTTGTTTTGTTTTTAAATGGATGCATTTGCACTGCAAAAAGACATAAAAGACATAGGGGAATATTCATGTATGCTACGTAAAATAAATTGATACTTACCACTATACATCACATCAGTTCGATGCGATATATAACTTCGGTAAGTAGCAATTCATGAATACTCACCTTTCCGGCAATGTGTTGTATCTCGGGCTCCAGCGGCGCAGTCTTCTCCTGCGGTCTCCCATTGCGGTGTTGGATTCAGCCAGCGGCTCCCTCTACACATGCAGAGGTCCCAGGACGCTGCAGGGTGGTCAGGGAGCAGGGCAGTGGCTGGGTGCCGGGCAGAAAGCAGGGAAGCACTCATGGTGCCCATACACAGTGCGATTCTTGGATGCGTTTTGAACTTTTTAGTTCAAAACGCATCACTTGTAGTTCAAATCGCACTGTGTTTCTTTTGACTTGGGATACGATGCGCGCTCCCACGTAGTTTTCATCGCAAGCCAAAAAAAGTATTTTTGTACTAGATCGCATCTAGTTCAAATCGCACGCTTATTTTTAAAACAAGGTAATAAGTCATTTTTTCCTCATCTAAATACTGATAGCTTTGTTTTGACCCAACTACTTTAAAAAAGGTATAGTTCGGTAATTATTTTGGCTTAAAGGTGCCTTGAAAAAGTCAGGGAGACCCAAAGGGTGCCTTGGACTAAAAAAGTTTGGGAACCACTGCTGTAATGGCTTCTTCTTACAAAGGATTTTTGAACTATTTGACTACAGCAGGTCAGTTTAAATCTTAGATTTTACTACAAGACTTGTGATACTGTAATGGCTTCTCCTTACAAAGAGTCACAGCTTGGGATGACATGACAGCTAACCAATCTAATGACTGCAATATTTTCCCAACATGGCAGTCTTCATAGGCCAATTAAATATCCTGCACAATAACTAGTTTATTTTCTATTTCTCCAGTCTTTTCTCTAGAACCTGGGTGTTTTAAATCACACAGGGATCAAATCCCTTGCTTCTTACAGTTGCTTCCTAGCAACAGCAATAATGATGTGTTGAATGTGAAAGAGGGAAAATTATCTTTCCGAAAGGGAATGTTAAAGAGGGTTTGATGTGAAGTGTTTAAAAGCAGTTTAAAGATTTATAAAACAGCTAGAAATTATTTTTCATACTTCTAGTAAATTACAATGACAGAACTGTAACTGCCTGATCTTTTTCACACGATATTCTTGGCCTATTATGTGTGTTATCAATTAAATGTGGAACTGTATTTTAAGGTTTATTGTAACAAAGCAATAATGGTACTTTCAATTTAAAGTGTAATATACTTAAACCAAGGGAAAAATGTGCTTCCTAAACCATGTGCATAGTCAATAAGCAATTATGTGTAAATTGTTTTTGCATTAATGACAAAGATCCAGGCCCACCAGTCTTAAATAAATTAGAGATGAGCGGGTTCGGTTTCTCTGAATCCGAACCCGCACAAACTTCATGTTTTTTTTCACGGGTCCGAGCGACTCGGATCTTCCCGCCTTGCTCGGTTAACCCGAGCGCGCCCGAACGTCATCATGACGCTGTCGGATTCTCGCGAGACTCGGATTCTATATAAGGAGCCGCGCGTCGCCGCCATTTTCACACGTGCATTGAGATTGATAGGGAGAGGACGTGGCTGGCGTCCTCTCCATTTAGACTAGAAGAGAGAGAGAGAGAGATTGACCTGATTTACTGGAGCTTAGGAGTACTGTAGAACTGTAGAGAGTGCAGAGTTTACTAGTGACTGACCACAGTGACCACCAGACAGTGCAGTTTTATTTAATATATCCGTTCTCTGCCTGAAAAAAACGATACACAGTGACTCAGTCACATACCATATCTGTGTGCACTGCTCAGCCCAGTGTGCTGCATCATCTATGTATATATCTGACTGTGCTCAGCTCACACATCTTATAATTGTGGGGGAGACTGGGGAGCACTGCAGTGCCAGTTATAGGTTATAGCAGGAGCCAGGAGTACATATTATTATTAAAATTAAACAGTGCACACTTTTGCTGCAGGAGTGCCACTGCCAGTGTGACTGACCAGTGACCTGACCACACTGACCACCAGTATAGTTAGTAGTATAGTATACTATATTGTGATTGCCTGAAAAAGTTAAACACTCGTATCTGACTGTGCTCAGCTCACACATCTTATAATTGTGGGGGAGACTGGGGAGCACTGCAGTGCCAGTTATAGGTTATAGCAGGAGCCAGGAGTACATATTATTATTAAAATTAAACAGTGCACACTTTTGCTGCAGGAGTGCCACTGCCAGTGTGACTGACCAGTGACCTGACCACACTGACCACCAGTATAGTTAGTAGTATAGTATACTATATTGTGATTGCCTGAAAAAGTTAAACACTCGTCGTGTGACTTCACTTGTGTGGTGTTTTTTTTTTTATTCTATAAAAAACTCATTCTGCTGACAGACAGTGTCCAGCAGGTCCGTCATTATATAATATATACCTGTCCGGCTGCAGTAGTGATATATATATATTTTTTATATCATTATTTATCATCCAGTCGCAGCAGACACAGTACGGTAGTTCACGGCTGTAGCTACCTCTGTGTCGGCACTCGGCAGTCCGTCCATAATTGTATACCACCTACCCGTGGTTTTTTTTTCTTTCTTCTTTATACATACATACATACTACTACTACATCTCTTTATCAACCAGTCTATATTAGCAGCAGACACAGTACAGTACGGTAGTCCACGGCTGTAGCTACCTCTGTGTCGGCACTCGGCAGTCCGTCCATAATTGTATACCACCTACCCGTGGTTTTTTTTTCTTTCTTCTTTATACATACATACTACTACTACTACATCTCTTTATCAACCAGTCTATATTAGCAGCAGACACAGTAAAGTACGGTAGTACACGGCTGTAGCTACCTCTGTGTCGGCACTGGGCAGTCCGTCCATAATTGTATACCACCTTCCCGTGGTTTTTTTTTCTTTCTTCTTTATACATACATACTACTACTACATCTCTTTATCAACCAGTCTATATTAGCAGCAGACACAGTACAGTACGGTAGTCCACGGCTGTAGCTACCTCTGTGTCGGCACTGGGCAGTCCGTCCATAATTGTATACCACCTACCCGTGGTTTTTATTTCTTTCTTCTTTATACATACATACTACTACTACTACATCTCTTTATCAACCAGTCTATATTAGCAGCAGACACAGTACAGTACGGTAGTCCACGGCTGTAGCTACCTCTGTGTCGGCACTGGGCAGTTCGTCCATAATTGTATACCACCTACCCGTGTTTTTTTTTTCTTTCTTCTTTATACATACATACTACTACTACATCTCTTTATCAACCAGTCTATATTAGCAGCAGACACAGTACAGTACGGTAGTCCACGGCTGTAGCTACCTCTGTGTCGGCACTGGGCAGTCCGTCCATAATTGTATACCACCTACCCGTGGTTTTTTTTTCTTTCTTCTTTATACATACATACTACTACTACATCTCTTTATCAACCAGTCTATATTAGCAGCAGACACAGTACAGTACGGTAGTCCACGGCTGTAGCTACCTCTGTGTCGGCACTGGGCAGTCCGTCCATAATTGTATACCACCTACCCGTGGTTTTTTTTTCTTTCTTCTTTATACATACATACTACTACTACATCTCTTTATCAACCAGTCTATATTAGCAGCAGACACAGTACAGTACGGTAGTCCACGGCTGTAGCTACCTCTGTGTCGGCACTCGGCAGTCCATCCATAATTGTATACTAGTATCCATCCATCTCCATTGTTTACCTGAGGTGCCTTTCAGTTGTGCCTATTAAAATATGGAGAGCAAAAATGTTGAGGTTCCAAAATTAGGGAAAGACCAAGATCCACTTCCACCTCGTGCTGATGCTGCTGCCACTAGTCATGGCCGAGACGATGAAATGCCAGCAACGTCGTCTGCCAAGGCCGATGCCCAATGTCATAGTACAGA
Source organism: Pseudophryne corroboree (assembly GCF_028390025.1). Lineage (NCBI taxonomy): Eukaryota > Metazoa > Chordata > Amphibia > Anura > Myobatrachidae > Pseudophryne > Pseudophryne corroboree. Next base: position 271,908,545 of record NC_086451.1, on the reverse strand, counting down.
GCATGTCAAATCCAAAACACCAAATATCAGTAAAAAAAGGACTCCAAAACCTAAAATAAAATTGTCGGAGGAGAAGCGTAAACTTGCCAATATGCCATTTACCACACGGAGTGGCAAGGAACGGCTGAGGCCCTGGCCTATGTTCATGGCTAGTGGTTCAGCTTCACATGAGGATGGAGGCACTCAGCCTCTCGCTAGAAAAATGAAAAGACTCAAGCTGGCAAAAGCAGTAGCACCGCAAAGAACTGTGCGTTCTTCGAAATCCCAAATCCACAAGGAGAGTCCAATTGTGTCGGTTGCGATGCCTGACCTTCCCAACACTGGACGTGAAGAGCATGCGCCTTCCACCATTTGCACACCCCCTGCAAGTGCTGGATGGAGCACCCGCAGTCCAGTTCCTGATAGTCAGATTGAAGATGTCAGTGTTGAAGTACACCAGGATGAGGAGGATATGGGTGTTGCTGGCGCTGGGGAGGAAATTGACCAGGAGGATTCTGATGGTGAGGTGGTTTGTTTAAGTCAGGCACCCGGGGAGACACCTGTTGTCCGTGGGAGGAATAGGGCCGTTGACATGCCTGGTGAAAATACCAAAAAAATCAGCTCTTCGGTGTGGAAGTATTTCACCAGAAATGCGGACAACAGGTGTCAAGCCGTGTGTTCCCTTTGTCAAGCTGTAATAAGTAGGGGTAAGGATGTTAACCACCTCGGAACATCCTCCCTTATACGTCACCTGCAGCGCATTCATAATAAGTCAGTGACAAGTTCAAAAACTTGGGCCGACAGCGGAAGCAGTCCACTGACCAGTAAATCCCTTCCTCTTGTAACCAAGCTCACGCAAACCACCCCACCAACTCCCTCAGTGTCAATTTCCTCCTTCCCCAGGAATGCCAATAGTCCTGCAGGCCATGTCACTGGCAATTCTGACGAGTCCTCTCCTGCCTGGGATTCCTCCGATGCATCCTTGCGTGTAACGCCTACTGCTGCTGGCGCTGCTGTTGTTGCTGCTGGGAGTCGATGGTCATCCCAGAGGGGAAGTCGTAAGCCCACTTGTACTACTTCCAGTAAGCAATTGACTGTCCAACAGTCCTTTGCGAGGAAGATGAAATATCACAGCAGTCATCCTGTTGCAAAGCGGATAACTGAGTCCTTGACAACTATGTTGGTGTTAGACGTGCGTCCGGTATCCGCCGTTAGTTCACAGGGAACTAGACAATTTATTGAGGCAGTGTGCCCCCGTTACCAAATACCATCTAGGTTCCACTTCTGTAGGCAGGCGATACCGAGAATGTACACGGACGTCAGAAAAAGACTCACCAGTGTCCTAAAAAATGCAGTTGTACCCAATGTCCACTTAACCACGGACATGTGGACAAGTGGAGCAGGGCAGGGTCAGGACTATATGACTGTGAAAGCCCACTGGGTAGATGTATGGACTCCCGCCGCAAGAACAGCAGCGGCGGCACCAGTAGCAGCATCTCGCAAACGCCAACTCTTTCCTAAGCAGGCTACGCTTTGTATCACCGCTTTCCAGAATACGCACACAGCTGAAAACCTCTTACGGCAACTGAGGAAGATCATCGCAGAATGGCCTACCCCAATTGGACTCTCCTGTGGATTTGTGGCATCGGACAACGCCAGCAATATTGTGTGTGCATTAAATATGGGCAAATTCCAGCACGTCCCATGTTTTGCACATACCTTGAATTTGGTGGTGCAGAATTTTTTAAAAAACGACAGGGGCGTGCAAGAGATGCTGTCGGTGGCCAGAAGAATTGCGGGACACTTTCGGCGTACAGGCACCACGTACAGAAGACTGGAGCACCACCAAAAACTACTGAACCTGCCCTGCCATCATCTGAAGCAAGAAGTGGTAACGAGGTGGAATTCAACCCTCTATATGCTTCAGAGGTTGGAGGAGCAGCAAAAGGCCATTCAAGCCTATACAATTGAGCACGATATAGGAGGTGGAATGCACCTGTCTCAAGTGCAGTGGAGAATGATTTCAACGTTGTGCAAGGTTCTGATGCCCTTTGAACTTGCCACACGTGAAGTCAGTTCAGACACTGCCAGCCTGAGTCAGGTCATTCCCCTCATCAGGCTTTTGCAGAAGAAGCTGGAGGCATTGAAGAAGGAGCTAAAAGGGAGCGATTCCGCTAGGCATGTGGGACTTGTGGATGCAGCCCTTAATTCGCTTAACAAGGATTCACGGGTGGTCAATCTGTTGAAATCAGAGCACTACATTTTGGCCACCGTGCTCGATCCTAGATTTAAAACCTACCTTGGATCTCTCTTTCCGGCAGACACAAGTCTGCTGGGGTGCAAAGACCTGCTGGTGACAAAATTGTCAAGTCAAGCGGAACGCGACCTGTCAACATCTCCTCCTTCACATTCTCCCGCAACTGGGGGTGCGAGGAAAAGGCTCAGAATTCCGAGCCCACCCGCTGGCGGTGATGCAGGGCAGTCTGGAGCGACTGCTGATGCTGACATCTGGTCCGGACTGAAGGACCTGACAACGATTACGGACATGTCGTCTACTGTCACTGCATATGATTCTCTCAACATTGAAAGAATGGTGGAGGATTATATGAGTGACCGCATCCAAGTAGGCACGTCACACAGTCCGTACTTATACTGGCAGGAAAAAGAGGCAATTTGGAGGCCCTTGCACAAACTGGCTTTATTCTACCTAAGTTGCCCTCCCACAAGTGTGTACTCCGAAAGAGTGTTTAGTGCCGCCGCTCACCTTGTCAGCAATCGGCGTACGAGGTTACATCCAGAAAATGTGGAGAAGATGATGTTCATTAAAATGAATTATAATCAATTCCTCCGCGGAGATATTGACCAGCAGCAATTGCCTCCACAAAGTACACAGGGAGCTGAGATGGTGGATTCCAGTGGGGACGAATTGATAATCTGTGAGGAGGGGGATGTACACGGTGATATATCGGAGGATGATGATGAGGTGGACATCTTGCCTCTGTAGAGCCAGTTTGTGCAAGGAGAGATTAATTGCTTCTTTTTTGGTGGAGGTCCAAACCAACCCGTCATATCAGTCACAGTCATGTGGCAGACCCTGTCACTGAAATGATGGGTTGGTTAAAGTGTGCATGTCCTGTTTATACAACATAAGGGTGGGTGGGAGGGCCCAAGGACAATTCCATCTTGCACCTCTTTTTTCTTTCATTTTTCTTTGCGTCATGTGCTGTTTGGGGAGGGTTTTTTGGAAGGGACATCCTGCGTGACACTGCAGTGCCACTCCTAGATGGGCCCGGTGTTTGTGTCGGCCACTAGGGTCGCTAATCTTACTCACACAGCTACCTCATTGCGCCTCTTTTTTTCTTTGCGTCATGTGCTGTTTGGGGAGGGTTTTTTGGAAGGGACATCCTGCGTGACACTGCAGTGCCACTCCTAGATGGGCCAGGTGTTTGTGTCGGGCACTTGGGTCGCTGAGCTTAGTCACACAGCTACCTCATTGCACCTCTTTTTTTCTTTGCGTCATGTGCTGTTTGGGGAGTGTTTTTTGGAAGGGCCATCCTGCGTGACACTGCAGTGCCACTCCTAGATGGGCCAGGTGTTTGTGTCGGCCACTAGGGTCGCTTAGCTTAGACATCCAGCGACCTCGGTGCAAATTTTAGGACTAAAAATAATATTGTGAGGTGTGAGGTATTCAGAATAGACTGAAAATGAGTGGAAATTATGGTTTTTGAGGTTAATAATAATATGGGATCAAAATGACCCCCAAATTCTATGATTTAAGCTGTTTTTTAGGGTTTTTTGAAAAAAACACCCGAATCCAAAACACACCCGAATCCGACAAAAAAAATTCGGTGAGGTTTTGCCAAAACGCGGTCGAACCCAAAACACGGCCGCGGAACCGAACCCAAAACCAAAACACAAAACCCGAAAAATTTCAGGCGCTCATCTCTAAAATAAATCACCTTTCATCTAAACCTTATCCTGAACTTTGCCAGTACAAATCTAAGCTATTACTATTACACTGGCAGCTACTATGCTCCCAGTGTAATAGTATCTGGATCTGGATAATAATAGTAATTGGATCTGGATCTCCGCTTGTGTTTTGGATCTGGATTGGTTTTGCCAAAACCAATCATTCTGGTTTTGGTTTTGGATCTAGATGTTTTTTGAAAAAACAACAACATAAAAACAGCTAAAATGATAGAATTTGGGGGTAAGTTTGTTCCTACGGTATTATTAACCTCAATAATATTCATTTCCACTCATTTCCAGTCTATTCGAAACACCTTAAAATATTATTTTTATGCCAAAAGGTTGCACAGAGGTAGCTGGATGACTAAGCTAAGTGACACAAGTGGGCGGCACAAACACCTGGCCCATCTAGGAGTGGCACTGCAGTTGCAGACAGGACGGCATTTTAAAAAGTAGGCCCCAAAGAGCACATAATGCACAGAAAAAAAAGAGGTGCGAGATGGAATTATCTTAGGTCATCCCACCCACCCTTATGTTGTTTAAACAGGACATGCACAGTTTAATAAATCCATCATTTCAGCGACAGGTGGTCCCCCTGAAAACAGCTCGCCAAGTTCTCCGAATCATAGCTAGCTACAAACATACCACCTACTTCTTTGATGACTTTTCACATTATGAGAAGAGGAAAGAGAAAGAGGACAGTGTCAAGAAGGTGATTAAAAATTACAGAGACACACACAATCAGAAACAACACACAGGTTTTCACCTCCACACCTACTGTATATTGGTGTGGAACGGAAAGATCTTCAACCAAGCAAATATATAATTACCACATTACTGGACAAACTGAAAAACTAGGGGCCAACGCCTCCAAATTTGTACCACCTTCTCCATTTTCAGGGATTAAGATAATCTCATATTTAATGCTGTGATGCAAATAAACTGGTGTGTATCACATGCAAGATTGGATATTTTTTATTTTGTAAAAATCTTGTGGGTTTCTTTTTTTTTTTTTTATCATTTTGTTATTGCATTTTTATTTACATATTTTGTGGCAGATGCCTTATTTTTGTTATTCACAGCTCCCAGTTACATACATACATGTGAGCATACCTGTGTGTCCCAGTTACACGCATGTGACCTTACCTGGGTGTCTTGTTTATTTTTTTCATATTTAATTTTTAAATAAAGCAGCCCCTTAGATGTTTTATCAGCCACTCCTGAGCCCCCACAGCAGCCCCGGATGGGGCAAGTGGGTTCGGGACAGTACTAAGCAAGACTGTGCAGTGATTTTTTTTGTTATTGAGCCCCTGCCTTAGTGGAGCTTACCACTCTACAGTTGTAAAATTATTCCATATAAGTAGGACTTTGGGAGGAAGCCCTAACCTCTGTGCCCACAGCATGACTCAGCCTGGCAAGCTAGACACCTTCTTGGCTGTAAGCCACCATCAGACTCTAATACTGGGCCTTATTCAGTAACTGTTTGTGTCTCACAGGAGCTTCTGGACCATCTAGTGCTGCAGTGCAATGGAAAAATGATGCAATGAAAGGATAATGAAACTCTGTTCTTCTAACACCGCAAGGTTTTGCGATAACCCTACGCAGCCCTTAGGAAAAGAACCCTGTACAACAAATGTGCATCTAGTAAATAAATAATCCCAAAATCTGGAACATCAATAATAAATAAAAATTAAGGTTGATTAATTGGAGCCATTCATTTGAGTGAGTCCCTAACATAAAATAATTGAGAAAAACCTCTCTTTAATGCTACGACAGAAATTCTCACTTTTACCTTTCTGGCAGTTGTGCTGGATTATGATTCTGTCTCTTCTGATTCACACAAACTTTGGCCACAAATGTGGTCTCATTGGAAAACACTCCATCAAAATTGCAATTTCCATTCAACCTTCTGCTATATTTTCTCAAATCTGTTTATGATGTTGAAGCCTGTTTCATATTCTGCTATAGGCTTTCATTTAAACCTAGGATCAAGTACAGCACCCCCCTGGAATTCTATGGCAGTGCCTCTGGATTTATACAGCAAATAGGTAGCACCCCTGGACTTATACAGCAGATAGGCAACACCCCTGGACTTATACAGCATAGACAGCACCCTTGGAAAATTACACAGCACAGCAGACAGGGAACAGCTCCCCTGGACTTAAATGGCAGTTGGCAGCACCCCTGGACTGATGGGGTAAAGGGGTAGCATCCCATATAGGACAGCAATCCTGGAATGATGTGGCAAAGAAAAGAGGTTAAAGATGGAATTGTCCTTGGGCCCTCCCACGCACCCTTATGTTGTATAAACAGGACATACACACTTTAACAAATCAATCATTTCAATGACAGGGTCTGCGACATGACTGTGGCTGCAATTATTGGTTTGTTTGGGCCCCAATCAAAAAAGAAGCAATCTCTCCTTGCACAAACTGGCTCTACAGAAGCAAGATGCCGTCCTCATCCTCAGATCCCCCTTCAGTGTTTACATCCTCATCCTCACAGAGAAATAATATTCAAACAAAACAGCATCATTTAGTTTTCAGTGGACTGCTTGCAATATTACCAAAAGTTTCTGAACTTGACAATGACATAATGAATGCACTGCAGGTGACGTATAAGGGAGGTTGTTCATAGTCAGTTAATGTCCTTACCCCAACTTATTATGGATTGACAAAGGCAACAGATGGCTTGATACCTGTTGTCCAGATTTGTGGAGAAATAATTCCACACCGAAGAGGTGGCTTTTTTGGTATTATGCCCAGGCATGACAATGGGCTTTTTCATCCCATGGCCAAGAACTGTCTCCACTGGTGCCTTATTTAAGCAAACCACATCACCATCAGAATCCTCATCATCAACAGCCTCCTCAGTGCCAGCTACACCAATATCCTCCTCACCAATGTGTACTTCTACAGTAACATCCTCAATTTCAATATCAGCAATTAGACTGGCGGTGCTCCTCGCCAGCACTTGCAGAAGGCGTGCAAATGGTGGTAGGAGCCTCCTCTTCACATACAATGTTGTGAAGGTCAAGCCTAGACATTGCAACCACGGACAGTGCCGACACCCCTGTATTTTCACAACACCCCTGTAATTTTACAGCATACAAGACAAGGCCAGTATACATTTATTTTCACTGCACCCCTGTATTTTTACAGCCAGCATCCCTGTATTTTCACTGCATAAAAGAGGACAGTGCCCCTGCCCCCTGTATAACACAGTGACAGCCAGGACAGCAACACTCATGTACAGCTGCAGCACCCCTAACAGTACATGAAACACCAGTGACAGCCAGGACAGCACCCCAAACAGCACACGGACACTACAGTGACGGGAACAGCACCCCTACAGAGCACACACTGACCCCACCCAATGCCACCACCCACAGAGAGACACAGAGGTCTGTCTCCCTCACTCTCCAAGGCTGGAGTGAAAATGGCAGCAACACGTGGCTCCTTATATGGAATCCAAAACCACGAGAATTTGACAGTGGAATGATTACATTTTGCCTCGTTCTTATTTACGAGTTTGGCGGGAAGCCCAGAGCCGGACTCGGATTCTGGCTCGGAGCATGATGTTCGGGGGGATTCGGTTCTCTGAGAACCGAACCTGCTCATCTCTATATAAAAGTGATAGTTTTCTTCCTATGGAGTATATGCATGATTTTGAGGTCTATTTTATAAAGGAAATTTGTTTACTATGCCCTGAAAACGCCTGTTTTCTGGTGATATCCACAAATGTAAAGCATCCCCTGACTGCTTCTAGTGGAGGACCACAGCAAATGTCTGAGATATCTGCTGCAATATACACAGAGCCAGATTTTTAGGGTTCAGGCCACCCCTAGGCACAATGATATTGGCCACACCCCCCCCCAAGAGCACAATGTTATTATCCTCCTCTTATACACATTGCACCAGGTCGAGCCCCTTATACACATTGCGCCAGGTAGCCCATTATTCACATTGCACCATGTAGCCCATTATACATGTTGCACCAAGTAGCCCATTATACATGTTTCACCAGGTAGCCCCTTATACATGTTGCACCAGGTACCCCATTATACACGTTGCAGGAGGTAGCCCCTTATACATTTGCTGCAGGTAGCCCCTTATATGCACATTGCCCCTTAGACACGTTCCCTTATACATGGTCGGTCAGTCAGATCAAAGAGCCTGCACAGGCTCAAGATTTCACAGTCTACATATCCTTCCAGGGGTGGGGCTTGTACTGCATTGCCAGGCTGTAGTGGCAATGCTGCGGATCGTTTATTAAGATTCGAACTGCGGCAAGGGGCAGGGAGATCTTTCAGACAAGAAGGGGGAATCTGTGCCACCCCCGAGCAAGTGCCGCTCCTAGGCATTATTAGCCCACATAAGTTACTATGGGACTGATATTTTTTAGAATTACCAAAGCATTCTGGTTTTAGCACGGTTAGTTAATGACATATTCATATGGCATTAACCATGGCTGTCTCTTACTATGGGCTGAATGGGCAGTTGCCCAAGGGCCTAATGATTCTAACAGCCCATGGTGATGCCCCACCCCACCCACCCAGAACCGAACAGCCATGCTGAGAGCAGGATGCTTCTATTTCCTAATCCCTGGCCTGGACTCTCACTCACTCTGTCTGAAGCATGTGCTGTCAGTGAGCAGCCATGCACCACCTCCAGCTCTTTACACAATTTGGTACTCACCTTACAATGCAGCTGCACAGCCATCTATCTGTATATGCATGTACCACTGATGGTTTAAACTATCAATGGTACATTATCACAGCATAGTGTCACCATCAATGGTTCATCAGACCATTATCACCGTTGGAAGCCATCGTTGGATGCCTATCTGATGGCCATCCCTAGGTCTGTGAGTGTGGGTGTACATAATATACAGTACCTACAGCTGTTCCCTTCCCCCCACAGCTGAGTGTCTGTACCTCAGGGAGCAGCGCAGGAACAGTGTGGGAAACTACCTTGGAATAATGCAGGTGAGTTGTAGTAGTTCTTGCCCTGGCTGACTTTCTCTCTCTATTGTCCTCACCTGTGAGTCTATCTTTATCTCTTGTCCTAACCTCTCTCTACTGTAATCCTCTATCTCTATCTTTTGTCCTCATCTTTCTCTCTCTCTCTCCCTGTCTCTCTTTATCTTGCCCTCTCCCTCTCTCTTAAGTCCTCACCTCACTCTCTTATCCTCTCTTGTCCTTGCCTCTCTCTCTCTTGTCCTACCCCTCTCTCTCTCTTTTGTCCTCACCTTTCCCTCTATTGTCTTCATCGCTCTTTCTAGTCTTCGCCTCTCTCTCTCTCTATGCCTCTCTTTCTCTTTAGAACTCCTCTTTCTCTCTCTCTCTCTCTCTCTCTCTCTCTCTCTTAAGTCCTCACCTCTCACTCTCTTTTATCCTCACTTTCTCGCTCTCTCCTTTCCCCATCTTTTTCACATCCCCATCTTGCTCGCTTTCTTTTCCTCATCTCACTCTCTCATCCACATCTCTCCTTCCCCCTATTTGTATTATTGATTTTCTGGGTACTCTTTTCTCTTCAAAGTTATTTTATGCATACGTTTGTTGTATATGTGATGAAATATTTTAATCTTCTTTTCAAGCACCCCTCAATGGAGGAGTCAGCTGCGAACACTAGCAATATTCCCAACCCTACCCCCGGTGGAGGCTGCCACTGCCGACACTAGCAGCCCCCCACCTCTGGCTGGAGTTTTAATTTTATTGATTGTTTACAATTTTTTTCCTGTGAATAGTGTCAAAGTCAAAAATATTACATAGAGAGAACATACAAACCACACACACATTTAAGTCGCTATACTTGCAAATATGCGCAGCGAGCACAGCAATATATGGAAACACACGCATTTGCTCGGACATGGCACGGAGATGGATTCGGCGCTTGTTTCATACAGTACATGGTTATAATAATGTCAAGCACCAGACATCATGGAGATTTAGAATTGGCCGATGAATTGATGTCATGAATATGTATTATCTGAACAGAACCAGATGCGCCCATCATGTTTGGTATTGAAGCAAGCAGAATGATGTGTGGGTTAGTTTGATGCTGGTTGTGAAGTTGTGGGACATTGCAGCGGATAGATATGATTATATGTATAAAAGCTAAGATCACTTTGTTGAGAACAATGGATGATCAAGCCAACCTTTTACTAAGATTTTCAGGGCTGAACCTGATTAACATATACAAAGGAGAGAGAGAGACCCCTCCCCTAGGAACAGACACACAGGAGGATAGTTCCTGTCTGGGGGGGTTGGGGGTCAGTTTTTTGCTGGTGGCCTCAGAGAACAGATGTAATGAAGCGACACTCAGAACAAAGCTCCCAGAAGCATGGCTGGATCATCACCAGGCACCAAAGGCTAAGTATTGAATTCACATAGCTAGATAAGGAAATATAGACAGATTGCTTTCTGGTTTAAATAGGATATTGTAACTTGGTTGTGTGATTGTTGGGTGTTTGTGTGATAGATCTGGGAATCTGTGATGGTAGCTGGGACATTAGACAACCTGTAGCATAGCATTTGTGGTATTTGTTTGCCTATGGTGATTTAAAATAGATTGTACTGGTTAGTTATAATATATATCTTGTTAATCATAAATACCACCATGCAGTTGCGTTTGGGCATGTGCTTGTGGCAGTGGCGGGCTGAGATGTGTGGTTACATTGTGATCTGGTCTTGTGATGAATATGCTCTGGTTATTGAGATACTGAAGTTGTTTGGAGTGTGAAAGTGAATAAGATGGTTCTAGGAAGTTGGATTGAAATTGTGAAAGGTGATTTAGATGGTTTGGAATTGTAAAATCAGAACATATGCATTGTTCTGAGGCTTGGACATTTGGGAATAAAATGGAGTCTTGTGTCTTCTGCTATGTGATTGTGGTGTAGTAGAGAGTGCCATGTGTTTGGACCTGCAAATCTAAAATGGCTGCTGCCGGGTGTTTTCCCCTCCCCCTTTCAACCATGTGTTGCAGTCTTCATGGGAGTTTTCTCAAAATGGAGTCTAGCTTCTGTCCCATGCGGTATTGTAGGGTTGTGTATATAGGGACAGCCAGTATGGGTAAGGTCAAGTATTTTCTCCACAAAGATTCTCAGCATTGAATAACTGCGCAGCGATTGTTCCTCACATGTGTAGTTTTATCTGCAACCATATTGTCTCTTATTTAATGTTATAAGTCATTCTCTCTCTCCTTCCCCTTTTAAAAGTAATTGTGTCTTTATTGTATTTTATGTGTAGTAACTTGGTTAGATATTCTATGTTATTTTGGTAGTGTATAGCTTGTATTGTATTATTCTTTTTGAACGTTCATTCTCTCACTAAAGGCGTTAGAACCTTAGACCGATATTTGATTGGTTATTATAAATGCATAAAGGTTTCTCAGAGCGTCATAGTCGCACATACAGCTTTTAAGCTAACAAGGTTACACTGCATTACATCTACACATTGTCACTGCACAAATGTTTACAGTATAAGTACATTCCTTAAGGTATAGTTAAGGGAGTACCCTTGCGGTACTTTTTGCGCCAATTGCGTACTGTGTTCTTTAACCTTTAACGTGTTTTTAATAGGACAAATATTATAGACATTGTCAATTGGGGAGCTCCTCCGGTCTTCACATATCTGCACTAGGTAACTTCAGCAGACATTATCGGTCAGCAAAGAGTGGAAGGTAGTATCCCTCGTTAAACCGTTTGGAGGTCGGGGATACTGCAGTGCTGACCAGATAAGCGCCTGCTTCACTTGGTAAGGAGTGCTGAGGGAATTCGGGAACTGGAAGGTAAGAACAGTACGTTATTGTCTTTGTAAATCTGGTTTTTATTTCTATTTGGTGCCAACTGCACACGCAGATTGGATGGTTTGTCTGTTTAAATAGGTTTAAAATTATTTTTAATCGCTCTGCATAGCGTGATAACTAAAAGGGGCTGGCATGATGATTTTTCTTTGTGACAAAAGGTCTGTCCCCCATTTTGTGTAAACCTCATGGATGGGGGAGGAGCAGCGGCCATTTTGGGAAGGTCAAAAAAAAATATTTTTTTTTGAACGGCTGATTTTCAGTTGACTCAGGAAATAATCAGCCATCCACTGTCAAAAAGAAATCATCATTTAATGAGTTTTTTTTATGCATTTGTTTAGTCCATATCATAGTCAATCATAAGTAGTTCAGATAGAGTTTAATAACAGTTAATAATTAAATATTTGATTTAAGAAATACACAAGTAGTTTTTTTTTTTTGTAACTGTCTCTCTTCAAGAACCTGTTTTAACGCTGCTATTTGTAGGATGGCCATTGAAATGCAAATGACCTGTGGGACTGGTTTGTTGTTTTTTTTTTTCTCTCCCAGCAGTGAAAGAAATTGCACATTCATATGCAAAGTAGAAGCACTAATAGGGTCTCATATATGTAATATCTATATGCGTGTGCTTACATCAATATATGTTATTAGATTAATTTAGAATTGCATGTTCATTTGTGTAAGTTTCACATCTCACCTTCCTGTTTGCCATTTGCATTGATAACGTGCTAAGAAAGATTTGTTGCTATTAGTAGTTAAAAAGATAAAAAGTAATATTTAAGGGTATAATTGTAAAAAGCCCACACGCAACTCTACCTAAGGTATAAGGAGAGATTGGTGTGGTGCGCGGTAGATGATCGAGGATCATCTACATTGATAAAAGTGTACATTGTGTTACGGTGGATATTTGCTTTGCGTGCACGTGTCTCTAACAAAGGGCTGAGACTCGCGTACGCAACTCAAAGGCCGACGCACGCAGCGTATATTACGCAACGGAGCGTCCGGGTACGCCCACGTAACTCAAATCACACGATAGTGTTATTGCAACAGGCGGAAAGGTGGCAACGTGGTAAGTAGCGCAAGTCTATTTTAGTGTCCGAAATTTAGATTAACAGATCCTTCTCCAAATTCACAACACATCTGGTCTAAAGAAAATTTCTGCGCAGAAATAGAAATAGAAACAAAAGTGTATATGTGGTGAGTGAGTGTTTGTTTTTACAATTTTTGAGGTTGAACCACAAGAAAAGTCGAGTTCTCGTGAGGTACATACGTGTAAGTGACGTACATGGTGGCTAGGGAGGCATCCCTGGTTAAAACATACAATTTGAGCATTAGAGTGTAGCAGACCAGGAGGTCATACTGTAACAGACCAGGAGGTCATAGCAGACCAGCAGGTTCAGGTACAGCAGACAATGAAGTCCGCTATACAGTCCACAGGCACAACACCTAAAAGGGTTGGTGCAACACCCATATAGGCCATACAAGCTCTGGCTGAAGGAATTTGCAGCCGTAATTTTCGATTCCGTTGGTCGCTCAGTACATAAGATTAGTTGCTTATGTGCTGAACGATTGTACCGCACGTAATTGTGTGCATTAGTAAACCTGACCGGTACTATTTGTGTACGAAGGTCATAAACGCTATTTGTACATTCTAACGTGATTTGTGTAATTTTTTTTTATTTTCAGGGAAGTTCGCTGGTCACTCAGGAACTATCCAACAACCGATACTTGCTGGGGAACGCGCCCCAGTAAATAAAGGTTCACAGGGGCCCTAGGTTGGGTACAACAGCTCTGGATACAGTGATTGTGTTACTGGCCAACGTGGGCGAGAAGTGAGTGGAGTACTCGGTAAACTTCACCGCCAGCCTGCCCCGGACATCTTGGTTTTTTGTAAGGGTTCGCTGAAGAAAAGCAACACCTACGAGTTATGGGGGTCAGTTGTTCAGGCAGGGGGCGATCAACCTCGGTTCGGGTTGATTTAGTAAACCGACCAGTCGGGTCGGCAAGGCACGTGATGTGTGAAAAATACGGTTCACACACAGAGGTTTTATGTGATGAATGGGAGAGAATGACGGTACATGACGGGGAGAAATTCCCAAGAGTAGGTAGCTTCAGCCCAGAAGTGTAGCAAAATTTAAGGAGGAGGATATGTCTCATCAAATCAGCTAAGAGACGGAGCAAACATTATGATTGTTTAAACCTGTGGCAACAGGAAAGTGAATTTCAAAGAGAGGTAACTGACATATCTGACTTTCATCTTGGGAGGAGAGACATGGCAATGGAGAGAATTGTGGTTGCGGAGAAAGGCACAAGGTTGTAAGATAAAAACGCACTTAGTAACTGTCTTAAGAATGAAAGTGTAAAATGTAACAATGTTTATGAAAATGAAAGTGTAAAAAATTACAAATGTTAACCTGTGCAAGTCGCACCCCATGTCAAACTTCCCTCAGGAATACGAACAAGAAAGTGAGCCCAGAACGATGTCGGCACCTCTCCCAGCAACCATCACACAAGACATCCAGGTGGACGCGACCAAATCGGTAAAGGCAATAATCAAACCCCCTAACGGAGGGTCAGGTGAGGTCTTGTCCACAGGTACGTACAAAGTTTTATATCACGCACAAACAAATGTACCCCATAGTGTAAGACCAAAACAAGGTGATGTAATTGAGTTTAGTCCTGTCAGGGTGATCACAGTCCCCAATGGGAAGACTGACGATCAGGGAATCATTCCCGTCAAGGACAGTGCAATGCGCCATCCCTGGTCCCGGACAGAATTGAGATCAATCATGTCTGATTTCCCAGATCCTAGGAAAGATCTAAGTGTATGATCAAAGATTCACAGAAGGTATATCAACGCCCTAGACAACGACATAATCATGGTATCCAAGGAATCAGGGAGGTACAGGGAAAGCGGTTGATGGTGATGAGCATCCGAGCGTTTAAGGAGGCATCAAATCAACCAAAACCTCAGGTCACTGACACTTGGAAGAAGCCCCGGGTTTGTTATCTTTGTAAAAGAGAAGGGCATTATGCCAGCAACTGTAATAGCACACATAAAGTCAGACCCCCTAGACAGAGAAATGAGCAAAATTAAAACACACACAATTATAAACAGGGACCATATAGGAAGAATTTTGAGCCACACCCATAATGTGCAATCAGGAAAGGTGATCATTAGGACTGATGGTAAGCCTGAGGTAATAGTTAATGAATTGGGAGGTCATTCCCTGAAGACACAGGAATGACCGGGTGAAACGTTGTAAATGTATCTGTGAAATGTTTCTTTTTCTCTCTCCCCATCTCTGACGAATATTGGTAGGATTCAAACATTGCATATATACTTGGTCTTTGCAGAAGTCTACCAAACCCCAGCATGACCAATCCGCATCAATGTATTCTTGCCAGATACAGACAATGGAATATGGAAGTGCTGGGGGGGAGGGACTGCGCAAGGAAACCATTAGACATGTAGATATGACAGCCTGATGATCTGACAATGTTTTAAAATGTTTGAAAAATGTTTTTTTCTCTTTTCCTATTGATGGCTATTGTTGATTTAAGTAATATACACATGCATATAAATTGTTCTCTCTCTTTGTTTTTTTTTGCTGTTGTTGTTTTCTCTCTCTTCTCACTCATGCTTTCATGTTTTAAAGATGGTATGTCACCCATCAGTTAGACAAATGGTAATGCAAGATTTTTTTATTGTAGTCACCCGGTCACTCCCACCTTTTATTATTTACCGAAAATTCACAAATCACTTTCTGCACCACCTGGGAGACCTATTATTTCGGGAGTGGGCTCACTTACCAACAACCTTTCTTTTTTTGTTGACTATCACTTACAAGGATATGTGGAAAAGTTGAAATCACATATCAGTGACACTAAGAGTTTTTTGAACTTGGTGAACGACGTCGTGTGGAAGCCAGGATCATTCCTGGTTACATACGACGTAGAGTCACTTTACTCTAATATCCCTCACGTATTAGGCATTAAAGCTATTGAATATTATTTAGAAAAAGATACACAAATGGAAAGAAATCTTATTGATTTCATTCTTGAATCGATTCGATTCATCCTCACTCACAATTACTTCACTTTTGATTCTGTTTATTATTTACAGACACGGGGGACCGCCATGGGGACCAGGTTCGCCCCGAGTTTCGCAAACCTATACATGGGGCTCCTTGAGGAGCAACTTGTGTGGGGGAGCGAGCTCGGGGAGAACCTGGCTCTTTATGGTAGGTATATAGATGACTTATTTATGATTTGGACTGGGGATCTATCCACTTTACACACTTTCACTGAAAATCTTAATAATAATTTATTTGGTCTTAGATTCACTTGTTCATTTAGTCCAATCACCATTAACTTTTTAGATATCACTCTGACTGTACAAAGTAATAAACTAATTACACATACGTATGTTAAGCCAGTGGACCAAAATAGATACTTGCACTATGAGAGTTCACATTTAGAGGGGTGGAAAAATAATATTCCCAAAAGTCAATTGGTAAGGTTGAAAAGGAACTGCTCGTCGAATGTTAGTTTCAGACAACAGGCGGATAAGATGTTGAAGTCCTTTGGAGAACAGGGTCATCCCCATGATCTATTACAACAAGCATTAATAGAAGTAGATAAGATAGATAGGGATCGATTACTAACTGTAAAAAATAAGAGAGTGGTTAAAGAGGATGAATCTAGAACTATTAATTTCACCACTCAATATAATAGCCATGCAAAAGAAATAAGAAAAATTATAAAAAAGAATACTAATCTACTATGCTTAGGTGAGCTATTAAAAGAACAGGTGAACCCTTTAGGACAAGTCACCTTTAGAAAATCTGAGAACTTGAAATCTAAGTTAGTACATAGCCATTTTAATAACCCAGTGTCATCCTATGGTCCGTTAGAAACATGGCTTCCACCAAAACCAGCTGGGTTTCATAAATGCGGAAGAACTGCTTGCACTACATGCATGTGTACTTCCAGAAAGAATGTTGAATTTAACTCCTTTTCCACGAAAGAAACTTATTTAATAAAGAAATTTCTAAACTGCAATTCCACCTATGTGATCTATTTGATCACATGCGGTTGTGGAAAACAATACGTGGGACGCACAACGCGTACTCTCCACGTAAGATTCTCTGAACATAGGAGAAATATCTTAAAAGGTTCTAGGACACACCCTCTTTCCCTACATATATCAGACTGTCAAAAACAAGATTTAAAAAAGGTGTCAATAATAGCAATAGAACAAGTAGGAATAACTAAACGTGGAGGAGATAGATTTAATCTATTATGCAAAAGAGAAGCATATTGGATCTTTGTCCTAGGAACTCTAATACCAGGCGGTTTGAATGACACGGTTGAACTGAACAATATTTAAATATAGATGAGACTATCCATCTATACATATAATAATAATAAAAAATAATCTCCATCAGTTCATAATTAGGATTATTGGTATAAATATAGATAGATTACTATTGTAGTGGAAATTTAAAATAAATTAAAACTAAATATTAAAACAGAATAACAATAGTAGTCATAATAATAATAATAAAAGGAAATAATTACAAACAGGGGGATACATTCATATATGTGCACTTGACGGTTGCATACACTGGTATGCTTGCATATGTGTGTGTGTGTGTATATATATATGTGTGTATATATACACATGTATGCAGGTTTTACACTATACACAAGGTATGGGTTATATGAGATCCATCACATAAATTGACAACTTTTCTGGTGTACTAGTATATGGATGGAGCTATTGTCATTTTTAGATAATATAGTCTATCTCCACGATACATGGTCCCTTTGATCGGTCTATTACATACTCTTTTCGATCGCTCTCTGGCATCTCTCTCTTTATATATTAATAGATTAATAGATTTGATCAAAATTGACAACTCTCTATACTTATTGATAACCGGGATATATATGCTGTCACCTTTGGGCAGTGCTAATTGACCCATGATACCTATAATCCCTGTCGATTATTAATTATATATCCTCTCCCTTCAATATGACTATATCCGTGCTAATTTTGCCCTTTTGGATATAACGGGCTAATGAGGAATTATTTTCTATGTGTGAAACATCTGAGCGGTATATCTAATAATGAGTAAATAATGGCATACGTCCATTAAATAACAATTTTTGTCTGTTCGTTTTTTAGTTTTTTAATTATTAAATTATTGGAATATTGACAAAGAGATGTTTGTTAACATTCATGTAGTGTGTGCATTAGTTGTTATTATGATTACAATTTTTAAAAATCTTTTTAATTTATTATACATATATATACGTTTTTTATTTTTATTTTTATTTTATATGTTTATAAATATAAATTCATACTCCGTACAAGCGAATCATGTTAAGTCTGAGGGGAAATCCTGCGAACTATTATCTGTATCCCTTGGTAACGAAGTAGCATATATTTAAAGTACTCGAATAGCATATCAATGAAAACTGAAATTGCATTCACATGTGAGACTTGAGATACGGACAAATGATTAGTGATGCTCATTAACACATGTGAGCTCACCGACGTATGCGCTTCATTTACCTTTCGGGAACGAGGTTTGGAACACACCTGTAATACGTAGGACGTCCCTATGAGCGGGAGACTGTTTGCTATTTAAATGCTGCACGGAGAGACGGTGATATATTTCTCTGAGGAAGCCGCTGAACAATCGATAGGCGGAGAAACGCGTAAGAGCTATTCACCCACCCGGTACCGGTTATCTAAGCCTGCCTCAGCTTACCTCACCTGCTCTGAATTGGACCCTTGGTTGGACACTCCGGATAAGACTCATTCAAAACGGCCATTTATGCACCAGGAGTCGGGAGATACCAACGCATCGGACCACAAAGGTTGAATTCTAACCTATAAAGGCAGGTTGTATGCAGTAGCTACACGGACATTTACACGGTTTTGTGATAGCTTGATTTACAAGCACTGAATTATCATCACTCAATTTGAAATACGGAACCCACTATTAAATTTGTCCTAGTGGGAATTGTTACAATTACCTACAGCTGCTATTAATTGACTGATTTATACTAAGCCGTTTCATCACTGCTGGAAGAGACTGTCAGGCTAGAGTGATCACACTCATATGATATGATTAACTATTTATGGTCTAAATTATCACTAATTCTCTTCTAGACTGCATAGTACTACTCATGTGGAATATTTTATGCTTGCAGGAGTAATCAGGTACCGAGGAATATGGTATTTATATGTATAAATTGTTTTTAAATTGTTTATAATAAAGGAACACATATGTTTTGGATTAGCGCTGGTATTTTTGTTTGTATGGTTTGTTCAGTTAGAGGGTAGTGTACTTTCCCTCTGTAACAGCTGCCATCTAAACCAAGAGTGTTCCTTTATGGTAATTTATGCACACACTATCTAATTAACAATTAGCGCCAAGCTGTTGTTTGTTTGTGGTTTTTTCATCTTAAGTACTCTTTTGCTTTGGCCGCTTTTTGATAATATAGTAATAATATAGAAATATGTCGCCGCTCAGATGTCTTTCAGATAGATTAGAACGTAGGAATCAATACCTAAAGGGGAAAATTTGCATGGATGTGGAGGAGAATGTAGAGGATACCTCAGATATGCATAGAATATTTAACAAACTGGAAAATCTATGCATTGCTGAGACAAGACACTGGTGGGATCAGATTACCCTCCAGAAATATCAGGACGAGGGTCTGATCCCTAGAGGATTAAGAATCTTAAAAACCTCAGCGTTTAAGGACGATAAAAAATTCACTGATGATTGGAATAATGCGTTAGACACCTGCTCAAAAAATCTGATGAAATTACTTATCAGTTATAGAGGAGAACAGGTGTCTAAATTACAGGAGGAGATAGAGAAGACACATGCATTGTTAAAAGGTTTCGAAGATAATGCGGAATATGAGGAGAGAGATGCTAGAGTTAATCATAAAATCGAAGAATCAGAGCAAGAGATAATCTCACGTAAGGAACACAAATTGGACAGAGATCAAAGGGACTATGAGAGGGGAGAAGTCTATAGTTATAACAGAATACGTACAAATAGTAATAGATTTAATAGTCCCAGAACACCATCTAATAGTGGGAATAAGAAAAATGTACGATTCCAAGATCAGGATCAAAGAAGTCCCAATAGGAGGGACTATATGAATAGATCCCCATATTCAATGGATAAATATAGGAAAAGGATGGGTAACCATAGTCATTATGGCCAGAGTTCAAATGGTTACCTACACCAAAATAAATATTCTTCATTTAGAAAACAACAGTCACCTAATTATGAACAAAATAGAGGTGGGAAAAGAGATAGAACGACTAGGTATCGATTAGAATCAGAAGATCATGAATCTCCAATGCCTAATCAATCTTTTTTAGATCAGCGCCGTACAAACAGGTGGCACAAGGATACCCCAAGGGGTCAACAACAAAAAAGAGGAAGAACAAGAGACGAAGAGGAGTTAGAGGAGGGAGGAGAGTTAAAAACAAAAAATCTTTGTATAAGATAGATGATGGGAAAGGTATTTTTAATCTCTCCTCAAAACAACTCACAAATTACGAAATTAAACTGTTAGAGAAAGGCCTCAACTTCGCCCCAGTAAATAAACCAAATTTATTTAAACTGTTTGTTGATCTCAACCGTTATACACGAACTCTTTGTCGCAAAAGATACTTTGCGCTAAAAACTTTAAAACAAAAGAAAATCGAGGGACTAGCAGTTATCCTAGATAAAGATGATCAAAGTGCCATTGAGATGTTAAAATCTCTGGGCGACGAATCCACTGATGGATTAAAAATGGATTCAACCCCGGTTAAAATCTACGATCAAAACAGATTTAGAAATAAATCTGATTTTTACCCTCTACAGTTTAAAGGACCCTACATAGAGAGCTTCTATAAAGCGACACTGAATAACTTCAAAACCATGTGCGATAAAGCAGATAATAAATATCTCAGAGATAATTTGACCTATGGAGAAAGGAAAGCGATTGGATGTCTCTATGCAGATAGGGAAATAGTGATTAAACAGGCGGATAAGGGTGGTGGAGTTGTCATTCTGGATACCGTAGATTACATAAAAGAGTCATTGAGACAGCTCAATGACGATAAATTCTACAGGAAGCTGGATGGCAACCCCACCACCCTGTTCCAAAGGAAACTTAAACATCTGTTGGACGATGGAGTACAGTCAGAGGCTATCTCAAAGGAAACCATGCACTTTTTGTATTGTAGTCACCCGGTCACTCCCACCTTTTATTATTTACCGAAAATTCACAAATCACTTTCTGCACCACCTGGGAGACCTATTATTTCGGGAGTGGGCTCACTTACCAACAACCTTTCTTTTTTTGTTGACTATCACTTACAAGGATATGTGGAAAAGTTGAAATCACATATCAGTGACACTAAGAGTTTTTTGAACTTGGTGAACGACGTCGTGTGGAAGCCAGGATCATTCCTGGTTACATACGACGTAGAGTCACTTTACTCTAATATCCCTCACGTATTAGGCATTAAAGCTATTGAATATTATTTAGAAAAAGATACACAAATGGAAAGAAATCTTATTGATTTCATTCTTGAATCGATTCGATTCATCCTCACTCACAATTACTTCACTTTTGATTCTGTTTATTATTTACAGACACGGGGGACCGCCATGGGGACCAGGTTCGCCCCGAGTTTCGCAAACCTATACATGGGGCTCCTTGAGGAGCAACTTGTGTGGGGGAGCGAGCTCGGGGAGAACCTGGCTCTTTATGGTAGGTATATAGATGACTTATTTATGATTTGGACTGGGGATCTATCCACTTTACACACTTTCACTGAAAATCTTAATAATAATTTATTTGGTCTTAGATTCACTTGTTCATTTAGTCCAATCACCATTAACTTTTTAGATATCACTCTGACTGTACAAAGTAATAAACTAATTACACATACGTATGTTAAGCCAGTGGACCAAAATAGATACTTGCACTATGAGAGTTCACATTTAGAGGGGTGGAAAAATAATATTCCCAAAAGTCAATTGGTAAGGTTGAAAAGGAACTGCTCGTCGAATGTTAGTTTCAGACAACAGGCGGATAAGATGTTGAAGTCCTTTGGAGAACAGGGTCATCCCCATGATCTATTACAACAAGCATTAATAGAAGTAGATAAGATAGATAGGGATCGATTACTAACTGTAAAAAATAAGAGAGTGGTTAAAGAGGATGAATCTAGAACTATTAATTTCACCACTCAATATAATAGCCATGCAAAAGAAATAAGAAAAATTATAAAAAAGAATACTAATCTACTATGCTTAGATGAGCTATTAAAAGAACAGGTGAACCCTTTAGGACAAGTCACCTTTAGAAAATCTGAGAACTTGAAATCTAAGTTAGTACATAGCCATTTTAATAACCCAGTGTCATCCTATGGTCCGTTAGAAACATGGCTTCCACCAAAACCAGCTGGGTTTCATAAATGCGGAAGAACTGCTTGCACTACATGCATGTGTACTTCCAGAAAGAATGTTGAATTTAACTCCTTTTCCACGAAAGAAACTTATTTAATAAAGAAATTTCTAAACTGCAATTCCACCTATGTGATCTATTTGATCACATGCGGTTGTGGAAAACAATACGTGGGACGCACAACGCGTACTCTCCACGTAAGATTCTCTGAACATAGGAGAAATATCTTAAAAGGTTCTAGGACACACCCTCTTTCCCTACATATATCAGACTGTCAAAAACAAGATTTAAAAAAGGTGTCAATAATAGCAATAGAACAAGTAGGAATAACTAAACGTGGAGGAGATAGATTTAATCTATTATGCAAAAGAGAAGCATATTGGATCTTTGTCCTAGGAACTCTAATACCAGGCGGTTTGAATGACACGGTTGAACTGAACAATATTTAAATATAGATGAGACTATCCATCTATACATATAATAATAATAAAAAATAATCTCCATCAGTTCATAATTAGGATTATTGGTATAAATATAGATAGATTACTATTGTAGTGGAAATTTAAAATAAATTAAAACTAAATATTAAAACAGAATAACAATAGTAGTCATAATAATAATAATAAAAGGAAATAATTACAAACAGGGGGATACATTCATATATGTGCACTTGACGGTTGCATACACTGGTATGCTTGCATATGTGTGTGTGTGTGTATATATATATGTGTGTATATATACACATGTATGCAGGTTTTACACTATACACAAGGTATGGGTTATATGAGATCCATCACATAAATTGACAACTTTTCTGGTGTACTAGTATATGGATGGAGCTATTGTCATTTTTAGATAATATAGTCTATCTCCACGATACATGGTCCCTTTGATCGGTCTATTACATACTCTTTTCGATCGCTCTCTGGCATCTCTCTCTTTATATATTAATAGATTAATAGATTTGATCAAAATTGACAACTCTCTATACTTATTGATAACCGGGATATATATGCTGTCACCTTTGGGCAGTGCTAATTGACCCATGATACCTATAATCCCTGTCGATTATTAATTATATATCCTCTCCCTTCAATATGACTATATCCGTGCTAATTTTGCCCTTTTGGATATAACGGGCTAATGAGGAATTATTTTCTATGTGTGAAACATCTGAGCGGTATATCTAATAATGAGTAAATAATGGCATACGTCCATTAAATAACAATTTTTGTCTGTTCGTTTTTTAGTTTTTTAATTATTAAATTATTGGAATATTGACAAAGAGATGTTTGTTAACATTCATGTAGTGTGTGCATTAGTTGTTATTATGATTACAATTTTTAAAAATCTTTTTAATTTATTATACATATATATACGTTTTTTATTTTTATTTTTATTTTATATGTTTATAAATATAAATTCATACTCCGTACAAGCGAATCATGTTAAGTCTGAGGGGAAATCCTGCGAACTATTATCTGTATCCCTTGGTAACGAAGTAGCATATATTTAAAGTACTCGAATAGCATATCAATGAAAACTGAAATTGCATTCACATGTGAGACTTGAGATACGGACAAATGATTAGTGATGCTCATTAACACATGTGAGCTCACCGACGTATGCGCTTCATTTACCTTTCGGGAACGAGGTTTGGAACACACCTGTAATACGTAGGACGTCCCTATGAGCGGGAGACTGTTTGCTATTTAAATGCTGCACGGAGAGACGGTGATATATTTCTCTGAGGAAGCCGCTGAACAATCGATAGGCGGAGAAACGCGTAAGAGCTATTCACCCACCCGGTACCGGTTATCTAAGCCTGCCTCAGCTTACCTCACCTGCTCTGAATTGGACCCTTGGTTGGACACTCCGGATAAGACTCATTCAAAACGGCCATTTATGCACCAGGAGTCGGGAGATACCAACGCATCGGACCACAAAGGTTGAATTCTAACCTATAAAGGCAGGTTGTATGCAGTAGCTACACGGACATTTACACGGTTTTGTGATAGCTTGATTTACAAGCACTGAATTATCATCACTCAATTTGAAATACGGAACCCACTATTAAATTTGTCCTAGTGGGAATTGTTACAATTACCTACAGCTGCTATTAATTGACTGATTTATACTAAGCCGTTTCATCACTGCTGGAAGAGACTGTCAGGCTAGAGTGATCACACTCATATGATATGATTAACTATTTATGGTCTAAATTATCACTAATTCTCTTCTAGACTGCATAGTACTACTCATGTGGAATATTTTATGCTTGCAGGAGTAATCAGGTACCGAGGAATATGGTATTTATATGTATAAATTGTTTTTAAATTGTTTATAATAAAGGAACACATATGTTTTGGATTAGCGCTGGTATTTTTGTTTGTATGGTTTGTTCAGTTAGAGGGTAGTGTACTTTCCCTCTGTAACAGCTGCCATCTAAACCAAGAGTGTTCCTTTATGGTAATTTATGCACACACTATCTAATTAACAATTAGCGCCAAGCTGTTGTTTGTTTGTAATGTTTTAAAATGTTTGAAAAATGTTTTTTTCTCTTTTCCTATTGATGGCTATTGTTGATTTAAGTAATATACACATGCATATAAATTGTTCTCTCTCTTTGTTTTTTTTTTTGCTGTTGTTGTTTTCTCTCTCTTCTCACTCATGCTTTCATGTTTTAAAGATGGTATGTCACCCATCAGTTAGACAAATGGTAATGCAAGATTTTTGCTCCTTACAGAAAGATCGCTGGTTTGGAGGGAATATTGCATCACCAGAATGTTCGTTTGGAAGACTGAGAGACAGCACCTTTGAGAAGACAGCAGAACAAGAAGAACAACAAGACGAGAGAACTAATTATCGTAACAAGTTTCTCTCCCCCTCAAACTGATTTTCTGTACCCCATTACAAATTTCTTCTTTTCTCCTCCTGTAAGATGGACTTGCCCCGAGAGACTGTGATATGGATTTTCCTGTTGACCATGACGTTGACCCGAGCAGTCTGTTTCGGTGAGAGTACCAGTGAGGTCGAGAAAGGATCCAGAAAGGTTCCAATGACTAAGACGGAGGTGTAAATTTCCAATAGCAACACAAGCACCGAGCAAAGGCGAGTACCGGAAACGATCTAACAGCCATGTTATTTGTAAACATTGTTAGCTGAAAAGAAAACTGTATCTGTAGGCTCTGTAACAATGTAGTTGAGGATGGGTGCATTAAGAAATGCCAATCCAGTTTTAATATCCATATGGACCGGCATCCATTGAGTGACTATCACTCCTTAGTGGGTAGCGTGTTAAATAAAACAGATTGTTGGGTATGCTCTCAAGTACCTCAAGGTCATAGCAAATCAGGGCTAGTACCATTTCCTTTAACGGTAGGGGAGGTACTTGAGCTAAAGGGTGGGAGACCGGTGGACAGGAGGTTTAATATCTCTAGTCCTCCTAGTTTGAAGCTCCACCAATATCATGTGGATAGACCCCTAGTATGTTTTAACATTACCAATCCCCGAAAGCCGGGAAATTGGGAAGTGTCATGGAGTAACCAAACCATGACCTTTTCATATAGAGCAGATAGAATGCCGACAGATACAGAGCTTGTACGCCACATAGCCAGTAGAGGAAAATCTTTCCGGTATAGGTATACCTTAGGAAATAGGATTACGAGAGTTGGAGAGGTATCACCAGGATACTGTGCACATATCGTACAACCTGATACGTGTACTAAGCAGATGGAAGAATTAGGGTTAGGAGATTTCACATGGAAGGTGTGTAATATGGTTATGTCCTACTCCGTCCCATATGTTCTCCCCGATGATGCATATTTCATATGCGGGAGAAAGGCGTATGAGCGGCTTGCCCCAAACTCTGAAGGATTGTGTTATATTGGAAAAGTACTACCTGAGGTAATGAGTCTAAGGAGTGAGGAAACTGTAATTCCAATGGACTTGATTTATGACCCAACGGTAGAAACAATGATGTGATGAAAATGCGATTTCTACGGTCCGTTTCCTTCACCTGTTTTTCCGGTTTCTCCTAGGTAAAAAGACCCACTTTTGACGAGGAGTTTGATGATCCTGTATACAGACAACGGATGGATTAAAGAAGAAGTTTTGACAACCTTATACCCAGAGATTTGATGAACTTTGCCATAGATCCCCAGTTTCCCTAGAAATTTTAAAATTACGCTAGCCCAACATTTTTGTAAATCTATGGACATTGACAAAGCTTTTTGCTCGCACCTAATGGGCAAAAGCACAAAGAAGACTGCATTCAACAGACACCGAACAAGACCTCAATCGACGAATGTTCATTAACCTGACATAGAATACCACTGCATTTACCGTAATTATGTCTTATCTTCATCTCTACAACCCTCAGGTAATTATACACATAGTCGATAGGGAATACAGGCACAGATATCAGCAAGCACATATTCCCCCATTCATGTATCATCAACTAAAATGTGCTTCCCCATTTTGTTACAACCACAGCCGAAAAGAGCTCGGTAAAGTTTGACAGCCCATCCACAGACCCGTACCACGGGATAAGAAGGAATTCAAATGTATACTTCGCAATACCTCGAAGCTTGATTTAAAACACGTACGGCACGATGATACATGACCCCCCAAACACGGATTCATACACACATGCTTCTGCTATCTCACTAGGTCATACCCTCTTCACACCTTCTCCTCTCTCCTCCCTTACCCAACCATGGAAATGTATTAACCCCTGACATATATTTTTCTCTTTTTGAAATGTTTTAGGAAGTGGCAGTTATTGGTGACTGCCAAAGGGTGGACTGTCAAAGTCAAAAATATTACATAGAGAGAACATACAAACCACACACACATTTAAGTCGCTATACTTGCAAATATGCGCAGCGAGCACAGCAATATATGGAAACACACGCATTTGCTCGGACATGGCACGGAGATGGATTCGGCGCTTGTTTCATACAGTACATGGTTATAATAATGTCAAGCACCAGACATCATGGAGATTTAGAATTGGCTGATGAATTGATGTCATGAATATGTATTATCTGAACAGAACCAGATGCGCCCATCATGTTTGGTATTGAAGCAAGCAGAATGATGTGTGGGTTAGTTTGATGCTGGTTGTGAAGTTGTGGGACATTGCAGCGGATAGATATGATTATATGTATAAAAGCTAAGATCACTTTGTTGAGAACAATGGATGATCAAGCCAACCTTTTACTAAGATTTTCAGGGCTGAACCTGATTAACATATACAAAGGAGAGAGAGAGACCCCTCCCCTAGGAACAGACACACAGGAGGATAGTTCCTGTCTGGGGGGGTTGGGGGTCAGTTTTTTGCTGGTGGCCTCAGAGAACAGATGTAATGAAGCGACACTCAGAACAAAGCTCCTAGAAGCATGGCTGGATCATCACCAGGCACCAAAGGCTAAGTATTGAATTCACATAGCTAGATAAGGAAATATAGACAGATTGCTTTCTGGTGTAAATAGGATATTGTAACTTGGTTGTGTGATTGTTGGGTGTTTGTGTGATAGATCTGGGAATCTGTGATGGTAGCTGGGACATTAGACAACCTGTAGCATAGCATTTGTGGTATTTGTTTGCCTATGGTGATTTAAAATAGATTGTACTGGTTAGTTATAATATATATCTTGTTAATCATAAATACCACCATGCAGTTGCGTTTGGGCATGTGCTTGTGGCAGTGGCGGGCTGAGATGTGTGGTTACATTGTGATCTGGTCTTGTGATGAATATGCTCTGGTTATTGAGATACTGAAGTTGTTTGGAGTGTGAAAGTGAATAAGATGGTTCTAGGAAGTTGAATTGAAATTGTGAAAGGTGATTTAGATGGTTTGGAATTGTAAAATTAGAACATATGCATTGTTCTGAGGCTTGGACATTTTGGAATAAAATGGAGTCTTGTGTCTTCTGCTATGTGATTGTGGTGTAGTAGAGAGTGCCATGTGTTTGGACCTGCAAATCTAAAATGGCTGCTGCCGGGTGTTTTCCCCTCCCCCTTTCAACCATGTGTTGCAGTCTTCATGGGAGTTTTCTCAAAATGGAGTCTAGCTTCTGTCCCATGCGGTATTGTAGGGTTGTGTATATAGGGACAGCCAGTATGGGTAAGGTCAAGTATTTTCTCCACAAAGATTCTCAGCATTGAATAACTGCGCAGCGATTGTTCCTCACATGTGTAGTTTTATCTGCAACCATATTGTCTCTTATTTAATGTTATAAGTCATTCTCTCTCTCCTTCCCCTTTTAAAAGTAATTGTGTCTTTATTGTATTTTATGTGTAGTAACTTGGTTAGATATTCTATGTTATTTTGGTAGTGTATAGCTTGTATTGTATTATTCTTTTTGAACGTTCATTCTCTCACTAAAGGCGTTAGAACCTTAGACCGATATTTGATTGGTTATTATAAATGCATAAAGGTTTCTCAGAGCGTCATAGTCGCACATACAGCTTTTAAGCTAACAAGGTTACACTGCATTACATCTACACA
This sequence comes from Pseudophryne corroboree, assembly GCF_028390025.1. Taxonomy (NCBI): domain Eukaryota; kingdom Metazoa; phylum Chordata; class Amphibia; order Anura; family Myobatrachidae; genus Pseudophryne; species Pseudophryne corroboree. The sequence continues at coordinate 271,879,775 of NC_086451.1, read as the reverse complement.
TTGTCACTGCACAAATGTTTACAGTATAAGTACATTCCTTAAGGTATAGTTAAGGGAGTACCCTTGCGGTACTTTTTGCGCCAATTGCGTACTGTGTTCTTTAACCTTTAACGTGTTTTTAATAGGACAAATATTATAGACATTGTCAATAGGTGGCTGAGAGCCCCAGTACATTGCTTTGCAGAAGGGCCTGCACTGCTGTTAAGAAGGCCCTGATCAACCATTGTAGCCTTCTGTATCTGTTACTTACCTAAAATTTGCAGAGAGAGGGATCCGTAGGATCTCTCTCAATAAGAAAATATAATTAAAATGTCTAAAATCCGATAATTAATAAATGTGTCCAAATATCAGAGCAACTAAATATCAGAGTAATTCAAAATTGCTCCAGGGCAGGGGCAGCTGTTTCAAAAAGCAGCTGCTGCCCCTTTCAGTTTTTGAAGTTTGATGAATGAAAGTCTTCATACTAGTGTATGGAGATGGTGGACCATAGCGTGGCTGCAAGTTATGTGGGAGATATCCATGATATCTCCTGCATTACCCATGGAATGAATCAGTCCAGTACTTTATTCCTTGAAAATGTAGTTGAAAAATAATCTTTTTACCACTTTTAAAAGTCATTCAGCATTTTTAAAAGTGGTGAAAAGATTATTTTACCTACAGTATGTCTCTCTCCAGCAGCTGTAAATCCTTCATCTATTCATCAAAGTAGTTTTCCCAATTACATATGGTGCTGTATGTGTAATACTTATTTTAATTTCAGACTGATTCATCTTTACTGGTACGAAGGAAATATAATTGATATCTTCCTGTGTACATTACAGGACCAATGTTGCACATTGTCTCCATACACTAGTACAGGGATGCAATTATTATTAAAATTCATCAAGCTCTGAAACCTGAAAGCTTTCAGGGACTTTAGGACTTTAGGAATTAATGTCATCTTCAGATGGCATTAGCCTGCAGAGCACCACTGCTTCCTAATTGGAAGAAGGGCTGTATTGCACAGAAGGATCATTTGGATCCATCCTCCTCTGGCATTTGCTGTGTTCATGAATGATCTAAGGGGGTAATTCCAAGTTGATCGCAGCAGGAATTTTTTTAGCAGTTGGGCAAAACCATGTGCACTGCAGGGGAGGCAGATTTAACATGTGCAGAGAGAGTTATATTTGGGTGTGGTGTGTTCAATCGGAAATCTAAATTGCAGTGTAACTATAAAGCAGCCAGTATTTACCCTGCACAGAAATAAAATAACCCACCCAAATCTCACTCTTTCTGCACATGTTATATCTGCCTCCCCTGCAGTGCACATGGTTTTGCCCAACTGCTAAAAAAATTCCTGCTGCGATCAACTTGGAATTACCCCCTTAGTTCACACATTTGATGTAATACTACTAGGACAGAACCCGGCGGTGTAAACTTTCGCCACTAGTTTTAACATTGAAAGTGCTGGTGTTAAGACTCTGTGGAATAGATGCTTTTGGAGCAGATGTCCAAACACCAGGGCAATACTGAAGTGATCCAATAGATTTGGATCTGCCACCATGCAAAGATTTAGGGCCCAATTCTGAGATGTTCCCAAACCCAATGGTTTACGTACATCTCCAATGTTAGGTATTCTGCATATGTGCACGATCTGTACTGTGCATGTGCAGATGTTTCTGCAAAGATGGTTGCAGTGCCCCCTAAACCGCAGCATTATTGACATGCTGTAGCCATTTGGGAAGGTGCGAAAAAGGTGCGATGGTGGCCAATGTTTCAGAAAACATATGGCCCATTTTATGGGCATGTTGAGGACAGTGGCTGCATACTTGGACGTAGCTTCACTAACCCCAGCAGCATAAAAATACTCAGATGACTGATGTTCACACAGATGATCTGTTGCTGCATGTTCTGATGCAGCAACATATCAGAGAATCTGGCAGGAGACATCTATTTTCACAAGTCACTTCCGGAAGAGGCCCTGTCCTCAGCAGATATTAATTTTATGCCCCATGATAGTGCCCTAGTTCATTTTCTGACCAACAGTAGTGCCCTAGTTAATGTTATGTCCCATAATAGCTCCCTAGTTTATTTTATGAACCATCATAGTTCCCTAGTTTTATTTTATGAACTATTTTAGTGCCCTAGTTTACATGTTGTCTTGTCACATTGTAGGGCTGCCAGTAAACTTTATGCCATACAGTATCCCCAGTTCACATTATGACATACTGTACAGTGTCCCCAATTCATATTATGCCACATAAATGTGCCCCCTGTTCATACAGTGCCACATTACATTGCCATCCAGTTCAAATGATGTCTAATTAAAGTGCCCCAGTTCTTATCATGTAACATTATAGTGCCCTCTACATTGCAATGAGCAGATCAGATTATGACACATTACAGTGCCCTACAGTTCATATTACAGCGGCCTCTATTTTACATTTTGCCACACTTCAGAGCCCCCTTACTGTTATGACATCCACTGCACACTCCTGTAACAGAAAATATGATGACACAATTCAAACGAGGCAATGGCTCAGATCCAATTTCTTAGCAGGCAGATCTCTAAAATTGGTATGGAACTTTTTACCCTGGGTCCAGTCTCCCCTAAGCTTATGGGCCCCGTAGCAATAACACCACTTACACCCACTATAGTTATGCCCATGCTGTTATTGTTAGAAGTTGAGTGTGCTACTGTGCAGTCTCCAACAAAATTGCTACTCTGGGGAAACTTCATCCCCTAACCAAGGGGGCCACCAATAGTGTATCTGCACATAAGCGGCACCATCTTACTACTGTGTATGAGCGACATGGTAGAGGACAGACGTCCTCCTCTTAGCTCCTGAGACCCGCAACTTCACCCTTCTAAAACCGCTGTTCCAGAACTTTGCACCACTACCTTGTGAGAAAGCAGTCACCAGTAGGTGAGCTGTCTGCACCACTACTACACTACAGGCTCCACCATAGGCGTGCGCAGCTAATTTTATTAGGGGGTGCACCCCCGGAGGGGCATGTCTAGCACCACCTTTTGGGCATATCAAGGACCGCCTTTCTAGCACTACCCATAGACATGTCTAGAACTATTTTACATTCTCGCAGTATAATCATATGGCTTGGTATAATTTCTCTCTAATAATAAAGTAGATATAATACACCCCAGAGAAAAATAATGAAATATAATGGTGCAACCACCAGGCAGTACTGACGGTCTGCTACGGCATAACCCTGAGTGCTAGCTGACGCTATACCCTATTCACTGCTTGCACTTCCCCAATCTATCCCTGACCCAGTGGCGGAACTAGAGAGTGATGGGCCTAGGTCCAAAATTCACATCACGCCACACAGTATGAGCTGAAATTCCCATTACGCCACACAGTATGAGCAAAACTTCACATTACGCCACACGGTATGAGCTGAAATTCATATTAAGCCACACAGTATGTGCTGAAATTCACATTACGCTACACAGTATGAGCCGAAATTCACATTACTCCACACAGTATGAGCCAAAATTCACATTACGCCACACAGTATCAGCCGAAATTCACATCACCCCACACAGTATGAGCCAAAATTCACATTACCCCACACAGTATGAACCAAAATTCAGATTACCCCACACAGTATGAGACGAAACTCACATTACGCCACACAGTATGAGCCAAAACTCACGTTATGTCACACAGTATGAGCCGGAATTCACATTATGCAAACACTATGCCACCAGCAGTGCCAGATACTGTACACATTATACAATATTACAATATTATTATTACAATAGTATAACACATCATTAATAATAAATATTTTGAGGGATACAAATAATCAATAGTAATAAAAAAAATCCAAATTTAACATATTAAACAGAGCTGTCTCAGTGACACACTGTTATGCACACCAGTGCCAGCAGGAATGTACTGGTGTCTGAACGGTGAGGGATGCAAAACAAATGAACTCACAGACAGACTGGGGAATATGACATTACATACACAGAAGGTGATAGGGTAACAAGATAAACACAAAGTGAACAGAGAAGCCCAAAGGCTAAGAAACTGGGTGTCTCCCTAATATTAGGAATGCTCAGATGGAAAGAAGCAAGATGTAGTGATTTAATACGTAGAGAACCCGAAATGCTGTTGCTAAGGGCAACAGCAAAACCCTAAAGGGTTACCAACGGGTGTGGCAGTAAACTCCTTGGTCAGAGATGGAATAATAGACACAATGAGAGTCTCCACAATCCTAGTCCTCACTTGCAGTGCACTGGTTCAGCTTACTGCCACTAAACTGACACCTGAACACCTTGCACAGTGAGAAAGGATTTTGGCAGGCAAGTCTGAGAATACAGCCGCAAACTTGCTAGGTTCACAGAGTAGCAAAAGAACCCCAGCAGGTTAAACGACTGACTCCAGTCTTACTGCTAGGTCTGGATTGGCAGAGTGTAATACCAAATCCCAAGGCCTATTTGCAGTAAGCAACAAACAAATACAAAGTTTACACAGTACTAGCTAGCTTTCAGGAACTGACTAACCAACAAAGATTCAGCAGCATCTGCCTAACCTGAGAAGAGGGTTTATATAGCAGGTGCTGTCCACGCCCCACTCAGACCTCACAGACTGTGAGCACAAAAACCAGCACCGGATCCCCTGCCGTGCACAGAGCCTGTAACCACTGCACAGCAAAAGACCCGAACCGGAGTATCAGCTACGCTCAGGTTACTCCGCTAGCACTTGTCTCCCGGTTGCCATGACGACGTGGCAGCACAGAGCAGGAGACCCTAACAGTACTCCCCCTCTGACGAGGGGTCAAAGAACCCCTACCACCGGGTTTATCGGGGAACTGCGAGAAGAAAGAGCGTAACAGTCTGGGGGCATGAAGATCACAACTGCGCACCCACGACCGCTCCTCCGGGCCATACCCCTTCCAGTGCACCAAAAATGACAGCCGACCCCGAACCATCTTGGAGTCAAGAATCCTTTAAACAACAAACTCCCTCTGGCCACGTATCAGAAGAGGGGAAGGTCTTCCACTGGAAGAAGGATACTAATCGCCCGTTTTAAAAGGGAACAATGAAATGTTTTATTGATACCCAAAGAACGGGGTAGATCTAACTGAAATGCCACCGGATTGATAACCCTAGTGATCTTATAAGGACCGATGAACCGGGGGCCTAACTTATGAGATGGCTGTCTCAACTTCAAATTCTTGGTAGACAACCAGACGAAGTCCCCTAATTTGAAGCTGCAGGGTCTTTTCCGCTTATCAAAAACCCTTTTGGTCACTAATGACACAGACACAAGGGCTTTCTTCACTTTCCTCCAAATACCTCTAAGGACCGAAACCACAGAGGAACCACCAGGCGTGGAGTCCAGGGGGTCAAAAGAATTGGCGTTAGGATGATGCCCATACACACAAAGGAAGGGAGAGATCCCTGTAGCAGAGTGATCCGCGTTGTTATAGGCAAACTCCGCCATGGACAGATGAGCAACCCAGTCAGTCTGACACTTGGAGACATAACACCTGAGGAACTGCTCCAAGGACTGGTTCACCCTTTCAGTCTGCCCATTAGACTGCGGATGGTAGCCTGACGACAAGCTGACAGAAATATGGAGATCGGAACAAAATGCCCTCCAGAATTTGGCCACAAACTGGGATCCGCGGTCAGAGACCACCTCAAGTGGCAACCCGTGGAGGCGCACAACATGCAGCATAAATAATTCAGACAGGCGTCTGGCCGATGGCAGCCCAACCAATGGAACGAAGTGCGCCATCTTCGAAAACCTGTCAACGACAACCCAGATGGCTGTCATCCCCGAGGATTTGGGCAAATCCACCACAAAATCCATTGAAATGTGGGTCCATGGCTTAGATGGAATAGAGAGTGGATGTAATGGGCCAACAGGAACCCCTCTAGGAGTCTTATTTCGGGCACAGATGTCACATGCCCGAACCCACTGATCCACATCCCTAGCCACCGAGGGCCACCAAACCGCCCTAGATAGCAACTCCCGAGTTATGGCAATACCCGGGTGACCTGCCGACTTCTTGGCATGGAATTCCAGGAACACTCGCTGTCTTAACCTAGGAGGCACAAACAAAAGACCTACCGGAAGGTCTGGAGGAGCCTGCTCCTGTGCTCTAAGGACTAATGACAAGAGGTCCTGGGTAATGCCCATTTCAATACATGATGGGGACACAATGGGCAATGGCTCCTCGGTGGTCTCCTGGATTGGAGCAAAACTCTGTGAGAGCGCATTAGCCTTGATGTTTTTTGACCCAGGGCGATATGTTATCAAAAAATTAAAGCGAGCAAAAAACAAAGCCCATCATGCCTGCCTGGCATTGAGGCGCTTCGCTGACTCTAAATATGCCAAATTCTTATGGTCGGTGAGAATTGAGACCACAAACTTAGCCCCCTCAAGCCAGTGTCTCCACTCCTCGAGTGCATCCTTAATAGCCAACAATTCCCGGTTACCCACGTCATAATTCATCTCGGCATGCAAAAATTTACGGGAAAAGTAAGCACAGGGATGAAGGCGATTATCAGACAGCCCCATCTGAGAGAGCACTGCCCCAATACCCATCTCAGAGGCATCCACCTCCACCACAAAAGGACGCTCTGGATCTGGGTGTCGCAGCACCTTGGTCGAGACAAATGCCCTTTTGAGACGGGCAAAAGCCACTTTGGCCTCACAAGATCAGTGAGCAACATCCGCCCCTTTCTTAGTGAGTGCCACCAAGGGAGCCACTATAGACGAAAATCCAGCGATAAATCGTCTATAAAAATGCGCAAAGCCCAGAAAACGCTGAAGCGCCTTCAAACTAGTATGCTGCACCCAATCCAGGACTGCCTGTACCTTGGAACCCTCCATTTGGAAACCTTCTGGGGAGATAATATATCCTAGAAATGCGATTTGCTGAACTTCAAATTCGCACTTCTCCAGCTTCGCCCCAAGCCGGTGGTCTCTGAGTTTCTGGAGGACTAAGCGTACATGCTTCCGATGTTCCTCCAGGGAATGGGAGAAGATTAGGATGTCATCTAAGTATACAACTAAGAATCTATCCAAATATTCCCTGAGCACATCGTTCATGAAGTCCTGGAAGATTGCCGGGGCATTACAGAGCCCAAAAGGCATCACCAAATATTCATAATGCCCTGAGTGGGTATTAAAGGCAGTCTTCCATTCATCCCCCTCTCTTATTCGGATTAGATTGTACGCACTGCGTAGGTCAATCTTAGAAAAAATGGTGGCAGTACGAAGCTGGTCAAACAAGACCGAAATAAGAGGCAGTGGGTATGAGTTTTTAATCGTGATACGGTTCAATTCTCTGAAGTCGATGCAGGGTCGCAACGAACCATCCTTTTTACCCACGAAGAAGAACCCCGACCCAACTGGAGACTGTGAAGGTCTGATAAATCCCTTAGCCAAGTTCTCCTGAATGTACTCTGCCATAGCCTGAGTCTCAGGACGTGACAGGGAGTACAACCTGCTCTTGGGAAGCTTAGCATTTGGCAACAAATCAATGGCACAGTCATAGGGGTGATGGGGAGGTAGTACCTCTGCAACTCTTTTGGAGAACACATCCGCAAAATCTGCATAACATTCTGGCAATCCTGGCAAACTTAGCTGCAAAAGCCTGACTGGAAGGCTAAAGCAACTCCTGAAACAATCAGTACCCCAACTAAGAATCTCCCCAGAGACCAAGTCAAATTGAGGATTGTGGGCCCTTAACCAGGGTAACCCCAACACCAATGGCGCAAAAGTACAGACAGTCACATAAAAGGACAATTTTTCAGAGTGTGTGGCTCCAATAGACAAAGAAATCTGGCTAGTGCAAGAGGTAATTTTACCCTGGGATAATGGTTCCCCGTTTAACCCACAAATCTCAATTTCCGATGCCAAGGGTACTAAGGGAACAGAGTGTTTCAGGGCGAATTGGCGGTCCATAAAAACCCCGTCGGCCCCACTGTCCACAAAGGCCTCAGTCTTGACAGTTTGACCGAGGATCTTCAAGGTCACCGGAATGATAAAAGTCTTCTTGGGAAATTCTGACTTCTGGCCTGACAGGATATTTCCCATCACCCTCAGGCCCTGAAGTTTTCCGGCTTTTCTGGGCATGATACTACCACATGACCTTTATTCCCACAGTACAAACATAACCCCTGCTGTCTCCTCCGCGTCTTCTCACACGAGGAGAGGCGGGAAGCCCCAATCTGCATAGGCTCCTCGGAATATTCCTCAGAGTCTGAGGTTCCCTTGGGAAAGAAGGAAACCTTGGTCTCCCTTTCAAGCCTGCGCTCTCTCAGCCATCTATCCACCCGAATGGATAACTGCATGAGCTGATCCAAGCTATCAGGCAAGGGATATTGTACCAGTTGGTCTTTTAACTGGTTAGAAAGACCTCTTCGGTACTGGTGTCTCAGGGCTGGGTCATTCCACTGGGTATCATGGGCCAACCTCCGAAACTCCGTACAATAAACCTCAACTGGCCTTCGCCCTTGCTTAAGGATCGAAATCTGAGCCTCGGCTGAGGCCGTCTTGTCAGGGTCATCATACAACATGCCCAGTGCCGTAAAAAAAGCATCAACACTTTTAATCGACGGACAGTCAGGCTGCAACCCATATGCCCAAACCTGTGTGTCTCCTTGTAGCAGGGAAATCACTATGCCCACCCGCTGAATCTCCGACCCAGAAGACTGAGGCCTAAGCTGGAAATATAGCTTGCAGCTCTACTTGAAACAAAAGAACTGCGAGCGATCTCCAGAAAAATGATCCGGGAGATTTACTTTCGGCTCCTTAACCCCTGAAGGTACTGCTGCTGCGGGAGCTCCGCCAGCGGCCTGCAAGGTGTGCATTTTAATGGACAAATCATTAAATTGTCGAGTCAGGACCTGCACCTGATCGACCAACTGTTGCAAAGTATTTTGAGGGGTATGCTCCATATTCCCACAAAATTTCAACAGGAGTATTAGGCTGCTGAATATGTTATGCACACCAGTGCCAGCAGGAATGTACTGGTGTCTGAACGGTGAGGGATGCAAAACAAATGAACTCACAGACAGACTGGGGAATATGACATTACATACACAGAAGGTGATAGGGTAACAAAATAAACACAAAGTGAACAGAGAAGCCCAAAGGCTAAGAAACTGGGTGTCTCCCTAATATTAGGAATGCTCAGATGGAAAGAAGCAAGATGTAGTGATTTAATACGTAAAGAACCCGAAATGCTCTTGCTAAGGGCAACAGCAAAACCCTAAAGGGTTACCAACGGGTGTGGCAGTAAACTCCTTGGTCAGAGATGGAATAATAGACACAAGGAGAGTCTCCACAATCCTAGTCCTCACTTGCAGTGCACTGGTTCAGCTTACTGCCACTAAACTGACACCTGAACACCTTGCACAGTGAACAAAAACAAAGAAGAATCTGCACTCTCAAAGATCTAATGAGATGAAGAATTGAAAAACCCCACTTAATATATTTGGACAAATCCCATCAATATAGGTCGGGGGTGCTACCTAAGACAACCAAAAACAACAGCTATTGTAAAGAAAGAGAATGGGGTTGTACTGCTAGGTGCACAAGAATATTGATTGAAATTTAACTTTTATTTACATTCATTTAAGAGACCGATGCTCGGTCAACATGCGAAATATACAGGTTAAAATAAAGGAAGTGAAAGAATGTGCTCAAGATAGAAAGTGAAAAAATTTTTAAAAAAATTGTGTCTGCTCCTTTGATTGTGCTGACTCTATTATAGCTTGTATTGATTCAGAATAAATGTCCTTATGTGTCACGTATACCTCTGTCCAATTGATACTTAATTTAAATCCTGATATCTATGTAGCTGCTATCCTATTATGTTCACTATGTAAAATGCGGTGGGATTGTCCACCCTAAGTTGAACTACTCATCTCTATCCCCCACGTTCTCAAGTCTCTTATCGATGGTTAATAACCAAAATCCATTTATTATGATAACACCGGTATTGGCTGTGATGTCATTGAACACCCGCCGTTATTTAGATTATGTATTTCTCCCAGGATGGACATGTATGGAGGTGTCCACCCTACTTATAAATGCCAGCAGTGACAAGGTATTGGATTGAACACGTTGTTGCTGCTACTGATAGGCCATCTGATCTACATTAATTTCTATGCCTCGCCATTCAGGCTAAGGGACATAGTGTGAAAAGTATGCCAATGGGGATTGATAAACACTGTTACTGGACTTCCGTTCCTTACTCATACAGGAGTCTTATGCTACTCAGAGTATTTAAAACACCCGTGGCATGTCTGATTAAAACGATGGTGTCACGGATTGCTTATACTCCCCTGTTTTGCACAGCATAATCTAACTACCATCCTGGGGGGATCCTCACTCCCAATTAACACTCTGGTGAGGGGAATGCAGATGGTAGTGCTTTTGTGCTGCTAGATAGACTGCATAACCGTATTACACAAGTGTGTGATTGTTCCATATAAAGCTATTGCGACATTGAATACGGTACTATCTAATTAATGACAGGGTGAAAAATTCTGAGCATCAGATGAACTGAAGACATATAATTGTCCACTTGCCATATGTGATCCGATCCTGATATAGCAAAGAAAGGAAGAAAGACAGGTGTATCCACAATCTCTATATAATACCTGTATTCTCCTAATATGTGAGCGATGTCTAAGACCTGCTGGCTGAAGTATTTAACCTAACTAGCGGGTATTCCCGTGTTAACCATATGTTGTACAGACCACTCTAACTAAAGAATGGGTGGATATGAAATTAGAGACCTATTTCTAATGAAGATGGACAGGATAGAGATGGTGGCATTGCATCAGTGTATAGCCTAATCAGCATTTGTCCGATTAGTGGGTATTCCCATGCTCACTGTGCAGTGCCAGTTACTTTAGCAAGAAGCTCTAGAATAGAGAATAAAAGTGACAGAGGTACTGGTAATGAAATATTAATTATTGAATGGGTATCTAGACTGCATCGGCTGTTGATCAGCATTTGTCCGATCCATGGTAACTACCATGTTCGCCGTGCAGTGCTTGAATAACCCAACAGACACATGAAGCAAGCTATAGTCAGCACAAGAGCATCGGAGCAGATCACTGTGCCGATGCGCGCATTTTCGCAACAAGCTTTTTCGAGGCCTCGAAAAAGCTTGTTGCGAAATGCGCGCATCGGCACAGTGATCTGCTCCGATGCTCTTGTGCTGACTATAGCTTGCTTCATGTGTCTGTTGGGTTATTCAAGCACTGCACGGCGAACATGGTAGTTACCATGGATCGGACAAATGCTGATCAACAGCCGATGCAGTCTAGATACCCATTCAATAATTAATATTTCATTACCAGTACCTCTGTCACTTTTATTCTCTATTCTAGAGCTTCTTGCTAAAGTAACTGGCACTGCACAGTGAGCATGGGAATACCCACTAATCGGACAAATGCTGATTAGGCTATACACTGATGCAATGCCACCATCTCTATCCTGTCCATCTTCATTAGAAATAGGTCTCTAATTTCATATCCACCCATTCTTTAGTTAGAGTGGTCTGTACAACATATGGTTAACATGGGAATACCCGCTTTTTAGGTTAAATACTTCAGCCAGCAGGTCTTAGACATCGCTCACATATTAGGAGAATACAGGTATTATATAGAGATTGTGGATACACCTGTCTTTCTTCCTTTCTTTGCTATATCAGGATCGGATCACATATGGCAAGTGGACAATTATATGTCTTCAGTTCATCTGATGCTCAGAATTTTTCACCCTGTCATTAATTAGATAGTACCATATTCAATGTCGCAATAGCTTTATATGGAACAATCACACACTTGTGTAATACGGTTATACAGTCTATCTAGCAGCACAAAAGCACTACCATCTGCATTCCCCTCACCAGAGTGTTAATTGGGAGTGAGGATCCCCCCAGGATGGTAGTTAGATTATGCTGTGCAAAACAGGGGAGTATAAGCAATCCGTGACACCATCGTTTTAATCAGACATGCCACGGGTGTTTTAAATACTCTGAGTAGCATAAGACTCCTGTATGAGTAAGGAACGGAAGTCCAGTAACAGTGTTTATCAATCCCCATTGGCATACTTTTCACACTATGTCCCTTAGCCTGAATGGCGAGGCATAGAAATTAATGTAGATCAGATGGCCTATCAGTAGCAGCAACAACGTGTTCAATCCAATACCTTGTCACTGCTGGCATTTATAAGTAGGGTGGACACCTCCATACATGTCCATCCTGGGAGAAATACATAATCTAAATAACGCCGGGTGTTCAATGACATCACAGCCAATACCGGTGTTATCATAATAAATGGATTTTGGTTATTAACAATCGATAAGAGATATGAGAATGTGGGGGATAGAGATGAGTAGTTCAACTTAGGGTGGACACTCCCACCGCATTTTACATAGTGAACATAATAGGATAGCAGCTACATAGATATCAGGATTTAAATTAAGCATCAATTGGACAGAGGTATACGTGACACATAAGGACATTTATTCTGAATCAATACAAGCTATAATAGAGTCAGCACAATCAAAGGAGCAGACACAATTTTTTTTTAATTTTTTTCACTTTCTATCTTGAGCACATTCTTTCACTTCCTTTATTTTAACCTGTATATTTCGCATGTTGACCGAGCATCGGTCTCTTAAATGAATGTAAATAAAAGTTAAATTTTAATCAATATTCTTGTGCACCTAGCAGTACAACCCCATTCTCTTTCTTTACAATACACCTTGCACAGTGAGAAAGGATTTTGGCAGGCAAGTCTGAGAATACAGCCGCAAACTTGCTAGGTTCACAGAGTAGCAAAAGAACCCCAGCAGGTTAAACGACTTACTCCAGTCTTACTGCTAGGTCTGGATTGGCAGAGTGTAATACCAAATCCCAAGGCCTATTTGCAGTAAGCAACAAACAAATACAAAGTTTACACAGTACTAGCTTGCTTTCAGGAACTGACTAACCAACAAAGATTCAGCAGCATCTGCCTAACCTGAGAAGAGGGTTTATATAGCAGGTGCTGTCCACGCCCCACTCAGACCTCACAGACTGTGAGCACAAAAACCAGCACCGGATCCCCTGCCATGCACAGAGCCTGTAACCACTGCACAGCAAAAGACCCGAACCGGAGTATCAGCTACGCTCAGGTTACTCCGCTAGCACTTGTCTCCCGGTTGCCATGACGACGTGGCAGCACAGAGCAGGAGACCCTAACACACACTGACAGATAGCGTGTCTTAAGGCCCATACACACTGGGCGATTTTGAGCTGAGAGCAGGTCACTTTTGGTGTTTTCAGCTCAAAACCGCCCAGGGTGTATGCCTGGCGATGAGCGCTGATGCGTGCCTACGCTTCATCGCCGGAGGCCGCCGTTCATCTGCTGGTATTACCAGAAGATGAACGGCGGGGTGGACGGCTTTTCATAGCGTCCTGTTATTGATAGCCGTTCACCCCCGCTGACATCGCTGGGCGATTTTCAGCCCAGTGATCATCGCTGTGCATACACGCTGGGCAAAAATGCCCAGTGTGTGTATGCACCTTTACACTCTCTGCTGAGTGCTGAACTGTCTCAGGCTCGCTCAGCTTTGTTCTCCGCTCCGGTGGTGGATCCGATTCCTCATGAGAGGATCGCTACCCGGGCTGGACCTGTGATGTTGGTGTGGCTGGCGGTGGCAGTTACAGAACAGTGAGGACACGGCGCAGAGGCAAACGCAGGATTTTTATGGGGGGGGGGGATTTATATATATATATATATATATATATATATAGAAAAACTATTCACCCGGCACTCAATACTGGATACAGGAGATTACTTGCTGCGGTGCCCTCCGTGGGTAGACAGCCCTACCCTTTATAGCACACAAATCCGGTGGCACTCAAGCAGACTGATACAGGTAGTAATGCAAAAGGACTCTGTTTAATCCATCCTACGGCGTTTCGGGGCTATACCCCGTCGTCAGGGACAACGCTTTGTCCCTGACGACGGGGTATAGCCCCGAAATGCCGTAGGATGGATTAAACGGAGTCCTTTTGCATTACTACCTGTATAATATATATATATATATATATATATATATCTTCAGAAAAAAACAATGGCCGGCACCCCTGGGAGATGTTAATAATTAAACCACATCACAGCATGTCACCAATCACGTAGTACACATACACACACAGCATACATTGACACAGTAAACTCAATTAATAGTGTACATACACATAGATGACAAACATACATCACACATAGCAGTAGTACACAACATGCATACATACAGTAGACACACATAGTAGCATAGATATACACAGCATACACATCTGACACCATAGTATACATACTGTAGTGTACACACACATCTCTTTCACAAAAAAATAAAAGAGCCACTATAATTGCATAGAGGATGCCAGCCCCTGCCGGGTCAGCAAGAGCCTACCCGGCCAGCATCTTTAATCAGACGCCCACGTACCCATCCCCCACCGGACTCGCTACTGCCGCCGTCACCCACTGACAAGCGTCTCATACCTACAGACGCTGCATCCGTCTAGGCCAGTCCAGCCCTATGAGAAGGAAAATGACTGAGGAGCAGCTCTCACTCACCCCCCTGCGTGCGCGTAGCCGCTGGAGGAGACTGGAGAGCGCGGGTGGGAGGCGGAGCTTAACATCAGTCACCCCCTGGGCGGCTGGGCAGCCGTTCGAGACACCGCAATGATCCTCTATAAATATATTGTCAGCGGCGGCGGGCGGCGGGTGCAGCAACACAGTTTGACAGTGACAGACTGCAATGAGCAGCGCTGGCACTGCAGTGGCTTATCGCGATCATCGCAGGCGTGGAGTGTGGGGGGTGCCGGACATTAGGGGGTGCCTGTGCGCACCAGGCACCCCCCGTGCGCACGCCTATGGGCTCCACACATTCACTGAACCACCAATGAAAAGTGAGTATCACTAACACAAACCACAAAGCATGGTTAAGTTGTGGGACTGGTCTTTGTCTACTCAATAAACTCTGGTGTGTACCGTACTCTGCTCAGCCACATAACTGCACATGCAGAAACTATTGCTGATGAGTATTTTGATCCAGAGTCAACTGCATTGTCTGCCACACTAGTCCTATTGGATAGTCTGGCAAAATCATGCCTTGAAATAGTTCTGCATTTAGTTTTGGCAGGAGTTGCATACAGTTAAAAATCGCCATTTTCTCTTGTTGTATAGAAAACATTTACATTTTTAAGATCACAGTGATATTAAATTGATAGACAGTTAAGAACACTTATGAAAACTAGTGCATGTGAAAAGTATGCTGTAACTCATAGCAACCATTTAGTAAATAATGTATTGGTTGCTCTGGGTTCAGTTTTTATGGGTTTTTTTTTATTTCCGAGATTTTAGCTGTTTTCTTAGACAATGCACTTCAAAATTTAATTAAGTAATAGTGAATATATTTCTGTACTTGATACACATTACTTGTAATCTATTTGATATATTCGTTATTTATATAATTACGTTTCTATGACAATTTGAAAACCATATAATTTGCTTGGCATAACGGAGTATCTGCAATTTATGTTTGAGCAAGTGTGTTCTCACTATGGAAATTATAATAGCATTCTGTGGGTGTAAATCATATACCACTGAGTTACCTAAAAACCTTACTGATGAGTCACAACATGTTTGTGCTGTAGGTAGTCAAGACCTACAAAAGAAAGATGTTTTTCCAAATGTTACATTAACCTTTTAAATTCCATATTTCCTTTAGTGAGACAATAAAGAGTAAGTATTACAGTGCTTTCCATAACCTCTTAAGTAATAGCGAAATGATAATAAATTACAAATGCAATAACATTTACTACATGTACAATATACAGTATAAAACATTACACAATCTTGTAAGCACTGATCATTATACTGGATCTGCAGTGATTCTTTTTTATGCAGTATATACAGTATATTTGTAAATGGATTCAATTACATTTTTCTTGATAGTAAGAGAAACTTGATTGGCTAACTTTAAAATGTTCCTTTCAATTTCAGTGATTCAGAGAACTGCAGGGAAAATACAAAAATGGATATATATATATATTTATCAGACGAATCAGGGCACTCAGTGGTATTGTGTCAAAAAAGACTCAGCATACAAATAAGTTCGCAATGTTTCGGGCTTTTAATGCCCGTCATCAGGCAGCAATAACAAACAGAGATATAGAAAAGCTTTTACCTTATAAGTCCTGCAGAGACAGTGCCGCACACGCTGCGGCACTGTCTCTGCAGGATTTATAAGGTATTCTTATAATATTCTTTTTTTTAATCTCGTATTCAAATAAAACGACCTCCAGTTGAGGCCTTAAAACGACAATACATGGTGTGGGCGTGTACTCCTTCTTCTACCCCTCCAAAGCAAAAAGAAGATCATGAGAAGGAGCGATTAATACCAGCTATTCCGGTGAGTGCATTACACCTCACACACTGTGTCAGGGTATTACGTACAGATGAGTCCGTGTTTATCTTGACCTTTAATAGGATTAACTGAGACTGGGCAGTCAGACTTAATCCCCTGCTGTAATGACTTAATCCCCTGCTGTATTGTTCTCTGTATTGTATTGCATCTGAGAACAATAGATGAAGGGTTTATTTTAATAAACCATGTTGTGCCTAGGCGCAGCAAAGAGGCCAAGATAACCGTGAACCCATCTGTCATTTGCAATTACTTGCAATTAAAAACATGCCACTGATGCAATTACATTCTCATAATTCTGAGTAGCCCTGGGTTAACCACAACTGTCGATTGTACTCGGTTTCTGTGACTGGATTGCAATTCTTCAGATACATATGCAGATTTGTAATCGCATCGGAGGGCATCTTTTACCAGTCATGGCGGTTCTTTACAGCAGCAGCAGTTTTGAAACAAGTGCAATTTAAGTTTCAATAAGGATCCAACGTGAATAAGGCCTACAGTTTAAAAAAGATAAATCAAATTAAAAAAAGTGGATTTTTTTTGTGTAGTACCCCACTGTGTATACATAACACACAAGTGCTGTGACTTTGAAGCCCATACCCTACTTTGTATCCATAACATACAAGTACTGGGCCTTAACAGGCCGTATCCCACTGTGTATCCATAGCATACAAGTACTGTGACTACTGTGTATCCATACCATATAAGTACTGTGACTACTGTGTGTCCATAACATACAAGTACTGTGACTTTGCAGGCCAAACCACACTGTGTATCCATAACATATAAGGACTGTGACTCTGCAGAGTGGTGAATTACTTTTTTTTGTCCAACTTGAGTATGTTCATCAATATGGATCATGATGCTCAGCCATAGAAGAGCAGAAGCAGCAAGCAAATACTAGCTCTGCAGCTTCTACAACTAGTCATGATGTTGATGTTAGTACTTCAATGGCACCGATTCTCAAGGGCATAAAGGGTTTAAGTCATGCCATCTAAAATAAAAACACCAATATACAGTGGTAAAGAATAAAAAAACACCTCTATTAATGGAAATGTGTAGTGCAGAAAAACATAAAATTGGCAACATGCCATTCACCACATGCAGTGTCAAGAAAAGACTCAGGCCTTGGCCTTTATTTGTGAGTGGTGCTTCTGCAACTGTCAGTGAAGTATCTTATGCCTCTCATGATAATGCAAGACCTCAATCAGAACTCTAGAAGAGTTGTAAAAAAATGAAAACCACTAAAGCAGTAGAAACAATAAAAAAACTGAAATGTCACTAGTCCCTGAGGAGTCATACACTTTCCAATTATCTGCCAGAAAATCTTTGGTTGGAATGAAAACCTGGTAATGGATGAGATCAACTGACAATCAACCATTTGCTACCAAACACTGGAAAATGGACAAAACATGTTGTTTATAAAAATTGGTTAAATCATGGTCAGGTTTAGTCCATTTTCCAGTGCTTGGTATCAAATGGTCAATTGTCAGTTGCTCTCATCCATTTCTAGGTTTTCATTCTAACCACAGATTATCTGACAGATAATTGTGCAGTGTATGCCCAGCTTTAGTGTGTCTACAAGTGCTATGTGTGAGCCTGACCTTTCTGATACTGTTCTCACAGAGAGCTGCAAATGTGGGGATGTGCGGCAAAAGAAGAAGCTGATGACATAAAATTGAGGATGCCACCATGGAAGTGCAAGAGGATAATGTGGATATTTGTGTAGCTGATGCCGGTGCTAATAAGGATGTTGAGGATGGGGATATTTTTTGTGTAAGTCAGGCACCAGTGAAAGCAGCTGTTAGCCATAATAAGAATAAGGCCAATGTCATGCCCAAATTCTGACAACAATAATCATTCCATCTGTAGCATTTGTAAAACAATAGTAAGAAAAGGTAGGGATGTTGACCATCTAGAAACCCCCTCCCTGTTACATCATTTGCAGTAAGTTTATGGAAAGTTTTGGGTAAAATCAAAAACTTCTGCTAAAAAATAGCAACAATCAGTCCAGCATCAGCTAACTCCCTTCTCTCAACTAGTTCCCAGCACCTGCAATCTCCACCAACAACACCTTCATCTTCAATATTCTCAGTAATGATCGGACGTAGTCTTGCAACCAATTTGGTAATGCTAATTGACTCCTCCATTATCTAGGATTCCACAGAAGAATCTTTTAGTGCTAGGCCTGATGCTGCTGCTGCTTCTTGGGATAGAACATCAACCAAGAAGGGAACCAAGAAGACTACTATTTTAAAAAACATTTGACAGTGAAATAATTATTTGCAAGGGGAAGCAATTATGACAGCTCTCACCCAATTGCACAGCCTATTACTGACACCATCATGGCCATTCTAGTATTAGATCAGCATCCAATATCTACAATTAATGCAGTGGGTTTCACACAGTTAATTGAGGTTCTGTGTCCCCCATACAAAATTTAATCTCAATTCCATTTTACCCGATTAGCAGTTTCCTTGGCTGTTAAATTACAGTTAAAAAAAAACTTATTATATTCTACAAAATGCCCTTGTATACACTGGGGTAAATTTACTAAGATTCGTATTCATCCCGATTTTGAGTGAGAATCAACACGAATGACATCGAAAGTGTAATTTTGCAACTTTTTGAATTGATTACGACTAATTTACTAAGCTGTCGTATTTGTATTTTTTTTGTTTTCCGATGTCGATGTCATTCGTGTTTTTGTAAGGTATAATGCGGCCGATTTTGAGGTTTTACGGCCGTGTTCTGTGGGTTTTTTTTACGAATGCGTCACATTTCTGTTACGGCAGTGTTTGTCCGTTCAATGGCGCGTTTTTTTTCCTAAGTTTCGTTTTTGTCACTCGGCCGTGATTGGTTGGATTCGTGGTGGAGGAGTGTCTGTGCACATTAGTATAAAAACTAGAGATGAGCGGATTCGGTTTTACTCGGTTTTACTCGGTTCTCAAAACGGCATCTAATTGGCTCACGGATGTCACGTGTTTTGGATAGCCAATAAGGGTCGGTTTTGAGAACCGAGTAAAACCAAGTAAAACCGAATCCGCTCATCTCTAATAAAAACGCCCCAAACCGGCCGCACCTCTTGGGTTTAGCTAGTGGTGAGGAGAGAGGAAGGTGTTGTTGGAGTTGGAGAGTTTTGTGGAGTTTGTGGAGGTTTTGAGGCGGAGTTTTGTGATTGGTGAGTGCTGTACTGTGTGTGTAAGTAGTCTTGTCATACTTGTTGTGGAGTTATTTAAAAGCCTGTCTATTTTTTTGTATTTTGTATTTTAGTTACGTCTATAGTCATTGTTTGTGAGTGAGTGTTTGTTTGTGTGTGTGTGTGTGTGTGTGTGTGTGTGTGTGTGTGTGTGTGTGTGTGTGTGGTGTGTAGTGGTAGTGGAGGAGTGTGTTATTTGTTTTTTTTTCTCTGTGTTTTGTGTGGTTTCTTCTGATTATGTCACAGTCAGAGGTGAGTGTGGTGGAGGAGGTGAGTGAGAGGGAGGAGGTGAGTGAGGTGGAGGAGGTGAGTGAGGTGGAGGAGGTGAGTGAGAGGGAGGAGGTGAGTGAGAGGGAGGAGGTGAGTGAGGTGGAGGAGGTGAGTGAGAGGGAGGAGGTGAGTGAGAGGGAGGAGGTTAGTGAGGAGGAGGGTGAGGTTGCGGCTGCGCTTTCAAGTGATACTGATAGTGATGGTGTTGTGGCTCCGCAGCCACGTACCACTACAAGGACGGGCCGCAATGTGAAGTTTAGCTACTCAGAAAACATGGCTCTGGTGCGGGAGCTGATGAGGCATCATCGCCAGTTGTTTGGGTCTGATGCAGCTAAGGTGTCGACCCGCAGGAAGACTGTCCTATAGGGGAAGGTTGTTGCTGCTGTGAACAGTGAGGGTGTGGTGAGGCGGACCGAGGACACCTGTAGGAAACGCTTCTATGACATCAAGCGCCGTGTGAAGGCCAAGATGGCTAAGGAGGCAAAATCTGCCCGGCAAACCGGGGGTGGACACCCCTTCCGAGAGTCTTATAAAGATTGGGAGGAGCCAATTCGTTCGCTGATTCCGGCCGAGGTGGTTTCTGCACTTCATGTCCGTGATTCGGACCGGCCAAGGGCGGATGGTGAGTTTATAATATTTCAGTCTTTATTTTTAACATCTGTGCTTTGTCCTTAGTTTTTTATTTTTTTTTGCTGTGTGTTGACCCCCAAATGGGTTGGTGATGTAGTGCAGGCCAGGCCACCCTGTGTTTCTCCAGCTGTTGTCAAACTACAAGTATACAAGTCCCATCATGCCTTACAACATTTTTGTACTTAGTGAATGTCAAATGTGTTGGTGGACATGCTGGGATGTGTAGTTGCACTACATCTGGAGAGACACAGGTTGTGGCGGCTTGGTGTATTGTGTGTATTAATTATCTTTATTTAGGCATTATGTACTCAGATTTTTTTTTTTTTGTGTTGGTCATTTTCAGCTGTCTGCTTTACAAAGTTAATGTTATTTTGAGTTTATTAATGAAGTGTGATGACGTTTTTTATTTTTTTTATTTTTAAATTTACTTTTGGGCTGGTTATTTTTTTTTGGTGTTGTGTTTTTTTGTTGTTGTTTTGTTGTTGTGTTTTTGCATGCATTAGTATGTTTAAATTTAATTTTTTTAAACCAGCTATTTGTGTTTGTAAAAACATTTTTGTAAAATTTTTATATTTAAAATAGCATGCAATATTGTGTCTTGGTAAAGCTACGACGTATGTGTTTTAAGTAGTATAATATTGTTCAATTATTATCATTTTTTTGCTTTAATTTAATGTTAAGAAATTTATACAATTAAAGTATACACAGCCAATGTAGTCATGCATGCAAGGCTACGCATCGCATACTTTAAGTCACAGCAGCTAACACATATTTTTTTTTGCTAAACAAAAAAAAAACAAAAAAAACAAAGAGTATGGACTATGTTCATATCGACATTCTTCTTCTTTCTACAGTACGCCAGAGAAGCAGCACATCCAGGCCACAGCCAACCCTGCCTAGAGCTGATGATGGTGGGAATGCTGGTAATTTTTTTCTGTAACCACATCTTATCCAAACACATTTTACATATGAAATCTAATGAGGATACTATCACACAGGTTCTTCGTCTGTTCCGCGGCCACTATGGTGCCAATCACAGGCCAGCGTTACTGTGGCTACAAGGCCACCCAAGAGGCACCGTGTACAGGCTCCTGCTCCTGCACCAGCATCACCCCCCCAAAGGCGCATCTCTGCAGTGGCTTCCGTGCCACCACTGGCACTTTTGGCAAGCCCCCAAAGTGTAGATCCGCAATCCCCACAGGTGTCTGGTGAGTAATGTTTTAATTCATTTAATTTCTTTGTTAAAAAACAGTGTAGTTTATTAAATAACCAGGTGAAGGCATAAGGAAGTGACAAAACACTGTTATGTGGAAGATGATAAAGGCAGCAGTACAAAAATTACATAAATTGTGAAGCCACATTTTGGAGATGCTTGCCTTGTGCCATTATCACCTTGCACATATCACTGGTTTCTCACTGACTTATGCCTTCTCCAGGTTTATACATCTGCACCACTGTTAGTCTTGTAAAAACAAAAATAAAAAGGACCACTCAAACTTGATTTAATAATCTACTGCAAGCAGATGCTGTTAGTGTAATGTTATGATGTTATTTGCAAAATTAGAGGATGTCCATATACACACGTTTAGACTAAAAATTCTGCACAACAACACTAAAATCATCCAAAAAAATTAAACACTATAACAAATAACAAACTTGGCCCTAAAATCCACTTCTATACATAGGGCACATTACAACATTAAATAACCTTGTTAAGTTGAACATTTTAGACCACCATATTAGTAAACTTCTTTAATAAATCCACTGACTGACATGACCAATGTCTGATTGTATTGTTGAAAACATTGATAGAATTTTGTGTGTTGGCCCAAAGGAACCTTCAGAATGCCAAAAAAACTTAAAGTTTATAAATTTGTAAGAGTACATGGAATGTATACAGTAATTATGACTCTGAATCCTACAATTGGCACAAGAAAAACACAAATGAGTATATACGTTTTGAGCCACATCAATTAACTAAAAGGTAACCAACATAGTTACGTTTAAGAAATAATCCATTTAACCATTACATTAATATTATGAAGTAATGCATGTTGCAGAAAAAGTATTCTAAGACCAATGCTACATATATACTAAATATTGCCTGTGTTCCACCCCATACAGATCCAGCCATCATGAGCGACGATGGCCAGCAGGCCCGTGCCCAGGAGACTTATACACTACACCTGCAGCCCATCGACCCAACACAGGCAAACATGGCTCAGGACATTCAACAACAACCGCAAGCTTCTCAAAGTCAACAAATGAGCTCAACACCAGGGACAATGCAAACGGATCCAGAGTTTTGGTCAGGTTGGGCATCACACCAGGCACACCACTCCGCGTGTCTCACCACCCAAACACAACACCTGTCTAGTCTGCCCCATCATTTGCCAAAAGTTAGTCGCAACTCTGCCAGACTCATCGTGCAGGTGGGGCGGATAGCAAACACAATGGAGCAGATGAGGGCAGACAACTCACAAATGCAGGCAAACCATCAGCGCATCATGGATGAGCAACAGCGGCAACACCAAACACTGATCCAGATTATACAGCACAATCAAGTTATAAATGACAATCTGTCTAGAATCATTGCCAACAATACTGCCGCTTATACACAGCTTACGGACAGTTTAAATATTTTGAGCCAAAATTTAAGTGCAATGGGCCAACAACATGTGACCTCAAGCTCAGGCACAACAACCCCTAGCCAAACACCAGTACAATCACCAGTTCGACGATCAAGTCGAAGCCGCACCCACGAGCACCCACAAGCCTCTGCACCCAGCACCCAAAAAAAGAGAAAATAATATGTAGTGCCCATAATATGGTGGGCACTTCAAATTATCACATATGTGTTATGACTACATTGGTCTGTTGTTTACAATAAATTGTGATTCCAAAATATGTGTATTGCTTAATTAGCAACAACCAAACAGAACAAACATTAGTGTATAGGGCCAGATGAGTATTGAGACAGGGCGAGAGCGTGCTGTGTCAGGGTCTAGGGTCAGTTTGACCAAATCATACCGAGTAAAATCAGTTATAACATTTAGTGTGACCATCTGTATAACATGGTCATCATCAAGTTTTTTTAAGTTTAAACGGACAATATAAAAAAAAAAGCATGGCCAGCCTACTCGGAACATATACAACCTGCAGACCCTGTTGTTTTTCCTGGCTTGGTTTTATTGTAGCATCATGGAGCAGTGACAGGTATCCCACAGCAAACAATACAGCAGTACGACACACAGTAGCAGCCATTTCAGATTGAGAGTGTGGAGAAATGTGTTGAAGCCCCTTTTAAAGGTCCAAAACGTCAGGTGTGAGTAATGAATAATTGACAACACATGTAAACACGCTTCTCAAAAGCAGGTCTACTTTTTTTTAGGAATTTTTTACGATTAGTAAAAGTTTACGAACGCAAAACCATTTTCACGGTCTAAAATACAAATACGAATGCTTAGTAAATGACCGTGTTCTATATTTAATCAGCCGCGTTTGACCGATGGTGTATTCATTCGTAATTTTTTTCTTTGAGTTACAAAAAAATACGAATGCCCTCATCACTGCCGTTATTTGAGTTTAGTAAATTCCCGAGATGACGCTTTGAAGAAAAAACGGCATCTCGGTCAAAATCGGGACCTTAGTAAATATACCCCACTGTCTACTTAACCACAGATAGCTAGATGACTTGGGTAAAGAATAAATAATCACTAAACACACATAAAATTCACAGAATTCATGGATTCAAGGCCACAGATAAAGAAAATGTGAATGTTAGGTAGATAATACGTTAATCATAGCAATTAGGTTTCTCACTCCTACCGTATTTGTCACCAGATTGGAATAGGGCCCTCTCCAAGTGTGTCCATGAGGGTTACTTTATGGCAGCAAGTTTCCAGGACATAGGATGCTGTCCCCATTAGTTTGCAGGCACTTGAGAATAGCCAGAAGCTTGAGTGTGCTCTGGGGGATGTCCACAGGATGATGGATGCTGCAGAAATAGTTTCCCTGGAGAATAGCAAGGTCCACAAATATATACAAAAGTGGTATTAAGGAGTACAATAAATAGGAATTCATATTGCAGATATTCAAGTGGCACAAATCCAAGATTCAATATTAGCTCAACAAATGTTACCCGGTCATCATACCTCAGCTTCCTCAGGAGCATATGTATATAGTGTTCCAGGTCACCCTATAACTACCTGCCAGGTAATGAAATAAGGGTACACACCTGTGTATATGTTAATATAAAAAGCAAAACCATCCAGCAAATTAATAAATATTTTTATTAAGGCAATCCAATATTCCCCTCATTATTCATATATGTAATAAAAATCACAATATATTATTAAAAAAACATTTGTTTTTAATATTTTTTTTAATATCATTATTTGGTCACATGACCAACAGGAGTCACATGGTATTGACTATCCAATCTGTGTATTTTCACAAAATATATTGATAGCTCTGGAGTTTACCAAACTGTATTATAATTATATGATCATTGTTTTTAAAACTTAGCATACCACAACTATCTGCGTCATTAATTGTGGCCATGGATGTTGGGGTATATAGTTTAATGAAAAGTCTTCCAGGGTATATTCAATATGGTCACATGATCTTGTGTGTCATGTGACCCAAAGATCCCAAAACCTCCTGTGTCTTGATAGTCACATACGCGGACATCAAAGATGCATTAATCATGTCACCTTTTCTATGCATCAGCGGATGGAAAAACAGCAAAAGGCCATCCAAAGCTTTCTTTCTGCAGTACAGTGGAGAAAACTTTCTGTGTTGTGCAAGGTACTCAAACCCTACTCAGTACCTACCTGTGAAGTGAGTTCATATATGGCCAGATTGCCTCAGGTGATTCCCCCAATTAGACTTTTGGAAAATCAGCTTGAAAAATTTAAGGTGGAGATGAAATGAAGCGACTCCACTAATTATGTTGGAATTGTAGATCAAGTCCTTCATTCAATTTGCCAGGATACAAGGGTTGCCATTATCTTGAAATCAACTCACTTTATTTTGGCATCCATGCTTGATCTTAGGTTTGTGTCTTTTTTTCCCATTGACTCAATAGATACAAAGAGCTCCTGGTGAGCAAATTGGCAGCTCTAAGTGGTACATGACACAATTACATCTCCTCCTTCAGTATCTCTGTCTAAGCTTTCCCAAACACCCAGTGGTGAAGCAGAGGAGTCAACAAAAAATGCTGACATCTGGTTAGGTTCAAAAGAATTGGCTAAAATGAGTGACACTTCATACTGTAACTCCATTTGATATGGTCACCATCCAACAAAATGGAGGATTATTTTCATGACAGCACACAAATATGCAAGTCATAGATTCCCTCTGACTACTGGAAAGAAAAAGGCAAATGGGGGCCCTTGTATAAACTGGTTTTGCATTACTTAAGTTGCCCACCCTCCAGTGTGCATGTAGAAAGAGTTTTCAGCACAGCCGGAAACCTTATTCGTGATCAGCATAGGAGGTTACGTCCTCAAAATGTGGAAAAGATTATGTTCATCAAAACGAAGTACAAATTCCATGAGGTAGACCTTTACTGGTAATTAGTTCAAAGTATAAGGACTTCTGTAATGGTGGATTCCAGCAGGGATGAATTGATATTGTTTGAGGATGATGTACACACTGATGAGGGGGTGGATGTGGATAATAGTTATGATGACATCTTGCCACTGTAGAGCTGTTAGCATAGCTGCCTTAAGCCCATTGGTAGATTGTTTTGAGCTGTCCTTTTTAATATCCAACATAAGGGTGGGTTGGAGGGTCCAAGACATTTTCATCTTGCACCACTCTTTTCAAAATGGGCTGTAATTTTTGGGCACATTAGGGATGGTCTTTTTTGTGTAGTTATTTGTATTGGTTATAGCTCACTTTTCATAATGGGTTGCATTTTTGTAAGGCATTAGTGACTGTCTTATTCTTTTATTGTCTTTTTGATGCTTGGCCTTACCTCACAAAAAATATGGACCATACATTTGCCAGTGGCTTCCACAGTCAATCAATCAATCAATCAATCAATCAATCTTTATATTTATTTAACTTTTATTGTCATTTTGCTGTTAGGCCTCACATAGAAAGATCCATTCACACCATTGTCTTTCATAGTGGATCATATAGTTTCCAATGCTTACAACAATCAATTGATAATTTTTTTATCCTTCTTTTATTTCTTTGACTTAATAAATGTAATGGGTAATGTGCCGCTGTGGGTTGTCATTTGCGAAAAAAGTGAAAAAGAATTGCTCTTTTTAATTATAGAAATTGTGTATGTTGACTTCATCAATATGGATACAGTGGGGCTGTCAGGATTTGGTGTCTGGATGTCTCTGAACCTATGTCGGGGCTCCCAGTGGCTAGAGTAGTGTTGTGCTGAAAGCTAGGAGGCTTTATGCAGTTCATGATCAAAGGAGTTGTGTGTTGGTCTAATCCTGTAAGAGGTAAGCAGGGGTTTCGAAACTAATGCCAGTTGGTTGAATAGACCCAGAGCAGGATTGCAGAGTCTTAGCCTGCCAGGAGTCTTCTCCAGGAAACCCCTGCAAGATGATTTGGGTTTTGCTGCTCCTGACAGGCCAATCGCAGCCCCCAGTCTGGATCACCTGGACTAGCATAAGGGACTTGGGAAGGATCAGGTAGAGTCTGAAAGCTGAAGGCTGTGATGTCTGAGACCAAAACCAACTATGATAGCGGACTGGGGCTGATGATAACTATGTTTTCAGACAGGAAATGATGATAACTGAAATATCAGACTGGTGGACGCTATTATGTTGGTATATAACCTATGGTAACTGTATTGTCAGACTGAAATAGATGACACTAGAATATCGAACTTGAACCGATGGTATCTGTAATATTGGACTGGAACCAATAGTATCTGTAATATCAGACTGGAACATATGGCAACTGTAATATCGGACTGGAACTGAAAGTTGAAGATATCGGACTTGCACTTATGGCTTAAGATATCAGACTTGCACCGATGGCTTCAGATATCAGATTTCCACCGATGGCTGAAGATATTGGATTTGCACTGATGTCTAAAGAGTATCGGGCTGCACTGATAGTTAAGGAGTATCGGACTGCACTAATGGTTGGGCAGTATCGGACATACTCTGAAAAGAGTCAATACTGGAATCATGATTCCCAGAAACTAAGCAGGTATACTGGATCGTACAGAGACAAAGTTTACATGCAGAGCTGTGTGACTTATAGCACTGACAACCTTGGCCTTCCAAACCAGGAAGATTTATACCGAAGGGTTGTTATTGATTGGCTTGAAGTGTCAGCTTAGCTTGAGAAGCTCCTGGATTGGTCAGAAGAGAGTCAGCTGACTGGAACCAAGATGGGGCACCCATGGCTGTTTTTAGAGGGAACTTTGGTTTAGGCCCAAACACCAGGAAGCGAAGCACTATGAAGGATTACACAAGGATTACACAGAATGCTAAAAATGTTGTTCAGAGTTACAGTAAGTGTATAGATTTCAATTACACCTAGGCACAATGAGCAAAGAGACCAGCTGCTGAACACGGGATCCTGCAGATTTCTCTCACAGGGGAATTCTCACACAGTTGACTAATAAGGGGACATATGCTTATCTTGATTAATTAATATGAGATGACTTTTACAAATTATCACAGTCCATAAGAAAATGTTTTATGGTTTTATATATATATATATATATACATATATATAGTAAAATTCTGGACGGCACTCACAGTACAAAATACAACTGGCCCGGGTGCTCACCACGATGTATCCACACCACAGTATAACGAATGAAAACGGCGGCACTCCAAGGACTTCCAAATGCAGAAGAATTACATCAACGTTTCGATTTTATTCAAATCGTCATCAGGATATACATAACAGTGAAACAAACAAACATATATAGCTCACCATCACCAAGGACGCCAGACCCGCTTCCTCCGGCCCTTCCGCACAACAAGCGCCGGCGGCTGTCAGTGACGTCACATGCTGCACTGTGCGTCTGACGTGTGTTGCCGTCCTGTCGCGTCCTGTTGCTAGGTAACGGGGGAATGCGAGAATATGTAAAAACTTTAAAAACAAAAAAACAGGGCAATGTTCCTACTTGGTTAATTCAAGTCCTATCCACAAAAAGCGATACCAGTAATAGACTGTAATAAACAAATTGTAGCAGACACAAAAATATATACCGGAATTATATTAGAACATAGAAAATAAACTGAACAGTTTATGCAATAGGTATAAATCCCTAAGTCTTACAGAAAACTATTTAATCCCAGATTTTCATTAAGACCATAAGGAGAAACAGTATTGAGGCAATGTATCCATCTAGCCTCCTTCTGGAGAAGGATTCTATCCCTATCACCTCCACGTATTTTTTTCTCAACATGTTCAATGATTTTATATCTAAGGGTAGCTAGTCCATGATTGCATTCTCTAAAGTGACGAGCTACCGGTTGTTCTTGAGACACTACAGTACCCTCCACAGCTTTTCTAATGGAGGATCTGTGCATGTTCATACGCTCTTTAAATTGCCTTGTGGTCTTTCCTATATAGAAAAGACCAAAGGACAACGTATAAAGTAAACAACATGGGTGGTAGTACAGGTAAGTACTTGCCGAATGGCAATACGTTTACCTGTGTGGGGATGAGCAAACGAGTCCCCAGTCTCTAAAAAACTGCATGTAGTGCAACCCGTGCACTTGTAACACCCAGGTTTACGTCTTAAAAAAGTGCCCGGCATAACCGTGACTTTACTACCAGTAATATCATTCTTAACCAGCCAATCCTTTAAATTTCTGTTGCGGGAGAAGCTAGGTAAAACAGACATATTCTGAAACACTTTCAAATCAGGATCAGTAGATACCAATGGCCATAACATTTTAGTGTGCTTAACAAGGTGATCACTGCGTGAATTAAATCTTTGTACAAAAGGAATTTTTTTCGTTAACGCTACTGACTTACGATTAGTTGAATATAAAAGTTCAGAGCGTGGGATAGCAAGAGCCTTTTCCTTAGCTTTTATCAAATCTGAATATTTATAGCCCCTGGCCAAAAACTGAGTGATCATGATATCAATATCTCTTTTCGTAGATTCGATATTGTCTGAAATCCTATGTACCCTCAAAAATTGAGAGTACGGAAGGCCTTTTTTAGTAGATAATGGATGCTGGCTAGAGAAATGTAATACGTTGTTTCTATCAGTAGTTTTTCTAAACAAGGCAGTGTGTAACTGGCCTTGGTCAAGGGTTAATTTCACATCCAGGTAATTAACCTCTAGATTGCTGATACAATAAGTAAATTTAATAAATTCATTACAACTATTGGCATGTATCATTAATTGATGAAATTCTGCTTCATCCCCCAACCAAATAACCAATAGGTCGTCAATATACCTAACAAACAATAAAATCTTGGAAGCAATATTAGAATCTTGAAAAAAGATGGTCTGTTCAATCTCAAACATAAAACCATTGGCAAAGGCAGGGGCCACGCAGGACCCCATTGCACAACCCTGGCACTGGAGATACCACTGCCCGTCAAAAAGAAAGTAATTCCGTTTCAGCGTTAATTCCAACAAATGAATAAAAAAATTTACATCAGGACCTGTGTACATATCACTAGATGCCAATAATTTCCTGATAGCTAGCAACCCCCCATCCTGTGGAATGCTGGTATAAAGATTGACTACATCTAATGAACATAGAAAACATGGAGGTAAAGGTGATGGTAATGAGTCCAACTTGCGTAATAATGTCGTTGTATCTTTCAAATAGGTCCCCTGTGCCTGTATCACAGGCTGAAGAAAACTATCTAAGTACTTGGATACTTTATAATACACAGAATCTCGAGCTGCAATAATGGGCCGGCCCGGAGGTCGGACCGGATCCTTATGAATTTTAGGGAGGGTGTAGAGTACAGGGGCGACAGGATTATCCTGTATCAATGCATTTTTAACCACAATGGTAATGATATTCTCATTAACCGCCTGTGACAGTACACCCTCCAATTCACGATTAAATACCCCAGTAGGGTCACTTGACAATTTACGATATACATTAACATCTCCCAATTGTCGGTAAACTTCAGAGCAATATTTATCTAAGTCCTGAATAACAATCCCGCCCCCCTTATCAGCGGGACGGATAACAATGCTACGATCTTTGCTTAGCTGATCCAAAGTGTCCCATTCCTCCTTGGACATATTCGAAGCAACAGGAGACTGTTTATTAATAGAATGTTGCTCCAACTGACGTTGAAAACATTTGAGCGATGCATTAGACGTGTAAGGATCAAATGTCGATCTAGATTTGATAGAAGCAGGAAGATTCTCATCACTAGATGTAGTGATGCGTGATTGAAAATATTCTTTTAAGCGAAGATTCCTATTGAAACGATAAGAATCCAGTTTCCACTGGAAATTATCGAGATCACATGAAGGGACGAATGAAAGTCCTTTATTCAAAATGTCCAATTCTTTACTGGTCAGCGTTCTATTAGATAAATTGAAGACTAAGTCTTCTTGGACTTGTTTTGCTTCCCTTTTACGGATCCGGAAGCACTGTTGCCCCCTCCTCGTTTTGCAACGTTTTTGACACCACGTTGAGCGCGTGTACTCATCCCTAAAGGGGGTTTACCTGTGGTAGCGTCCTCAGATTCACTATATGTTGAGGCGCCCCCACTAGATGTTTCTGTATCACCTGGAAATTTGCGGAATTTCCTCTGTCTAGAACGAAACAAGTTTTTATTAACAGGAGTGGGGTTATAAGCCCATGTGTAGACTCTGTTCTCAGCATAGTCACGCTGTACTGTTGCCAATTTATCACGCTTAAATTTTACCAAATTTCGTTTATAGGTATCAATTTGTACTGTGAGTTTTTCAATCCAGCCATTAGGTACATCGGAGGTTAATTTAGCCAGATGCAAGTCCTCAAAGGTAGCAATCTTAGACTTTACAAGCTGTAATTCCCTTGCCGACTCCTCGACCATTAGGTCAAGGCTGCATTTGTTGAGAATTGCAGCCCATTTGCGACAAAAATCGCTACTAAATTTTCCAATTGTTGGGGAATTCTTGATACGGAACCCCCTAGGAATCTGACCGCTCCGGTGGTAATCTGACAATGTAATGCCGTGCAAGAGATAATCAACCTCCTTCTTTTTTAAACGTAGTAATTGAGTAAACAGTTGTTCATTACTTTCATCACCTCCAGTAAACAATAAATTCTCCTTAAATCTAATGGATTCCGCATCTGCATCCGAGAAACTCCAGGTTTCTCTAACCGGTAAGGTAATGTCTCTAATGCCAATTGATTCAGCCATCCCAACTTTATAATGGATAATCACTGAAGAATACCACAGTAAGAACAATCTCCTCTGTATTATAAAACAAAGTCACTGAGTCCGATGAGTCATATATACAGACAATAGACGATAGGTGCCATGCCCAAGGTACAATGCAACAATGCTCCTAGCTGGAAGCCACTGTAAATGTCCTTAGTAATACAGTAAAATTCTGGCCGGCACTCACAGTACAAAATACAACTGGCCCGGGTGCTCACCACGATGTATCCACACCACAGTATAACGAATGAAAACGGCGGCACTCCAAGGACTTCCAAATGCAGAAGAATTACATCAACGTTTCGGTTTTATTCAAATCGTCATCAGGATATACATAACAGTGAAACAAACAAACATATATAGCTCACCATCACCAAGGACGCCAGACCCGCTTCCTCCCGCCCTTCCGCACAACAAGCGCCGGCGGCTGTCAGTGACGTCACACGCTGCACTGTGCGTCTGACGTGTGTTGCCGTCCTGTCGCGTCCTGTTGCTAGGTAACGGGGGAATGCGAGAATATGTAAAAACTTTAAAAACAAAAAAACAGGGCAATGTTCCTACTTGGTTAATTCAAGTCCTATCCACAAAAAGCGATACCAGTAATAGACTGTAATAAACAAATTGTAGCAGACACAAAAATATATACCGGAATTATATTACAACATAGAAAATAAACTGAACAGTTTATGCAATAGGTATAAATCCCTAAGTCTATATATATTTTTGTGTCTGCTACAATTTGTTTATTACAGTCTATTACTGGTATCGCTTTTTGTGGATAGGACTTGAATTAACCAAGTAGGAACATTGCCCTGTTTTTTTGTTTTTAAAGTTTTTACATATTCTCGCATTCCCCCGTTACCTAGCAACAGGACGCGACAGGACGGCAACACACGTCAGACGCACAGTGCAGCGTGTGACGTCACTGACAGCCGCCGGCGCTTGTTGTGCGGAAGGGCCGGAGGAAGCGGGTCTGGCGTCCTTGGTGATGGTGAGCTATATATGTTTGTTTGTTTCACTGTTATGTATATCCTGATGACGATTTGAATAAAATCGAAACGTTGATGTAATTCTTCTGCATTTGGAAGTCCTTGGAGTGCCGCCGTTTTCATTCGTTATACTGTGGTGTGGATACATCGTGGTGAGCACCCGGGCCAGTTGTATTTTGTACTGTGAGTGCCGGCCAGAATTTTACTGTATTACTAAGGACATTTACAGTGGCTTCCAGCTAGGAGCATTGTTGCATTGTACCTTGGGCATGGCACCTATCGTCTATTGTCTGTATATATGACTCATCGGACTCAGTGACTTTGTTTTATAATACAGAGGAGATTGTTCTTACTGTGGTATTCTTCAGTGATTATCCATTATAAAGTTGGGATGGCTGAATCAATTGGCATTAGAGACATTACCTTACCGGTTAGAGAAACCTGGAGTTTCTCGGATGCAGATGCGGAATCCATTAGATTTAAGGAGAATTTATTGTTTACTGGAGGTGATGAAAGTAATGAACAACTGTTTACTCAATTACTACATTTAAAAAAGAAGGAGGTTGATTATCTCTTGCACGGCATTACATTGTCAGATTACCACCGGAGCGGTCAGATTCCTAGGGGGTTCCGTATCAAGAATTCCCCAACAATTGGAAAATTTAGTAGCGATTTTTGTCGCAAATGGGCTGCAATTCTCAACAAATGCAGGCTTGACCTAATCCTGTTGGTGGTCGAGGAGTCGGCAAGGGAATTACAGCTTGTAAAGTCTAAGATTGCTACCTTTGAGGACTTGCATCTGGCTAAATTAACCTCCGATGTACCTAATGGCTGGATTGAAAAACTCACAGTACAAATTGATACCTATAAACGAAATTTGGTAAAATTTAAGCGTGATAAATTGGCAACAGTACAGCGTGACTATGCTGTGAACAGAGTCTACACATGGGCTTATAACCCCACTCCTGTTAATAAAAACTTGTTTCGTTCTAGACAGAGGAAATTCCGCAAATTTCCAGGTGATACAGAAACATCTAGTGGGGGCGCCTCAACATATAGTGAATCTGAGGACGCTACCACAGGTAAACCCCCTTTAGGGATGAGTACACGCGCTCAACGTGGTGTCAAAAACGTTGCAAAACGAGGAGGGGGCAACAGTGCTTCCGGATCCGTAAAAGGGAAGCAAAACAAGTCCAAGAAGACTTAGTCTTCAATTTATCTAATAGAACGCTGACCAGTAAAGAATTGGACATTTTGAATAAAGGACTTTCATTCGTCCCTTCATGTGATCTCGATAATTTCCAGTGGAAACTGGATTCTTATCGTTTCAATAGGAATCTTCACTTAAAAGAATATTTTCAATCACGCATCACTACATCTAGTGATGAGAATCTTCCTGCTTCTATCAAATCTAGATCGACATTTGATCCTTACACGTCTAATGCATCGCTCAAATGTTTTCAACGTCGGTTGGAGCAACATTCTATTAATAAACAGTCTCCTGTTGCTTCGAATATGTCCAAGGAGGAATGGGACACTTTGGATCAGCTAAGCAAAGATCGTAGCATTGTTATCCGTCCCGCTGATAAGGGGGGCGGGATTGTTATTCAGGACTTAGATAAATATTGCTCTGAAGTTTACCGACAATTGGGTGATGTTAATGTATATCGTAAATTGTCAAGTGACCCTACTGGGGTATTTAATCGTGAATTGGAGGGTGTACTGTCACAGGCGGTTAATGAGAATATCATTACCATTGTGGTTAAAAATGCATTGATACAGGATAATCCTGTCGCCCCTGTACTCTACACCCTCCCTAAAATTCATAAGGATCCGATCCGACCTCCGGGCCGGCCCATTATTGCAGCTCGAGATTCTGTGTATTATAAAGTATCCAAGTACTTAGATAGTTTTCTTCAGCCTGTGATACAGGCACAGGGGACCTATTTGAAAGATACAACGACATTATTACGCAGGTTGGACTCATTACCATCACCTTTACCTCCATGTTTTCTATGTTCATTAGATGTAGTCAATCTTTATACCAGCATTCCACAGGATGGGGGGTTGCTAGCTATCAGGAAATTATTGGCATCTAGTGATATGTACACAGGTCCTGATGTAAATTTTTTTATTCATTTGTTGGAATTAACGCTGAAACGGAATTACTTTCTTTTTGACGGGCAGTGGTATCTCCAGTGCCAGGGTTGTGCAATGGGGTCCTGCGTGGCCCCTGCCTTTGCCAATGGTTTTATGTTTGAGATTGAACAGACCATCTTTTTTCAAGATTCTAATATTGCTTCCAAGATTTTATTGTTTGTTAGGTATATTGACGACCTATTGGTTATTTGGTTGGGGGATGAAGCAGAATTTCATCAATTAATGATACATGCCAATAGTTGTAATGAATTTATCAAATTTACTTATTGTATCAGCAATCTAGAGGTTAATTACCTGGATGTGAAATTAACCCTTGACCAAGGCCAGTTACACACTGCCTTGTTTAGAAAAACTACTGATAGAAACAACGTATTACATTTCTCTAGCCAGCATCCATTATCTACTAAAAAAGGCCTTCCGTACTCTCAATTTTTGAGGGTACATAGGATTTCAGACAATATCGAATCTACGAAAAGAGATATTGATATCATGATCACTCAGTTTTTGGCCAGGGGCTATAAATATTCAGATTTGATAAAAGCTAAGGAAAAGGCTCTTGCTATCCCACGCTCTGAACTTTTATATTCAACTAATCGTAAGTCAGTAGCGTTAACGAAAAAAATTCCTTTTGTACAAAGATTTAATTCACGCAGTGATCACCTTGTTAAGCACACTAAAATGTTATGGCCATTGGTATCTACTGATCCTGATTTGAAAGTGTTTCAGAATATGTCTGTTTTACCTAGCTTCTCCCGCAACAGAAATTTAAAGGATTGGCTGGTTAAGAATGATATTACTGGTAGTAAAGTCACGGTTATGCCGGGCACTTTTTTAAGACGTAAACCTGGGTGTTACAAGTGCACGGGTTGCACTACATGCAGTTTTTTAGAGACTGGGGACTCGTTTGCTCATCCCCACACAGGTAAACGTATTGCCATTCGGCAAGTACTTACCTGTACTACCACCCATGTTGTTTACTTTATACGTTGTCCTTGTGGTCTTTTCTATATAGGAAAGACCACAAGGCAATTTAAAGAGCGTATGAACATGCACAGATCCTCCATTAGAAAAGCTGTGGAGGGTACTGTAGTGTCTCAAGAACAACCGGTAGCTCGTCACTTTAGAGAATGCAATCATGGACTAGCTACCCTTAGATATAAAATCATTGAACATGTTGAGAAAAAAATACGTGGAGGTGATAGGGATAGAATCCTTCTCCAGAAGGAGGCTAGATGGATACATTGCCTCAATACTGTTTCTCCTTATGGTCTTAATGAAAATCTGGGATTAAATAGTTTTCTGTAAGACTTAGGGATTTATACCTATTGCATAAACTGTTCAGTTTATTTTCTATGTTGTAATATAATTCCGGTATATATTTTTGTGTCTGCTACAATTTGTTTATTACAGTCTATTACTGGTATCGCTTTTTGTGGATAGGACTTGAATTAACCAAGTAGGAACATTGCCCTGTTTTTTTGTTTTTAAAGTTTTTACATATTCTCGCATTCCCCCGTTACCTAGCAACAGGACGCGACAGGACGGCAACACACGTCAGACGCACAGTGCAGCGTGTGACGTCACTGACAGCCGCCGGCGCTTGTTGTGCGGAAGGGCGGGAGGAAGCGGGTCTGGCGTCCTTGGTGATGGTGAGCTATATATGTTTGTTTGTTTCACTGTTATGTATATCCTGATGACGATTTGAATAAAATCGAAACGTTGATGTAATTCTTCTGCATTTGGAAGTCCTTGGAGTGCCACCGTTTTCATTCGTTATACATATATATATATATATATATATATATATATATATATATATATTTATCCCACAAAGCCCACAGTGTCTCCAGCGGAGGTTAGAAGTGTCAGGGTAGATCTCTAGTGCAAACATTCTTGGATGAGTTACAAGCGAGTATATACCTTATGGGAGTTTTCCTTGATGGTAACACTCAACACTAATAGAACATTTTGAGATATTGAGGCGAATTGTCTCCCAAGTGTCTTCATCTACAGAAGTACCTAGGTCTGACTCCAAGTGTTGTTCATGGAACTCCAGAGATGGAGAAATCATGTAATAGGATAGAGTGATAAATTTGAGAGATAATGCCTGTGTCCGAAGACCTGTAAAGGCAGAGGCATTCCATCGCCGTTTGGTTACATAAGGAGTTCAGAGATAAGAGAGGTGAAGTGATGATATTATGGATTTGGAGACATTGAAAGAAACAAGATTGTGTAAGAGAATGTTTCTTTCCTATTTCTGAAAAAGATTGTGGTGCGAATTGGTGAAAATGGGTAACACTAGCTGCCAAACAAGTAGAGACCGTGTGAGGTAAGTGACCATGTGGAGGAAGAGGGGTGAAACCACAAAAGCATTAGTGGGGAGGGATGGTTAGATAATGTGAATTTGGAATCAATAGAGTCTCAAATGGAAATGGTGACCAACGGGATCGATAAAGCTGAGAGAAGCCTATGCTTTTGAAGAAGCCATGGTAGGTCTGAGATAGAGGGGACCTTGGTGAGGGCCTAATCATGGCCAACCCAGCATTTGGTGCCATTGGGGGAGTGTCAGGCAATCAGCTTACTCTGTCTAGAGGCTTGGTAATATTTAGCTAATGATGGGAGTCCAAGGCCTCCACCTGTAGTGCTCTTAAAAAGGATGTCTCTTTGATTTTGGGGTCTCCGATTGTCCCAAATAAATTCCCCGTATAGCAAATGGAGGGAGGAAAGGACATGGGGGGAACTGCCATATGGAGAGTATGAAAAAGGCACAAAAGGAAGTTAATTTTAATTGCAGCAATACGGCCAACCCAAGAGATAAATAAAGTCTGTCCATGAGTAATATCTTGTGCTATCGCCCTGTACAGAGGGAGGTTTGCTTTATATAAGGTATTATAAGATTTTGTAAGATGGACACCAAGGTATTTAATGGATTCCGATTGCCAAGTGAATGAGTAATCAAAATGGAGAAGATCTAGGGTTGGCTTCGGAATATGGAAGTATAGAGCTTCTGACTTGTCATGATTTACTTTATAACTGGGTAATTGCCCACAGAAGGAAAGCTCCTTGAATAGGTTTGGAAGGGAAATCAGGGAGTTGGTGAGGGTAGGAAGAACATCATAGGGGAAAAGGGAAAATTTGTAAGAGGAGCCGCCAACAGAGATGCAAGTGATATCTGGGTTCACTTGTATTTTGCATGCCAGGGTTTCAATGATTAGGGCAAAAATTAAAGGGGAGAAAGGACACCCCTGCCTGGTGCCATTACAGATGAGAAAGGATTAAAAGAGAAGGCCCCCAGCAAGAACTGAAGTAGAGGGTTATGATAGAGGACCTTGAATTTGTGTCACTGCTCTATTGCTTCATTTAGCCTTTGGCCAATATTGGTGACCACTATTGTGAGCTGTGAGATGTTCCAAATTGTCTGGAAATTACTGGAAGTTTATGTTATTGAGGTTAGTAATACTTTAGGAACTGAAACATTTCCAAATTACATTTTTTTAGCTGTTTTTAACAAATTAGTAAGAAAAAATCCTGATCCAAAAACACAGCATATGAGGGTGGTTTTGAAAAACTCACACTCAAAACACAGGGGTCCACGTACATCTCTACTATTAACAAACTGCTTTTTTTAAGTTGGATGCCTTTCTACAAATAAGGGTGTGTTTGATAGGAATAAATGATCCATTGATCAGATCCCTTAGCCATTTAACTGATCATTTTTTTCCCCAAAAACCGCTTTGAAATTGTTGGGTTTTTTTATGAGTGAATTAGGTGAAGAACATTAATTAAGCCCTATCCAAAATTATTTTAGTTAAAACAAATAAAAAAAATTTTTTTTTTCCAAAAATGTAAACATCGATCGAGAACATCGTGACATCTGGTCCCTCTTACAACAGCAGTGGAGGGAAGTTTCCCTCTCCTGCTGCTGCTCAGGACTTTTGCCCAGGGCGCCGCCTTCCGGAGGGCGCCGCACCATGGCAAGATCCACCACTGTTGTGCCCTCCGCTGCCCGCTGTGTCCCCCGGCGTAGCGTCTAGTTTCCCTTCATGGAGAGGACCTTTGCTGAGCGCGCACCGCACAGCAAAGGACGCTACGTGTCTAGTTTCCCTTCGTGGAGAGGACATTTTGCTGTGCGGTGCGCGATGACGTAATTGCACACCGCTCAGCATTTAAGCGGCGCTACTACTGTACAGGGGGTGTAATTGACCATGCCCCCTGTATTAAGCTATGCCCCCATTTTCTGCCCGGGGCGCAGAGCGGGCTTGAACCGGCCCTGCTGCTGCTAACACTGTTTATCTGACTGGTCGCATCCTGTGCGACCAGTTCAGATAAAGCACTTGAGGGCATGGTCGCATCTGAGGCGACCATGCCAGGCAAGTGGTTAAAACAAGTTACCAAAGCCTATTCTAAAAATATGTTCTACATGGTGAGGCAGAAAAATCTCTCAGATTTTAAATGTTAAATAATAGACATGGTAAATGCTATTCAAAATTGTAGAACATAATCTAAAATTACATGGAATACAGTTTACTTTCAATTGGTTTTGCTACAATTTCTTGATGAAGCTTACATATACTGTATTGATCTGATATCGTCTTTCTTAGCATACAGCAGCTTTCAGCTCATTAATGGTTCTTGGTTGATTTTTGTAGACCTCAGATGGCCCTGTTGGCTGTGTAGAGACGTTTCATAAATCTATTGAGGATTGTTTTTCACCAAGTAATGAAAATTCTTCCTTTTAACGTAGCCAGACAAATGAAAGTGAGCTTTGTCAAGAATTTGTATCAATAACACCAGAAATGACAAACCAAGTGATGCGAAACTTCAGAAATCGACTACAAATGAATATCATGAAAGAAAACCACCAAATGGATGATATCAAATTTAAAACAAATAAAAAAAAACTGTATTCCATGCACTTTTAGATTATTAGATTTTGAATAGCATTTAGTGTTAACCTTTAAAATCTGGGAGGTTTTTGCTTCACCCTATACTTCCTTATGCTGGACATAGAACTTATTTTCAAGTAGCATTGGTCACTTC
Organism: Pseudophryne corroboree; assembly: GCF_028390025.1. Classification (NCBI taxonomy): domain Eukaryota; kingdom Metazoa; phylum Chordata; class Amphibia; order Anura; family Myobatrachidae; genus Pseudophryne; species Pseudophryne corroboree. The sequence goes on along the minus strand of NC_086451.1, from coordinate 271,839,671 downwards.
TTTTAAGGGATTCATTTATTGTTGTAATAATGTTAAATTACATAAGGAAACACGTTTTACAGTATGCGGGTATAATTAACAATGGCAAACATTGTATTAAGGAATTTATGATGTAATTGTAAATGTAACAAGTTGTTTATAGGGCTGACCAGTAGACCTCTTAAAATTAAAATCAGTGAGCATCTAGGGAACATTAAAAAGTATCTAGAATCTCACTCTGCACATTTTAAAAAAGCAAGTATTTTCTACAGAGGGGATCATTCATTTTTATGGTATTAAGCTATGGAATGGCATTAAAGAGGTGTAAAGATTCTATGATTATGATTACAAAGGCAGAAATTATTTTTTATTATTTATATAAAACCTTGCCACCTGATGGCGAGAGCTACAAAATTGAGCTTACAGTACATGCTTTTTATAAGATTTTAAGATATTCCATGTCACACCATCTTAGTTTTACCTCTGTAAAAACCTCCTAAAGTATTCTTATGTTTTTAGTTCAGTGTGGATCTTTATACTTACATAATGGGGGTAATTCCAAGTTAATCGCAGCAGGAAATTTTTTAGCAATTGGGCAAAACCATGTGCACTGCGGGGGGGGCAGATATAACATTTGCAGAGAGAGTTAGATTTGGGTGGGTTATTTTGTTTCTGTGCAGGGTAAATACTGGCTGCTTTATTTTTACACTGCAATTTAGATTGCAGATTGAACTCACCACACCCAAATCTATCTCTCTCTGCACATGTTATATCTGCCTCCCCTGCAGTGCACATGGGCCCTCATTCCGAGTTGATCGGTCGCAAGGCGAATTTAGCAGAGTTACACACGCTAAGCCGCCGCCTACTGGGAGTGTATCTTAGCATCTTAAAATTGCGACCGATGTATTCGCAATATTGCGAGCACAAACTACTTAGCAGTTTTAGAGTAGCTCCAGACTTACTCTGCCTGTGCGATCAGTTCAGTGCTTGTCGTTCCTGGTTTGACGTCACAAACACACCCAGCGTTCGCCCAACCACTCCCCCGTTTCTCCGGCCACTCCTGCGTTTTTTCCGGAAACGGTAGCGTTTTCAGCCACACGCCCATAAAACGCCGTGTTTCCGCCCAGTAACACCCATTTCCTGTCAATCACATTACGTTCGCCGGAGCGATGAGAAAGCCGTGAGTAAAAATACTTTCTTCATAGCAAAGATACTTGGCGCAGTCGCAGTGCGAATATTGCGCATGCGCACTAAGCGGAATTTCACTGCGATGCGATGAAAAATACCGAGCGAACGACTCGGAATGAGGGCCATGGTTTTGCCCAACTGCTAACAAAGATCCTGCTGCGATCAACTCAGAATTACCCCCAATGTACATTATATGGTTAAATGTTAACTGATTTTTATTATTATTTATGGTTGCTAAGGAAACTGGCCAAATGGTGAGCCCAATTAATATATGACTTCCATTCTGCAACAATGTTACTTCAGGTGACTGATCAATACACAGTAATTTCTGATTTGCCACAAAGGATAAAAAAAAGTGCCACTTTCAGTGCCAACGGCAGAAATGTGTGTTTATGGTGAGCCAGAAGAAAGCTAGTAATGGTACCATGGATTAGGATTACTAATCCTAATTATAATCCTAATCCTAATTATAATTATAATCCTAATGGATTACTTCAATTCTAGTTATGGGAATTTTAACTTCTGTATGCTGAATACAGGACATATCATATATACCATTGGTGGATAGGATTGTTCCTCAATTGGGAAGGTTATTTAAAGATAAATGTGCAGGACTACCCCATACCTTAAAAAAAGTTGTGTACTAGTGTTTACTATGATATGGGGATAAGGGAGGGGGATTATAGAGCCAATCCCACAAAATTCTGGTAATAAGGAACAAAGGTTTTAGGAATTACTAAACTTTAAAATGTATAATTTTTCTTTAAAAGAATATACATACAACAAATGCAAGAGTAATACTGTATATTAAATATTTAATATCCATTTGTTTCCATTTAAATTAGATTATTGCAGAGTACTCTTATGGGAGCTGCACCATAGTATCATAATCTATAAAATAGAGATGTGCAGTGGACACTTTTTGGGTTATGTTTTTTGGATCTGGATCCCCACTCGTGTTATGGATCTGGATTGGTTTTGCCAAAACCACCCTTTCAGGTTTTGGTTCTGGATCTGGATGATTTTTCAAAAAACAAACAAAAACCAAACAGCTAAAATCACAGAATTTGGGGATAATTTTGAACCTATGGTATTATTAACCTCAATAAAATTCATTTCCACTTATTTCCATTCTATACTGAAAATCTCACAATATTGTTTTTTGGCCAAAAGGTTGCATCGAGGTAGCTGGATGACTAAGCTAAGTGACTCAAGTGAACAGCCCAAACACACCTGGCCCATCTAGGAGTGGTATTGCAGTGGCAGGCAGGATAGCAGTTTTAAAAAACTAGGCCCCAAAGAGCACATAATGCAAAGAAAAAAAGAGGTGCAGCGAGGTAGCTGGATGACTAAGCTAAGCGACACAAGTGGGCAGCACAAACACCTGGCACATATAGGAGTGGTACTCTAGCAGCAGACAGGATGGCAGTTTTAAAATCTAGGCCCCAAAGAGCGCAAAGAAAAAAAGAGGAGCAAGATGGAATTGTTCTTTGGCCCTCCCACCCACCCTTATTAATCTCTCCTTGCACAAACTGGCTCTACAGAGGCAAGATGTCGTCCTCATCCTCATCCTCAGATTTCTCACTCCTTTCAGTGTGTACATCCTCCTCCTCACAGAGAATTCGTCCCCACTGAAATCCACCACCACAGGTCCCTGCAGGGTTGGACTGGCTCAAAGGGATAAAGGGGTAACCCCCGGTGCGCCACACCCCTTCCACTAGGTATCAAGTTCCAGATTGTGCCTTGAATAATACATTGTTACATTATACTGCACAGGACTATAGTGAATTTTCTACAGTACATTGCTGTTATTAGTTTGGTACATTATCATGCATGCACAAGCAGTGTTTACTATATATATTTATCAAGGAGCCTCTAAGCATGGGCCCCTACCACTGCATTTCCCCGGTGGGCCCTTCATGCCCCAGTCTGACCCTGGGTACCTGTGTACTTTATGGAAGCAATTGCTGTTAAAGGTCTTCCTGCAAAAGCCTGATGAGGGGAATGACCTGACTCAAGCTGGTAGTGTCTGAAATGACTTTACGTGTGGCAAGTTTGAAGGGTTAGAGAACCTTGCACAACACAGAAATCATTCTCCACTGTGCTTGAGTCAGGTGCATTCCACCTCATTTGCCTATATTGTAAGTGAATGTGTAGGCTTTAACGGCCTTTTGCTGCTCCTCCATCCTCTGAAGCATATAGAGTGTTGAATTTCACCTCGTTACCACCTCTTGCTTCAGGTGATGGCAGGGCAGGTTCAGGAGTGTATGTTGGCACTCCAGTCTTCGGCACACAGCGGCTGAATGTTGAAAGTGGTCCGCAAATTTTCGGGCCACCGACAGTATCTCCTGCATGCCCCTGTAATTTTAAAAAAAATTCTGCACCACCAAATTAATTGTATGTGCAAAACATGGGACATGCTGGAATTTGCCCAGATGTAATGCATGCATAATATTGATGGCACTGTCCGATATCACCAATCCCCAGGAGAGTCTACGTGGGGTAAGCCATAGTGCGATGATGTCCCTCAGTTTCCGTAAGAGATTGTCAGCGGTGTGCCTCTTACTGAAAGCAGTGATACACAGTGTTGCCTGTCTAGGAACAAGTTGGCATTTGTGAGATGCTGCTACTGTTGCCACTGCTGTTTTTGCTGCTGGAGGAAATACATCTACCCAGTGGGCTATCACAGTCATATAGTCCTTAGTTTGCCATGCTCCATTTGTCCATATGTCCGTGGTTAAGCGGACAGTGGTTACAACTGCATTTTTCAGGACATTGATTACACTTTTCTTAATGTCCCTGTACAGTCCAGGAATTGCTTTCCTAGTGAAGTGGAATCTAGACAGGATTTGGTACCGGGGACACATTATGTCCATCAACTGTCTAAATCCCATTTCACTAATAACGGATACTGGACACAAGCCTAACACCAGCATAGTTGTTATGGCCTCAGTAATCAGCTTTGCAACATGGTGACTGCTTTCATAGTTCATCTTCCTCACGAAGGACTGTTGGACAGTCAATTGTTTAGTTGAAGTAGCACAAGTGGTCTTCCAACTTCCCTCTGGGATGACGATCGACTCCCAGCAGTAGTAACAGAAGTGGCAACAGCAGCAGTAGGTGTACCACTCAAGTATCCTCCAGAGGATTCCCGGTTAGGAGAGGACTCGTCAGTCATGTCAGTGACTTGGCCTGCAGGACTACTTATGTTCCTCACTGAGAAGGAAATTGAAGGAGTTGGTGGTGTGTATTGCGGGAGCTTGGGAACAAGAGGAAGAAGGGATTTATGTGTCAGTGGACTGCTTAGGTTCTTACCCAAAGTTTCTGAACTTGACAATGACTTCTGATGAATGCGCTGCAGGTGACATATAAGGGAGGATGTTCCTGTCTGGTTACCTTCCTTACCCCTACTTATTACGGATTAACAAAGGCAACACACAGCTTGACACCTGTTGTCCAGATTTGTGGAGAAATAATTCTGCACCGAAGAGTTGACTTTTTTGGTATTTTGCAAAGGCATGACAATCGGCTTTCTCATCTCACGGACCACAACTGTCTCCACTGGTGCCTTATTCAAACAAACCACATCACCATCAGAATCCTCATTGTCAACATCTTCCTCAGCGCCAGCTTCACCTATATCCTCCTCATCCTGGTGTACGTCTACAGTGACATCCTCAATCTCAATATCAGCAACTGGACTGGTGAAGCTCTTCCCAGCACTTGCAGGGGGTGTGCAAATGGTGGTAGGAGCCTCCTCTTTCCATAAAGTCTTGGGAAGGTCAATCCTAGACATTGCAACCGCGGACACACTTGGACTCTCCTTGGGGATTTGTGATATCTCTGAACGCACAGTTGTTTTTTCTTGTGCTTTAACAAGCTTAATTTTTTTAATTTTTCGAGAGGGAGGAGGGCTTCCATCATCTTGAGAAGCTGAGCCACCAGTCATGAACATAGGTCAAGGTCTTAGCCTTTCCTTGCCACTTCATGTCGTGAACGGCATATTGCCAATTTTACGTTTCCCGTCAGATTATTTCTTTTTTTTTCTGATTATTCATTTTTGCTTCTTGGATTTTACATGTCCTCTATGACATTGGGCATCGGCCTTAGCAGACGATGTTGATGGAATTGCATCATCAATGTTATGATTAGTGGCAGCAGCAGCTTCAGCACTAGTACTAGGAACTGGAAGTGTTTCCTGATCTACCACTATTTTTCCCTCAAAATTGTTGTTCTCCATTTCACAGTACAGCACCCTTTATTATTACAACAGACAGAACAGTGCCCCTTTATTTTCACAGCACCCCTGTATTCTAACAGCATACAGGACCAACATAATGTTATTTGAACAGCAGCACCTCCTATATTTAAAGGATGCAGCAGAAGTATGCTTGCCATTTTAACAACTGCATCCATAAATTCTTACAACATACAGGGCTATTTTAATATTATTTGAATAGCAGCACCCCTATCTTTTACAGAATACAGGAGCAATATACTTGTAATTTTTAACAACTGCATCCCTGAATTTTAACGGCATACAGGGTCAGTGTAATGTTATTTGAATAGCAGCACCCCTATATTTTACAGCATACAGGAGCAGTGTACTTCTAATTTTTAACAACTGCACCCCTGAATTTTTACAACATAGAGGGTCAGTTTAATGTTATTTGAAAAGCAGCATCCCTATATTTTACAGCATACAGGAGCAGTGTGCTTGTATTTTTAACAACTGCAACCCTCCATTTTTACTACAAACAGGAGAGTGTAATGTTACTTAAACAGCAAGCTCCACTTATATTTTACAGCATACAGGAGCAGTGTGCTTGTAATTTTTAACAACTGCACCCCTGAATTTTAACAACATACAGGGCCAGTGTAATGTTATTTGAACAGCAGCACCCCTATATTTTACAGAATATAGGAGCAGTGTGTTTGTAATTTTTAACAACTGCACCCCTGAAATTTTATAACAAACAGGGTAGTGTAATGTTATTTGAACAGCATTACCCCTATATTTTACAGCATGCAAAAGCAGTGTGCTTGTAATTTTTAACAACTGCACCCTTCAATTTTTACAACACACAGGGTCAGAGTAATGTTATTTGAACAGCAGCACCTATATATTTTATAGCATAAAGGAGCAGTGTGTTTGTAATTTTAACAACTGCACCCATGACCTTTTACAACATACAGGGCCAGTGTAATGTTATTTGAAGAGCAGCACCCCCATATTTGACAGCATGCAGCAGCAGTGTGCTTGTAATTTTAACAACTCCACCCACAAATTCTTAGAACATACAGGGCCAGTGTAATATTATTTGAACAACAGCACCCCTATATTTTACAGCATACAGGATCAATGTGCTAGTAATTGTTAAATACTGCACCACTGAAATTTTACAACATATAGGAGATTGTAATGTTATTTAAACAGAAAGCGCCACCGCACCCATGCATTTTTACAACATACAGGGTCAGTGTAATGTTACTTGAATAGCAGCACCCCTATATTTTACAGCATACAGGAGCAGTGTGCTTGGAATTTTTACAACTGCACCCCTGAATTTTTACAAAATAGAGGGTCAGTGTAAATTAATTTAAATAGCAACACACCTATATTTACAACATATAGGAGCAGTGTGCTTGTAATTTTTAATATTTGCAACCCAGAAGTTTTACAACATTCAGGGCCAGTGTAATGTTATTTGAACAGCAGCACCCATATATTCTACAGCATACAGGTGCAGTATGCTTTTCATTTTTAACAAATGCACCTCTGAATTTTAACAACATACAGGACCAGTGTAATGTTATTTCAACAGCATCAACCCAATATTTAATAGAATACTGGAGCAGTGTACTTGTAATTTTTAACAAATGCACCCCTGAATGTTTTACAACATACAGGGCTAGTGTAATTTTATTTGAACAGCAGCACCTCCTATATTTTAAAACATATAGGAGCAGTGTGCTTTTAATTTTTAACGACTGCACCCCTGAATTTTTACAACACATGGGGCCAGTGTAATGTTATTTGAACAGGAGCACCCCTATGTTAACAGAATACAGGAGCAGTGTGTTTGTAATTTTGAAAGACTGCACCTGTGAATTTTTACAACATACAGCGACAGTGGAATGTTATTTGAACAGCAGCACTTCTATATTTTGCAGCATACAGTTGAACGGTGCTTGTAATTTTAAACAACTGCACCCCTGAATTTTTACAACATAAATGGCTAGTGTAATGTTATTTGAACAGCAGCATCTGATATATTTTACAGCATACAGGAGCAGTGTGCTTTTAATTTTTAACAACTGCAAACCTGAATTTTTACAACATACAGGGTCAGTGCAATGTTATTTGAAGAGCAGCACCCCTTTATTTGACAGCATATAGGATCAGTGTTCTTGTAATTATATAAAAACTGCACCCTTGAATTTTTACTGCATGCAGTGCCAGTGTAGTGTTATTTGAACAGAAGCACCCCTAAATTTTACAGCAAGCATCAGGAGGGTTCTTGTAATTTTAACAACTGCACCCACAAATTTTTACAAAATACAGGACCAGTGTAATATTACTTGAACAGCAGCACCCTTATATTTTACAGCATACAGGAGCAAAGTGCTTGTAATTTTAACAACTGCACCCCTGATTTTTTACAATATACAGGACAGTGTAATGTTATTTAAACAGCAATCTCCACCTATATTTAACAGCATACAAGAGCAGTGTACTTGTAATTTTTAACAACTGTACACCTGAATTTTTACAACATACAGGGAAAGTGTAATGTTATTTGAGCATCAACAACCCTATATTTTACAGCATACAAGAGCAGTGCGCTTGTAATTGTTAACATCTGCTGCCCTGAATTTTTACACTATACAGAACCAGTATAATGATATTTGAACAGTAGCACCCCTATATTTTAAAGCATACATGAGCAGTGTGCTTGTAATTTTTAACAACTGAACACAATAATTTTATAACATATAGTGTCAGTGTAATGTTATTTGAACAGCAGCACCCCTATATTTTACAGCATACAGGATCAGTGTGTTTGAAATTTTTCCAACTGCACCCCTGAAATTTTACAACATAGAGAGTCAGTGTAATGTTTGTTAAATAGCAGCACCCATATATTTACAGCATATAGGAGCAGTGTGCTTGTCATTTTTATCATCTGCAACACTGAATTTTTGCAACATACAGGGCCAGAGTAATGTTATTTGAACAGCAGCACCCCTATATTAACAGAAATTTTTGTAATGTAAAAATTTAATTTTTTTAAAACTGCACCCCTGAATTTTCTTTAACATAAAGGGCCAGTTGAATGTTATTTGAACAGCAGCACCCCTATATTTTACAGAATACAGGTTTATTGTGCTTGTAATTTTTTATATCAACACCCCTACATTTTTACAACATACATGGCCAGTGTAATATTATTTGAACAGCAGCACCCCTATATTTTACTGAATACAGAAGCAGTGTGCTTGTAATTTTTAACAACTGCACCCCTGAATTTTTACAACACATGGGGCCAGTGTAATGTTATTTGAACAGGAGAACCCCTATGTTAACAGAATACAGGAGCAGTGTGTTTGTAATTTTGAAAGACTGCACCTGTGAATTTTTACAACATACAGCGACAGTGGAATGTTATTTGAACAGCAGCACTTCTATATTTTACAGCATACAGTTGAACGGTGCTTGTCATTTTTAACAACTGCACCCCTGAATTTTTACAACATAAATGGCAAGTATAATGTTATTTGAACAGCAGTACCTGCTATATTTTACAGCATACAGGAGCAGTGTGCTTTTAATTTTTAACAACTGCAAACCTGAATTTTTACAACATACAGGGTCAGTGCAATGTTATTTGAAGAGCAGCACCCCTTTATTTGACAGCATATAGGATCAGTGTTCTTGTAATTATATAAAAACTGCACCCTTGAATTTTTACTGCATGCAGTGCCAGTGTAGTGTTATTTGAACAGAAGCACCCCTAAATTTTACAGCAAGCATCAGGAGGGTTCTTGTAATTTTAACAACTGCACCCACAAATTTTTACAAAATACAGGACCAGTGTAATATTACTTGAACAGCAGCACCCTTATATTTTACAGCATACAGGAGCAAAGTGCTTGTAATTTTAACAACTGCACCCCTGATTTTTTACAACATACAGGACAGTGTAATGTTATTTAAACAGCAATCTCCACCTATATTTTAGAGCATACAGGAGCAGTGTACTTGTAATTTTTAACAACTGCGCACCTGAATTTTTATAACATACAGGGACAGTGTAATGTTATTTGAGCATCAGCAACCCTATATTTTACAGCATACAAGAGCAGTGTGCTTGTAATTTTTGACAACTGCACACATGAATTTTTATAACATACTGGGTTAGTGTAATGTTATTTGAACCACAGCAGCCCAATATTTTAAGGTGTATAGGAGCAGTGTGCATGTAATTTTTAACAATTGTACTTCTGATTTTTTACAACATACAGGGTCAGTGTAATGTTTTTTGAACAGCAGCACCTCCTATATTTTACAGCATACAGGAGAAGTGTGCTCATAATATTTACAACTGCACCCCTGAATTTTTGCAACATACAGGGCCAGTGTAATCTTATTTGAACAGGAGCACCACTATATTAACAGAATTCAGAAGCAGTGTACTTGTAATTTTTAAAGACTGCACCTGGGAATTTTTACAACATACATGGACAGTGGAATGTTATTTGAACAGCAGCACCCCTATATTTTACAGCATACAGGAGCAGTGTGCTTTTAATTTTTAACAACTGCAGCCCTGAATTTTTGCAACATACAGGTCTAGTGTAATGTTATTTAAACAGCAGCACCTCCTGTATTTTACAGCATTCATGAACAGTGTTCTTGTAATTTTTAACCACTGCAAACCTGAATTTTTACAAAATACAGTGCCAGTGCAATGTTACTTGAACAGCAGCACCCCTATATTTGACAGTATATAGGAACAATGTTCTTATAATTTTTAGCAACTGCAACCCTGAATTTTTATTAGAGATGAGCAGGTTCAGCTCCTTGTGAACCGAACCCCCCCCCCCCCCCCCCAAACTTCATGCTCCAAGTCTGGATCCAAGTCTGGCTCTGGATTTCCTGCCAGACTTGGAAACCAGAACAAGGCAAAATGTCATCATCCCACTGTCAGAATCTCAATGGTTTTGGATTCCATGTAATTAGCCAAACATCGCCTCTATTTTCACTCCAGTCTTGGAAAGTGTAGTGAGAGGACATGTCTCCTCAGTGTCTGTGCTGGTAAGTGGCATGGTGCTTGGGGTGGTGACCTGCTCTTTTTTGTATCATTCCAGTGGTGCCATCTTGTGCTGCATCAGTCTGGTGGTGGTGTCTTGTGCGGCATCAGGTCAGTCACCATGGTAGTGTCCTGTGCAACATTAAGTCCAATGCTGCTGTATAAGTCCAGTCCAGTGGTGCTGTCTTGTGCTGCATCAGTCCAGTGGTGGTGTCCTGTACTGTTATTAGTCCAGTGTTGGTGTCCTGTGCTGCATTAAGTCCAGTGCTGCTGTATAAGTCCAATCCAGTGGTGCTGACTTGTGATGCATCAGTCTAGTGGTGGTGTCATGTGGTGCCATAAGTACAGTGGTGGTATCCTGTGCTGTTATAAGTCCAGTGATGCTTTATAAGTCCAGTCCAGTGGTACTGTCTTGTGCCTCATCAGTCCAGTGGTGGTGTCCTGTGCTGCCATAAGTCCAGTGGTGCTGCCATATAAGTCCAGTCCAGTGGTTCTGCTGTATAAGTCCAGTCCAGTGGTGCTGCAATATAACTCCAGTGGTACTGCCATATAAGTACAGTTGTACTGCCATATAGGTCTAGGGGTACTGCTGTATAAGTCCTGTGATGCTGTATATGTCCAGTCCAGTGGTGCTGTCTTCTGCTGCATCAGTCTAGTCACTCCAGTGGTGGTGTCCTGTGCTGCCATAAGTCCAGTGGTGCTACCATATAAGTCTAGTCAGTCCAGGGGTACTGCTGTATAAGTCCAGGGGTACTGCCATATATGTCCAGCGGTACTGCTGTATAAGTCCAGGGGTACTGCCTTATAAGTCCAGTCCAGTGGTGCTGCCATATAAATCCAGTGGTGCTGCCATATAAGTCCAGGGGTACTGCCATATAATTTCAGGGGTACTGCAGTATAAATCCAGTCCAGTGGTGCAGCCGGATTTGTCCAGTCCAGTGGTGCTGCCATATAAGTACAGTCCATTGGTGCTGCCATATACAGATGGGTCCATGGTTATCTTGACTAGTTTTCTGCACCTAGGCACAATATGATTTATAAGCATAAACCCTTCATCTATTGTTCTCAACAGGAATACAATACAGAGAACAATACAGCAGGGGATTAAGTCATTACAGCAGGGGATTAAGTCTGAGTGGCTAGTCTCAGTTAATCCTATTAAAGGTAAAGATAAATGTGGACCCATCTGTAAGTCCAGTCCAGTTGTGCTGCCGTATAAGTCCAGCATTACTGCCATATAAGACCAGCAGTACTGCTGTATGTCATGGGGTACTGCCGTATAAGTCCAGAGGTACTGCCATATAAATCCAAGGGTACTGCCGTTTAAGTCCAGCGGTACTGCCATATAACTCCAGTGGTGCTGTATAAGTCCAGTCCAGTATTGCTATCTTGTGTTGCATCAGTCCAGTCACTCCAGTGGTTGTGTCCTGTGCTGCCATAAGTCCAGTGGCACTGCCATATAAGTCCAGTCCAGTAGTGCTGCTGTATAAGTCCAGTCCAGTGGTGCTGCCATATAAGTCCATTGGTACTGTCATATAAGTCAAGAGGTACAGTCATATAAGTCCAGGGGTACTGCCGTATAAGTCCAGGGGTACTGCCGTAGAAGTCAAGCGGTACTGCTGTATAAGTCCAGGGGTACTGCCAAATAAGCTAAGTCCAGTGGAGCTGCCGTATATGTCCAGTGGTGCTGCCTAAGGAGGAGGATGTGTCTGGATTGCACCTGTGTTCTAGAGGAGGCTTTTGATCCTGACCCCTCTCCCAGTTGTGGCAGTCAAGGATCGGGCTTCTGTTGCAGGAGAATCCCCTGTCTGAAGGGCCCTGGCTAGGGCCTGTGCTGTAGGGCATCTGCTACATCTGGAAATTATCTTCCTACCATGAGAGGGCTGCAGGGTACCCCATCAGCCTCACCTGCAAAGGTGAAAAAGAAAGAAGCTGCTGAAACATGTGGTGGCTGCTACTGCAGCGGAGTTAAGGAGAAGCAGTGTTAAAGTACCAAGCAGTGAGTACCAAGTCCCAGGGGCCCAGCGGATCCAGTGCTAAGGACGACATCCCCCTGTGCAAAAGAGGGGTGCCCCGCTGAAAGTGCCAGCATGAATGGGGATCCACAGAAGCCACCTGAGGTCCTTTTGCAGAAGAGAAACCAGCTGCACCAGCAGTGGTGCGAGGTCCTGGCAGTGAAGCAGAGCCACAGGCACGTTGTTGCCCTGGTATGGCTGTCACCAGGCATTGACAAGAACAGCAAGGGAAGCAATCGCAGCGGAGCCCGCAAGAAGGTTGACAGCAGGGAGGCAGATCTGGGTGTCAAGTGACTGTTTTCTGGGAGTGATGAGGGAAACGCAGGCGTGTCGAGGCGTTTGCAGGGCGGGTGTCTGACGTAAATTCCCGGACCTGACAGGCTGAAGAGATCACAGTGGCTGACTAAGTACAGAGCTACTCAGAAACGACACAAAACTTTTTTGCCCCGCTCCCCTGCACAACGCATGCACACTTGCTAAGCTACAATACACTAATAATGAATGTTCATAGGGGAACTCAATCACCTAAGAAACATGGATTTCCACCATATGATGTGCTATGAAAAATGTGGCTTCCGTGCATTCCGAACGTGCTTGGTTTATGGCATTTGAATTTTTTAACACTCAAGATTTTGATGTTTTGTTTTTACAGGAGAACCGGGTTAGTAGGTTGGCTGCTCTCCACAAAGCTAAAAGCGATTTGAGGAGTGGTTCTTCCTTTTGGTCTCTTGCGGCCGAGCTGTACGGTGGGGTGGCAGTACGATTTGCTGGCATAATAACTGTGCACAAGGTTATTGAGTTACAAGTCGGAAGGTGTATGATCTTAGATGTCACCTTGAGGGGGCATGGCCTAAGGCTGATTAATATCTATGGGCAAAATAAAATGTAGAGTGACCACCAGCATCAGAGGAGCCTTGTCCGGGCCTGGTGGCTTATCATACATTTGCAAACTGTATATAACTAAGACCTCTGGATTTCTATTATATGTATATATATGTCATGTCTAGGTACAGGTACAGCTCGATGTGCTGGGGGACACCAGGGGTTTATCCCCAATGTATTTATAATATCTATGGGCCTCAGACAGCCTGGGATAGAAAACGCCTCTTTAAGAAGTTCAAACCATTTCTTTTTATGGCTCAGGAGGTCATTTTTGGAGGCGATTTTAACACCGTTGTCAGGCCAAAAGAGAAGGAGAGGTTTCAAAAGTAAAACCCTGAGCTATGATTCATATTACTTGGTTTCTATGGTTAGACAGGCAGGAATGGTTGATGTCCACATTCTACATCATCTGGACCTCACAGGTTACACTTACTTAAGTGTTCAGAGTAGATCAAGAATAGATACATTTTTTGTTAAATAAACTTCCAAGACTTTGCCTACAAAGGTAAAGTTGGTGGAATTTTCGGATCACTTTTTTTGACTTTTGCTTTGAATGCTTCACAGGCCATTTAGAAAGGTAGGGGCCTATGGAGGCTGAGCTCTGAGCTCCTAAAGGAAGAGAGAGTGAGACAATCCTTCAGGGATTTCTTCCAGGCACAGGAATCACTGTTGGAGGCAGGTTGGAGAAGATTGGAGTGGTGGGAGGAGATCAGAGAGAGAACCTGGAATTTTTTTCAAATGGCTGGTAGCCAAAAAGAACTTGGTAAAGAAAAGTGCCTACTATGCTATGAGGAGGAAATTGGATTTCATGATTTCTGAAAGAGGAGATGATAGGGAAATCTCCCCGGTGAAGTCTCAGATGAAGCAATCAGGGCCGGATTAACAATGGGGTGGATGGAGCTGCAGCTCCAGGTCCCCCATTGAAAATAGGCCCACAGGCTCCAATGCAACGCAGCCAGTGATGACAGGAAAAAATATTCCTGTCATCACCAGCAGCTCAGCTCCCTCACCTCCCGGCTGCTCAGTTACTTTCCACACCGAACCAGCTGGCTTGGCACAGATCAGCGTTCAGACCACAAAACTGTCCCTGCCTGAATCTGCCCGAGGCCACGCCCCCCGGACCCGTCTGTGGCTCCGCCCCCACCCAGCCTGAAGCTCCGCCCCCACATCTGACGTGGCACTGGCTGGCTGTGAACAGTGAGCTTATTCACCTTTGCTTTTTCCCTGTCTGGTGGCGCAGCACATAATATATTATTTAACATGCGATAGCAGCATAAGTTAAGGGGGGGGGCAGACACAAGGTAAATTAAAACATAAGGGGGGAAGATACAAGTTAAATTAGTATATGGGGAGGCAGTGTCACAAAGTAAATAAATATATAAGGGGGACAGGTACAACTTAAATTAATATATAAGGGGGTATGGCACAAGTTAATCTATAAGGGGGGAGTGGATGCTCAACTTAAATATAAATGGGGGTGCAGGTAGCTGAACAATATTATCGGGGGGGGCAGTCTGTGGGGCTTACATCATGTGTAAGCCTCATGGACTGTGCAGATGATTCAGGGGCAATCGCTGCACTCTGAAGGAAGTCCCAGGTAGGTGGGGCAGGAGGGGGCGTGCCAACAGTGTTAGAACGCCGTTGGTGGGGCGCAGTACGGACAATGCAGGCATCTCCGGTCCGTTGTGGGAGTGGGCTGTGGCGGCTGCTTGATGTCACACGCAGCCACTGCGACCCGGAACGTGGCGGGTAGCCGCCTGCCAGCACATCTAGGTTGCGCAGGTAGGGAGCTACTTGGCAGGGGGGGGGAGAATAGGCAGGGCCTGACATGTGGGGCGGACTAGCCCTGTGCCGGGCGTCCACCCGCTTGTCAGAGAAACTGATTGTAGATGTGCTAAATTTAGCACATCTACAATCAGCTCTGAATCACCCCCTGTGTTTCCTCCACAAGTTGTATGGTGATTGTTGTTGGTTAATGTAGGGTGTGCCTGGTATTGTCCTCACGTGTCAATAATCTGAAAGTATATTATAGAGGGGCGGAGTTCTCTCCTATTAAAGATCATTTATGTGTCATAAAATTATAGTTGAATACATTTATTCACAGCACTGAGGTTGTGGGTATGATTCCCACCATGGGTCTGTGTGGAGTTTGTATATTCTCCCCTTGTGTGGGTTTCCTCCCACAGGTTATTTCCCAACATAAATTAACCTTAGTATGTAAGTGTGTGTGTGTGTACAGTAAATGAGGTAGCGAACATCGATTGTAAGCTCCACTGGGGCCAGAACTGATGTAAAAGGCCAAAAGTTCTCTGTAATGCGCAGCGGAATATGTGTGCGCTATATAAATAACTGGTAATAATGATAATAATTTTTCTTCGCCAGAAAATGCAGTTCAGTGGTGATTTTATACAGTGATATACTAAAATAACTTTATTCTGTGATCTAAGTAATAACAGTAAGGTGAATGTGACATACTGTATATTAATAATACAATGTAGAGCCATTGTTATTGTTGAAGTGCGGTGATAGGTAGCAACGGGATGGCCGAAGAAAGTGATCGCATTGGCGATCGCAAGAAGATTGACAGGAAGAGGCCGTTTGTGGGTGTCAACTGACCGTTTCCTAGGAGTGTCCGGAGAAACGCAGGCGTGTCCAGCCGTTTGAAGGGAGGGTTCCTGACGTCAGCTCCGGGCCAGATCATCGCACTGGAAGAGTAAGTCCTGAGCTGTGCAAAGACTGCACAAACTTTTGTTTGTGCAGCTCTCTGCACATGCATTCGCACCCTTGCACAGCAGTTACCCCCTCCCCATGTAGGCGGCGACTACCTCGCGCAAAAAATGCCTGCTTGCGACAGGTCTGAATTAGGCCCTTTGAAAGAATAGTTTTCAAGGAGCACCGTTTTCTTATTTCCCTTATTTTTCACACTGGCTGCGCAACCTGCAGGGGAACAGAGGTCAGGCATGGAAAAGTGAGGAGAAGTGGCTGCAATATTGTAGACCTGCTCTGTCTGGCTTTTACTGAGCGCTGCGGCTGTAAAGTAAGGAGGGTAATGGAGAAGAGGATGGGCCAGAATGTGAGGGATGAAGCAGAGTTATGGGGGAGAGGGAGAGCCAGAATGTGAGGGAACGAGTAGGTGATGGAGTAGAGGAGGTGCCGGAGCATAAGTGATGGAGGAGAGGGGGAGCCGGAGTGTGAGAGAAGGAACAGGTGATGGAGTAGAGGAGGTGCAGGAGTATAAGTGATGGAGGAGAGGGGGAGCCGGAGTGTTAGAGAAGGAACAGGTGATGGAGGAGAGGAGGTGCTGGAGTATAAGTGATGGAGGAGAGGGGGAGCCAGAGGAGAGGAGGTGCCGGAGTATAAGTGATGGAGGAGAGGGGGAGCCGGAGTGTGAGAGAAAGAACAGGTGATGGAGGAGAGGAGGTGCTGGAGTATAAGTGATGGAGGAGAGGGGGAGCCAGAGGAGAGGAGGTGCCGGAGTATAAGTGATGGAGGAGAGGGGAGGCCGGAGTGTGAGAGAAAGAACAGGTGATGGAGGAGAGGAGGTGCCAGAGTATGAGGGATGAAGGAGAGAAGGTGCCGGAGTATGAGTGATGGAGGAGAGGGGGAGCTGGAGTATGAGTGAAGGAACAGGTGATGGAGGAGAGGAGGTGCCGGAGTATGAGGGATGAAGGAGAGAAGGTGCCGGAGTATGAGTGATGGAGGAGAGGGGGAGCTGGAGTATGAGTGAAGGAACAGGTGATGGAGGAGAGGAGGTGCAGGAGTATGAGGGATGGTGGAGAGGAAGTGCCAGAGTATGAGTGATGGAGGAGAGGGGGAGCTGGAGTGTGAGAGAAGAAACAGGTGATGGAGGAGAGGAAGTGCCAGAGTATGAGGGACGAAGGAGAGGAGGTGCCGGAGTATGAGTGATGGAGGAGAGGGGGAGCCGGAGTGTGAGAGAAGGAACAGGTGATGGAGGAGCAGAGATGCCGGAGTATGAGTGATGGAGGAGAGGGGGAGGCGGAGTGTGAGAGAAGAAACAGGTGATGGAGGAGAGGAGGTGCCGAAGTATGAGTGATGGAGGAGAGGGGGAGGCGGAGTGTGAGAGAAGAAACAGGTGATGGAGGACAGGAGGTGCCGGAGTATGAGTGATGGAGGAGAGGGGGAGCTGGAATATGAGAGAAGGAACAGGTGATGGAGGAGAGGAGGTGCTGGAGTATGAGGGATGAAGGAGAGGAGATGCCGGAGTATGAGTGATGGAGGAGAGGGAGAGCCGGAATGTGAGAGAAGGAACAGGTGATGGAGGAGAGTAGGTGCCGGAGTATAAGTGATGGAGGAGAGGGGGAGCCGGAATGTGAGAGAAGGAACAGGTGATGGAGGAGAGGAGGTGCCGGAGTATGAGGGATGAAGGAGAGGGGGAGCCGGAGTATGAGTGATGGAGGAGAGGAGGAGCCGGACTGTGTGAGAGAAGGAACAGGTGATGGAGGAGAGTAGGTGCCGGAGTATAAGTGATGGAGGAGAGGGGGAGCCGGAATGTGAGAGAAGGAACAGGTGATGGAGGAGAGTAGGTGCCGGAGTATAAGTGATGGAGGAGAGGGGGAGCTGGAATGTGAGAGAAAGAACAGGTGATGGAGGAGAGGAGGTGCCGGAGTGTGAGGGATGGAGGAGAGGGGGAGCCGGAATGTGAGAGAAGGAACAGGTGATGGAGGAAAGGAGGTGCCGGAGTATGAGGGATGAAGGAGAGGAGATGCTGGAGTATGAGTGATGGAGGAGAGGGAGAGCCGGAATGTGAGAGAAGGAACAGGTGATGGAGGAGAGTAGGTGCCGGAGTATAAGTGATGGAGGAGAGGGGGAGCCGGAATGTGAGAGAAGGAACAGGTGATGGAGGAGAGGCGGTGCCAGAGTATGAGGGATGAAGGAGAGGAGGTGCCGAAGTATGAGTGATGGAGGAGAGGGGGAGTCGGAGTGTGAGGGAAGGAACAGGTGATGCAACGCAGGCGTGCCCGGACCATGCGGGGGGAGGGCCACGGTGGCTGCGTGACATCACACGCAGCCGCTGCAACCCGGACAGCGACGGGTAGCTCCCTGTCAGCAAGCAGGAGGTAGGGAACTACTCATCAAGTACCAAAGCATTGCACCGTGCGATGCTTTTGTACTTGCGCGGGGGCGGGGAGGGGGTTGGGGGGTAGGGCCAGACATGCTGGGCGTCCCCCCCTCATGTCTGTGAAATTGATCAGGTCTGAATTTTGCCCATGGACTCAACCCCCTATTTAGGCGCTACTTCAGAAATGTCCTTAGCTGGTTTTCCATCCCAATCCGCCCCTGCCTCCATGAATGTCACTGCAGGGCAGGTGTGCAAAACATAGCGAGTTGCAGCATGCACCAGGCCCTGGGGTCTCCTCTCCCATATTTAAGTGGTGTCTGTCAGTAAGATTATTTGTGTAAGTGCGTTTATGTCAGTAAGGGGTGTCTGTTTATGTAAGTGTGTCTGTGTCAGTAAGGGTGTCTGTGTCCATAAGGGCTGTTTGTGTCAGTGTGTTTGTATCAGTAAGTGTGTCTGTGTCAGTAAGTGTGCCTTGGTTAGTGCATTTGTTTCAGTAAGGGGAATCTGTGTTAGTAAGGGGTGTCTGTGTCAGTAAGTGGTATCTGACAGTAAGGGGTGTTTGTGCCTGTATGTTTGTGTCAGTAAATTGTATCTTTGTCAGTAATGGGTGTCTGTCATTAAGTATGTATGTGCCAGTAAGTGATGTCTGTGTCCATAAGGGGTATATGTCAGTAAGTGGTGTCTGTGTCTATAAATGTGTGTATCAGTAAGTGTTTGTCAGTAAGGTGTGTCAGTGTGTATGTGTCAGTAAGTCTTTGACAGTGGTATTTGTCAATAAGTGGTGTGTGTGTGTGCCTGTATTAGTGTGTCTGTCAGTAAGTGGTGTCTGTGTCGATAAGTGTGTCCCAGGAGCCCTCAGTTGCCGGTCTGCTCTGTATTGCCCCTATCTTTTCTAATCTTTCCACATATGCTCTGTATTGCCCCATCTTTGCTCCCCTTTCCACCTTATTTGCATGTTGATACAGCTCTCTGTATTATATGGCAGTCACTGCAATGTTCCCTGTATGATATGGTGATCACTGATGCTCTGTATTATATGGTGGTCACAAACTTTTTCTTGTTATAGTTAACTATTAAGTAGTTCAAGGTAAGCACTAGCTATTGTATGACCTCCACGGCGATAGCCACACTCATGGCACAGACCACACCCCCTATTTATACCAAACTGGTCACATCACTAGTCACACCACCGCAGCGCTTGTCACACCTCCTTCCAAGGCACACAATAGGCCCTTCATAAGTTTCAGCTCCAGGCCCATGTGGACCTTAATCTGGCACTGGAAGCAATTGCAATATAGTTGATTTTCGTCTTTGGTACTGAAAAGGGATTACGGTATGTACCAAATTTGGAGATATAAGGAGATGCTTCAGCTGTTGTGACCCCTAACTTCTCTTTGTCTTCTTCAGGTAATGGCAACTTTGTCACTCATGCACCAATCTCTCAATCCTGCAACTTTACATGATTTTCATGCTTATTTGAATTTTGCTAAGTAACTGATACTTTATCATTATATTAGTTATTTCTAGGCTATACTAAAGCAGGATTTCACTGTGAATTAGTGCGGGTATAGTGGTCTGTTGATGTTCACACCTAGAGCCAACCTTTTGTTGCGGTTGGAGTTTCAGAGGGTGTGTGCTGCTAGCAAACAAGCCTGTATCCATGTGTGCATGTATATTTAATTAGTATAGATGTAGGCTGCAAACCTCTTGGCTGCAAAGCCTCTTAGCTGCAATGTATGATAGTCCAAAGTATGAGGATATGAAATTTGGAGATATAAGGAAATAAACAGGAGAGAAATAGAAGGACAGAAGACTATCTTCCCCACCTCCACAAAAGAACTGTCTTTCCATTCCTTCCATTACTTCCCCAAAAATCCTGTTTGCACTGTCTTTGCGTTTTACTACACCCCACCTTCTCACTATTCATTCAATATTACACCCACTACATTCTATTCCTCAGAACAACACTACAGTACTGGAATTATGGCTCCTCAATCCTGTCCCATACCAATCCCCACTGCCAGGTCTCACCACCAAATTTCCAGATCACCCACATGCACTCAGGACCCAGCCAACCTGATCCCCATCTCCCCTGTCCCCTCCCTTCCTTTCTCTTGTGTACTCTGGAATGCCAGATCAAGCTGCAACAAGCTGTCAACTATCCACAACCTCTTCATCTCCCACTCTTTTAACCTTCTCGCTATCACTGAAACCTGGCTTTCCTCCTCCCCTGCAGCCCTCTCCTATGGAGGCCTCTCCTTCACCCACTCGGTCAGAAGTGATGACCGCCAGGATGGAGGCGTGGGCATCCTTCTCTCCCCAAATTGCACCTTTCGTGTCATCCCACCTGAGCCCTCCCTCACCTTCTCCATCTTTGAGGTCCACACTACTTACCTCTTCTACCCCATTCACCTCCTTGTTGTAGTGATATACCGCACCCCTGGCCTCTGTTCACCTTTCCTTGACAACTTTGCAGCCTGGCTTCCACACTTTGTCTCCTCCAACCTCCCCTCAGTCATCCATGATGACTTTATCATCCCTATTGACATCACTAATGCAGCTTCCACTAATCTTCTCACTCTTTACACCTCCTTTGGACTTTCTCAATGGACCTCCACCCCTACTCACAATCTCGGTCACTCCCTCGACCTTGTCTTCACCCACCGATGTGATCTCTCTGATTTCTCAAACTCTTCCTTTCCTCTTTCTGTCCACCATCTGCTTTATTTCACCCTCTCATCCTCCCTTCACCTCTCCACGGCCAGACCTATCATTGCCAGACACAATCTCGGGTCTCTCAACCCTGCTATCCTGTCCTCCCTTGACACTTCCTCTCTCATCTTTCCACTATGACTTTTCCCAACCAGGCAGCCTCCTTCTATAACTCTTCCCTAACTGTTGCTCTTGAATCTGTGGCCCCCCTCTCCTCTGTCCCCCTCCGCCGCTCTAAACTCCATCCCTGGCACACCAAACTAACACGTTTCTTAAAAAAATGTTCACGCTCCGCAGAGCGCTCCTCGACGAAATCTCACTCTCTGGAGGACTTTCTCCATTTCAGGTTTATTCTCTTCCCCTAAAGCTCTGCTCTTTTCCTTGCAAGCAATTCTTTTTCCAAGTACTCATCTCTTCTCAGTCCCCCAGTCCACGCTGTCTCTTTGAAACTTTCAACACTCTCCTTGGCCCCCTCCTCCTCCCCTCCCATCCTCCCTCACTGCCAATTACTTTGCCTCCTTCATCTCCAAAATTGAGGCTATCCGACACCACATCTCCTCCCATCACCCCTCTGCTTCACCCTGCCCCCATCATCCCTCCCCTCCATCTATCCCACCCTGTTCTCCTTCCGTCCCACTTCAGACAAGGAAGTCCACTGCCTCATCTTATCCTCCCCCCTCCACCTGCCCCCTTGACCCTCATCCCTTCCATCTTCTCCACTTCCTCTCTGCCACTACTGCTCCCTCTCCCCCACTGCCTGCTCCCACCTTGCTCACCTCTTTAACCTATCACTCTCTACCGGCATCTTCCCCTCACCATTCAAACATGTTCTGGTCTAACCTATTCTCAAAAAAACAACCTCAACCCTTCATCACTCACTAGCTACAGCCTCATCTCTCTTCTCCCTTTTGCCTCCAAACTACTTGAATGACAGTCATCTCACAAGCTACCTCTCTGACAACTCCATCCTCGATCCAACCTGGCTTTCGCCCACTCCACTCCACTGAGACTGCCCTGGTGAAATTCACCAATGACTTGCTTTCGGCCAAATCTAGGGGCCACTTCTCTCTGCTCATCCTTCTGGACCGCTCTGCTGCCTTTGACACCATGGATCATCCTCTCCCTCTGCACACTCCAAAACATTGGCATCTCACTAACCACTCCTTCTCTGTGTCTGCCTCTGGCACCACCTCACACCCTTCCATCCTTCCTGTTGGTGTCCCTCAGGTTCTGTCCTAGGCCCCCTTCTGTTCTCCCTGTACACCTTTTCCCTGGGTGCGCTCATTAACTCCTTTGGACGTTAATACCACCTCTATGCTGATGACACACAACTCTACCTATCCTCTCCTGATCTGTCCCCTTCTGTCCTCTCTCAGGTTTCCATCTGCCTCTCCACAATCTCCTCCTGGATGTCTGAGCACTCTCTGAAGCTCAACATGGACAAAACTGAAATCATCTTTCCCCCACCCAGAGCAACACCCCCTACCAATATCTCTATAAAGGTTTAAAACACCATCACCTGCACTGTTCCCCAACTCCGCTGCTTGGGTGTCACTCTTGACTCCTCACTCTCCTTTGTACCCCACATCCATGCTCTGGCACAATCCTATCGGTTCCAGATATGCAACATTGCTCGCATCATGCCATTTGTCTCTCAGAGTGCAACTAAACTTATCATCTACTCACTGGTCATCTCATGACTCAACTACTGCAATGTTCTCCTCACTGGCCTCGCTTGCTCCCATCTTTCTTGCCTACAATTTGTCCTGAACTCTGCCGCTAGGTTTATCTTCCTCTCACGCCACTCCACATCTGTCACTCCCTTTCGACAATATCTGCACTCGCTCTCATATCCCTACAGAATCCTCTTCAAACTCCTCACCCTCACATACAAGGCCATCTCTAATTCCACTGCTCCCTACATCTCCACCTCCTCTCCCTTTATACTCGATACGGTCAGCCAATGACCATTGCCTCTCCACTGCCCGAGACCAGTCACTGCTTCCCATGCACAAGTTCAAGACTATGTCCGTGCTGCACCCCTTCAGTGGAACGCACTCCCCTTCTCCATTAGACTGTCCCCGACATTGAAAAGCTTCAAACGGGCACTAAAAACCCACCAATTCATTAAAGCATACCCTCCTTTTACATAACCTATTCCTGAGGCTGCTCCTACATCCCCCTGCCTCATGCCTTGAACATCTCTGCTTTGCTTACACCCTGCCATCATGTCATCTGTCTATCGCCCCTTCCCACAAGATTGTTAGATTTTCAGAGCAGGGCGCCCTCTTTCCTGTTGTTGTCAAAGCCTTCTTCTTCACACATTTCACTCACAGCTCTCTGCTACTCAGCGAACATCTTTACCCGCTTTTTATCCTGTACTTACATCTTAGCTGTATTATGTTTTGAGAATTGTGATTCTCTTTGTTACCTGTAATCTATTTTTGTTATTTATTTAATGTATGATTAGTTTTGTCTCCCTGTACTGTCCTTTGTACGGCACTGTGAAACAATTGTGGCACCTTATAAATAAAATGTAATACTAATACTAATAATAATAATAATACCACTCCCCAGATCTCTACCAGAATTGTAAATGTAGGATTGAGATCAAAGAAATCAGAGGTCTGATGGATGGAAAGGGTGTCATGCAGGAGGGGGAGAGGGCATCCTGGAAGTCATAAGAACCTATTAAACTGATTTGTTGTCTTAGAAGTCACTTAACAGAGAGAGGATGGAGGAATTTCTTGGGAAGACACCAGGACTCATGGAACCAGATGTCTCAATTTACTGTTTGGAGAGTGAGATATCTGTGGAGGAGGTCAGAGAGGCAATTGTCAGTTTAACATAAAAAAACACCTGGGCCAGACGGCTTAACAGCTGAATTTTGTAAAGAGTTTTCAGACATCCTGGTGCCACGTCTTGTGGAGGTTTTTAATAGTAGTCTGGCAGAGGGTGGACTCCCATCTTCCATGAGACTTTCTGCTCTTATCTTGCTCTCCAAAGGGAAAGACCAGGTCCATATTGAGAACTGGCGCCCCATAGCTCTTCTTAATATGGACAGAAAGGTGTTAGCAAAAATCATGTTTAATAGGCTGAAGGAAATTTCCGGGCAGTTGATCTCATCTTCTCAGCATTGAACGGTTAAGGGTCATAGCACATTTAGTGCTGTTCTAGGTATCCGGGAGGCCATAGAGTGGTGCAAGGCTGAGAAGTGGGGAAAGTATTTTCTGGCATTGGATCAATCTAAGGCTTTTGATTGGGTCAACCACAAGTAAATATGGGCCTTACTTGAAAGGTATAGCATGCCAGTGAGGATGGTCAATTGGCTTTGAGTATTGTACAGCAGGGCCGAAAGCTTCCCACTTGGTTGGGTAGGGCCTACCTTTGTGGTTAACTCTGGGGTCCATCAGGGTTTCCCCCTGATCCCTCTTCTTTATGTGTTTGTGATTGATCCTTTCATTCGGAGGATTGAGAGTGGCATGGTGGGAGGGGTGCAGCTGGACCTGGGAATACAACTGAGGGTAGTAGCCTATCCTTAAGATGTCACAGTAGTTCTGGCCTCAGGGGAGGAGGCCTGTGAGGTTGACCAACTAATAGGAGAATACTCTGGGGCCTTGAGTTCCATGATAAATCAGGACAAGTGGGAAGTTTTCTGGATGTGGAAGGAAGGTAAAGAATTTTACCTTTCTGGACAGCCTCCCCCTTGCCAGACAGCAAATTAAGATTCTTGGTATAAGATTCTATCAGGGTGATTATGCCAAAATAAATTGGGTAAGGAAGCTCGGAAAGTAATGAGCTGGAGGAGATGGAAACTCTCTCTAATGGAAAGGGTTGACCTGTGCAAAATTTACTAGATTCCTTTGTTATTGTATGTCAATTACATATGTTTTTTTGCCGCAACCATTGTGGTCAAATATTGGCTAATTGTTCTTTCTACTGTTGTGGGGGAACAAAATGAATATGGTCTAGAGGGGCATCGCCTACAAACCGAGGGCTGAAGGGGGACTGGACATGGTTAACCTTGTCATTTTCTTCATAACAGCATTTTTAAAGATGAATTTTGGTGGTCTGCTTTCCGAGACACCTCCTCGGTGGGAAGATGGTTTCAGGGAATGGGTGTCTCCCTTTCTCACCGCATGGATAAAAGATGGTAATTTGAAAGGTCTTTGGGCTAGGAGAGGCTACCTCCCGATCTAAGTAATTAGGTGTCTGAGAGTAATGGGGCGATGAGGTTTGGAGATGGGGGAGCTAAGAGACCTCTGTAGGAAGGAGATGGGGAAGAGGGTCTTGCAAACTCACTTCCATGTCCCATTGGCTCTGAGGGATTACCCAGGTGTTGTATGTTCTGAGGAGATTGCTCTGATAAATTCTCAGAGGGTTCCATTGAAATTCAGGGACATTGCCTGGCTCTCTTTCCAGGGGAAGCTCTATGTTAGGGGGAACTTGAAATTTGTCCTGGTTTAAAAGGTGAATGGATGGGAGTGAGTGGGGGTGTATGATGGGTGAATGGTGGTGGAGGGATATGTGTTGGAGGGTGAGTGAGGTATGAATGAGGCTCAGGAACAGGATTGGGGGGAGTAAGGTGGGGAAAGGAGGGAATAAGGTCAGGGAGATGGCATAGTAATAGGTGTTTGAGGAAGTAGGGTAAGGTTGGTAGAGGTCCTTGTGTTTGGTCCTAAGTGAAGAAGGGATAGGCCAGAAGTAATAGCTATGTCTGCTGGTATAATCGATATGATTATGAAATGGTTATATTTATTTCTCTATTTTAATGTTAATTACTATTAATTGAATGTATTATATATTGTGTAAATATGTATATAAATGTGCTATGTATTATGTTGCAATATTTAATAAAAAACATTTCCAGTGGTGCTGCCATATAAGTCCACTGCAGTGGTGCTTCTGTATAAGTCCAGGGTACTGCTGTATAAATCCAGGGGTAATGCCTTATAAGTCCAGGGGTACTGCCGTATAAGTCCAGGGGTACTGATATAAAAGTCCAGTCCAGTGGTGCTGCCGTATAAGTCCAGTCCCAGGGGTACTGCTATATAAATCCAGCAGTACTGCCATATAAGTCATGGGGTAATGCCGTATAAATCCAGGGGTGCTACCGTATAAGTCAAGGGGTAATACCGCATAAGTCAGGGGGTACTGCCATATAAGTCCAGCAGTACTGCCACATAAATCCAGGGGTACTGCCATATAAGTCCATGGGTACTGCCGTATAAATCCAGTGGTGCTGTCCTGTGCTGTATATTATTTTTTCCAAGTAAAGGGGTTATAAATATTTAATCCAAATGATTTTTACAGGTTTTGCCCTGTGTGGTGTAGGGGTTTGCTCTCCTGTGCCGCATATTGTTATATAACTCCAGAAATATAACGGAGAACAAAAATGTGGAGGATAAAATAGGGAAAGATCAAGAACCTCTTCCTCCTAGTGCTGAAGCTGCTAATAATGACATAATCATCACTAATCATGACATAGACGATGAAATGCCATCAACGTCGTCTGCAACGCTGATGCCCAATGACATAGTAGAGGGTATGTAAAATCCAAAAAGCCAAAGTTCAGTAAAATGACCCCAAAAATACATTTAAATCATCTGAGAAGAAGCGTAAACTTTCCAATATACCATTTATGACACGGAGTGGCAAGGAACGGCTAAGGCCCTGGCCTATGTTCATGACTAGTGGTTCAGCTTCACATGATGATGGAAGCCCTCATCCTTCAGCTACAAAAATAAAAAGAGTTAAGCTGGCAGCAGCACAACAAAGAACTGTGCGTTCTAAGATGGTATCACAAATCCCCAAGGAGAGGGTGGGTGGGCGGGCCTAAGGACAATTCCATCTTGCACCTCTTTTTCTTCTTTGTATCATGTGCTGTTTGGGGACTAGTTTTTTAAAGTGCCATCCTGTCTGACAGTGCCGTACAACTCCAGGGGTACTGTCGTATAAGTCCAGGAGTACTGCCATATAAGTCCAGTCCAGTGGTGCTTTCTTGTGCTGCATCAGTCCAGTGGTGGTGTCTTGTGCTGCCATAAGTCCAGTGGTGGTGTCCTGTGCTGTATATTATTTACTCCAAATAAAAGGGTTATATACATTACTTATATTATTATCCAAATAATTTTTACAGGGTTTTTCATGTGTGGTGTAGGGGTCCGCTCGCCTGCGCTGCATATTATTAAAATAGCTTAAAAAAAAGGGGGTTTTATAATCCAATTTAATTTTACAGGCTTTGCTGTGTGTGTGTGGTTTAGGGGTATGCTCTCCTGTGCCACCAATATTGTTACATCTGGGCAAATTCCAGCACGTCACATGTTGTTTGTGCTGCACACTTGTGTTGCTTAGCTTAGTCATACAGCTACCTCATTGCATCTCTTTTTCTTCATTGCATGATGTGCTGTTTGGGGCCTAGTTTTTTTAAGTGCCATCCTGTCTGCCACTGCAGTGCAACTCCTAGATGGGCCAGGTGTTTGTGCCGCACACTTGTCATTTAGCTTAGTTATACAGTTACAGATGGGTCCTCCATTATCTTGTCTGGCTTAGATGTTAGTTGCCATCGGGCATACGCAGCATATGTGGGCACAAGTAGGTGTGCCTAGTCGTAGGGAGGCACACAGAGCATTTGGCATTACCTTTGAGTAATACCTGCGATCATCCACCAGATGTCGCTGTTTAAAATCGTCAATGTGCATGCGTGTGGTCTCCATTAAAATACAATACTGAACTACAGCATAAGAACTACTTTACTGGTGCGTCTCATTACGCTACAATATGCTACAGTATGTCATACAGTATATAACAGTATATACAATACAGACACTAATAGTGCAGCATATACATATGCGAACGAATGTATTACAGGTACAGTATGGTCTATTGATGTTAGGGATACGTGAGCATCCAAATCCCGTAGTATTAAGTATAATGGGGAGAGCTACAAGCTTCTTCCTAAGTTCCTGGATGCCAAATCATCGTGCTTTGCATCTCTGTACAGTATTTTGTATTTGAGTACTAAACAGCATGAACAGCTTTTAACATAAAGCGGCAAGTGTTATGTTTCTGAGTATAATAGAGAGAAATTAAAGCTCCTCCCTAAATTTCTGGATGCCAAATCACTGTGCTTAGCATCTCTGTACAGTATTTTGTATTTGAGTACTAAATAGCACAAACAGCTTGTAATGTACAGCGGCAAATGTTATCTTTCTAAGTATAATGGAGAGAGATAAAAGCTCCTCCTTAAGTTCCTGGATGCCAAATCACTGTCCTTAGAATCTCTGTACAGTATTTTGTATTTGAGTACTAAATAGCATGAACAGCTTGTAATGTACAGTGGCAAGTGTTATCGTTCTAAGTATAATGGGGAGAGACAAAAGCTCCTCCCTAAGTTCCTGGATGCCAAATCACTGTGCTTAGCATCTCTGTACAGTATTTTGTATTTGGGTACTAAATAGCACAAACAGCTTGTAACATACTCTGCTGTAATGGTTACAGCGGCAAATGTTAACTTTATAAGTATAATGGGGAGAGAAAAAAGCTCCTCCCTAAGTTCCTGGATGCCAAATTAACATGCTTAGCATTTATGTATAGTAATTTCTATCTAGCCAGAAACCCTGCATCCTGTGCAAGCTGGATGGAAAACTGGAGCTTGCATCTTCCCTTTGCAGTGTCACATAGACTAGTTGTTGGTCTGCCCCAAAAGCCAAGAGTCTCCTCTTTTGTATGGTACCAGCCCTGAGTCTCTGGGACACCCAGAACCAGAGATATCAATATGCAAAGTGGACCCATTTTCTCATAGACTATAATAGGCCCATTAATTCAGACCCACCATGGGTTCCGATGCTTGCCATGAGCCTTGTGGGGGTCACAGAAACTTGAGGTTTGTATCCTCCTGTAGCTAATCATCTACCCCTCCATACCAACCTGATTCTGAGCCGATTGGACTCTCAGAACTGGAGATATTAAGCTTTAAGACCATTTTATTTGAATTTAATATAATAGCTCTCATAAAACGAACATCAATGGACCATTGCTTTAAGGCGTTCATTTGTGTCTGTACACACTACTTTTATTTATTGATTTATTGGTTTCTATTTTGGGTCCTGACAGGCAATTAATATTTTTGACAGCATCTCTTTATCTGACAGCTCATTTATCCCCACCTCAACTCTCACCACCCTTTATGCCATTAAGGGACTTGGATGCTCATATTTCAGAACACAGTTTTAAGCCACCACCTCCCCCTACCCCATCCCACTTCCCCCCTGGGGTCCTGCACAGTTCATACAGTAGACAGGGAGGGAGGTCAGGTTACAATAAATGTGCAACACAATAGTACAGTATACTGTATATGAAAATCACATAAAGAACTGCAATCACGTTGTGTTATGCACACCAGTGCCTGCAGGAATGTACTGGTGTTTGAACTGTTATGCACACCAGTGCCTGCAGGAATGTACTGGTGTCTGAACAGAGAGGGATGCAAAACAAATGAACTCACAGACAGACTGGGAAATATGACATAACGTACACAGAAGGTGATAGGGTAACAAAACCAACACAGAGTGAACAGAGAAGCCCAGAGGCTAAGAAACTGGGTGTCTCCCTAGTATTAGAAATGCTCAGATGGAAAAAGCAAGATGTTGTGTTTTAATACGTAGAGAACCCGAAATGCTGTTGCTAAGGGCAACAGCAAAACCCTAAAGGGTTACCAACGGGTGTGGCAGTAAACTCCTTGGTCAGAGATGGAATAATAGACACAAGGAGAGTCTCCACAATCCTAATTCTCACTTGCAGGGCCCAGGTACAGCTTACTGCCACTAAACTGACACATGGACACCCTGCACAGTGAGAGAGGATTAAGCAGGCAGGTCTGAAAGTACAGCCACAAACCTGCTGGGTTCACAGAATATCAAAAGAACCTCAGCAGGCTAAACGACTGACTCCAGTCTTACTGCTAGGTCTGGATTGGCAGAGTGTAGTACCAAATCCCCAGGCCTATTTGCAGTAAGCAACAACAAATACAAAGCTACACAGTACTGGCTAACTTTCAGGAACTGACTAACCAACAAAGATTCAGCAGCATCTGCTTAACTTGAGAAGAGGCCTTATAAAGCAGGTGCTGTCCACGCCCCCCTCAGACCTCACAGACTGTGAGCACAAAAACCAGCACCGGATCCCCTGCCTGTAACCACTGCACAGCAAAAGACCCGAACCGGAGTATCAGCTGCGCTCAGGTTACTCCGCTAGCACTTGTCTCCCGGTTGCCATGACGACGTGGCAGCACAGGGCAGGAGACTCTAACAGTACCCCCCCTCTGATGAGGGGTCAAAGAACCCCTACCACCGGGTTTATCGGGGAACTGCGAGAATAAAGAGCGTATCAGTCTGGGGGCATGAAGATCACAACTGCGCACCAACGACCGCTCCTCCGGGCCATACCCCATCCAGTGCACCAAAAATGACAGCCGACCCCGAACCATCTTGGAGTCAAGAATCCTTTCAACAACAAACTCCCTCTGGCCACGTATCAGAAGAGGGGAAGGTCTTCCTCTGGAAGAAGGATTACTAATCGCCCGTTTTAAAAGGGAACAATGAAATGTTTTATTGATACCCAAAGAACGGGGCAGATCTAACTGAAATGCCACCGGATTGATAACCCTGGTGATCTTATATGGGCCGATGAACCGGGGGCCTAACTTATGAGATGGCTATCTCAACTTCAAATTCTTGGTAGACAACCAGACGAAGTCTCCTAATTTGAAGCTGCAGGGTCTTTTCCGCTTATCAAAAACCCTTTTGGTCACTAATGACACAGACACAAGGGCTTTCTTCACTTTCCTCCAAATACCTCTAAGGACCGAAACGACAGAGGAACCACCAGGCGTGGAGTCCAGGGGGTCAAAAGAATTGGCCTTAGGATGATGCCCATACACACAAAGGAAGGGAGAGATCCCTGTAGCAGAGTGAGCCGCGTTGTTATAGGCAAACTCCGCCATTGACAGATGAGCAACCCAGTCAGTCTGACACTTGGAGACATAACACCTGAGGAACTGCTCCAAGGACTGGTTCACCCTTTCAGTCTGCCCATTAGACTGCGGATGGTAGCCTGACGACAAGCTGACAGAAATCTGGAGATCGGAACAAAATGCCCTCCAGAATTTGGCCACAAACTGGGATCCGCGGTCAGAGACCACATCAAGTGGCAACCCGTGGAGACGCACAACATGCAGCATTAATAATTCAGACAGGCGTCTGGCCGATGGCAGCCCAACCAGTGGAACGAAGTGCGCCATCTTCAAAAACCTGTCAACGACAACCCAGATGGCTGTCATCCCCGAGGATTTTGGCAAGTCCACCACAAAATCCATTGAAATGTGGGTCCATGGCTTAGATGGAATAGAGAGTGGATGTAATGGGCCAACAGGAACCCCTCTAGGAGTCTTATTTCGGGCACAGATGTCACATGCCCGAACCCACTGATCCACATCCTTAGCCACCGAGGGCCACCACACCGCCCTAGATAGCAACTCCCGAGTTCTGGCAATACCCGGGTGACCTGCCGACTTCTTGGCATGGAATTCCAGGAACACTCGCTGTCTTAACCTAGGAGGCACAAACAAAAGACCTACCGGAAGGTCTGGAGGAGCCTGCTCCTGTGCTCTAAGGACTAATGACAAGAGGTCCTGGGTAATGCCCACTTTAATACATGATGGGGACACAATGGGCAACGGCTCCTCGGTGGTCTCCTGGATTGGAGCAAAACTCCGCGAGAGCGCATCAGCCTTGATGTTTTTTGACCCAGGGCGATATGTTATCAAAAAATTAAAGCGAGCAAAAAACAAAGCCCATCGTGCCTGCCTGGCATTGAGACGCTTCGCTGACTCTAAATATGCCAAATTCTTATGGTCGGTGAGAATTGAGACCACAAACTTAGCCCCCTCAAGCCAGTGTCTCCACTCCTCGAGTGCATCCTTAATAGCCAACAATTCCCGGTTACCCACGTCATAATTCATCTCGGCATGCGAAAATTTATGGGAAAAGTAAGCACAGGGATGAAGGCGATTATCAGACACTCCCATCTGAGAGAGCACTGCCCCAATACCCATCTCAGAGGCATCCACCTCCACCACAAAAGGACGCTCTGGATCTGGGTGTCGCAGCACCTTGGCCGAGACAAATGCCCTTTTGAGACGGGCAAAAGCCGCTTTGGCCTCACGAGACCAGTGAGCAACATCCGCCCCTTTCTTAGTGAGTGCCACCAAGGGCGCCACTATAGACGAAAATCCAGCGATAAATCGTCTATAAAAATTTGCAAAGCCCAGGAAACGCTGAAGCGCCTTCAAACTAGTGGGCTGCACCCAATCCAGGACTGCCTGTACCTTGGAACCCTCCATTTGGAAACCTTCTGGGGAGATAATATATCCTAGAAATGCGATTTGCTGAACTTCAAATTCGCACTTCTCCAGCTTTGCCCCAAGCCGGTGGTCTCTGAGTTTCTGGAGGACTAAGCGTACATGCTTCCGATGTTCCTCCAGGGAATGGGAGAAGATTAGGATGTCATCTAAGTATACAACTAAGAATCTATCCAAATATTCCCTGAGCACATCGTTCATGAAATCCTGGAAGACTGCCGGGGCATTACAGAGCCCAAAAGGCATCACCAAATATTCATAATGCCCTGAGTGGGTATTAAAGGCAGTCTTCCATTCATCCCCCTCTCTTATTCGGATTAGATTGTACGCACCGCGTAGGTCAATCTTAGAAAAAATGGTGGCAGTACGAAGCTGGTCAAACAAGACCGAAATGAGAGACAGTGGGTATGAGTTTTTAATCGTGATACGGTTCAATTCCCTGAAGTCGATGCAGGGTCGCAATGAACCGTCCTTTTTACCCACGAAGAAGAACCCTGACCCAACTGGAGACTGTGAAGGTCTGATAAATCCTTTAGCCAAGTTCTCCTGAATGTACTCTGCCATAGCCTGAGTCTCAGGACGTGACAGGGAGTACAACCTGCTCTTGGGAAGCTTAGCATTCAGCAACAAATTAATGGCACAGTCATAGGGGCGATGGTGAGGTAGTACCTCTGCAACTTTTTTGGAGAACACGTCCGCAAAATCTGCATAACACCCTGGCAGTCCTGGCAAACTTAGCTGCGAGAGCCTGACTGGAAGGCTCAAGCAACTCCTGAAACAATCAGTACCCCAACTAAGAATCTCCCCAGAGACCCAGTCAAATTGAGGATTGTGGGCCCTTAACCAGGGTAACCCCAACACCAATGGGGCAAAAGTACAGACAGTCACATAAAAGGACAATTTTTCAGAGTGTGTGGCTCCAATAAACAAAGAAATCTGGCTAGTGCAAGAGGTAATTTTACCCTGGGATAATGGTTCCCCGTTTAACCCACAAATCTCAATTTCCAACGCCAAGGGTACTAAGGAAACAGAGTGTTTCAGGGCGAATTGGCGGTCCATAAAAACCCCGTCGGCCCCACTGTCCACAAAGGCCCCAGTCTTGACAGTTTGACCGAGGATCTTCAAGGTCACCGGAATGATAAAAGTCTTCTTGGGAAATTCTGACTTCTGGCCTGACAGGATATTTCCCATCACCCTCAGGCCCTGAAGTTTTCCGGCTTTTCTGGGCATGATACTACCACATGACCCTTATTCCCACAGTACAAACACAACCCCTGCTGTCTCCTCTGTGTCTTCTCACGCGAGGAGAGGCGGGTAGCCCCAATCTGCATAGGCTCCTCGGAAAATTCCTCAGAGTCTGAGGTTCCCTTGGGAAAGAAGGAAACCTCGGTCTCCCTTTCAAGCCTACGCTCTCTCAGCCGTCTATCCACCCGGATGGATAACTGCATGAGCTGATCCAAGCTATCAGGCAAGGGATATTGTAACAGTTGGTCTTTTATCTGGTTAGAAAGACCTCTTCGGTACTGGTGTCTCAGGGCTGGGTCATTCCACTGGGTATCATGGGCCAACCTCCGAAACTCCGTACAGTAAACCTCAACTGGCCTTCGCCCTTGCTTAAGGATCGAAATCTGAGCCTCGGCTGAGGCCGTCTTGTCAGGGTCATCATACAACATGCCCAGTGCCGTAAAAAAAGCATCAACACTTTTAAGCGACGGACAGTCAGGCTGCAACCCATATGCCCAGACCTGTGGGTCTCCTTGTAGCAAGGAAATCACTATGCCCACCCGCTGAATCTCTGACCCAGAAGACTGAGGCCTAAGCTGGAAATATAACTTGCAGCTCTCCTTGAAACAAAAGAACTGCGAGCGATCTCCAGAAAAACGATCCGGAAGATTTACTTTCGGCTCCTTAACCCCTGAAGGTGCTGCTGCTGCGGGAGCTCCGCCAGCGGCCTGGGAGGTGTGCATTTTAATGGACAAATCATTAAATTGACGAGTCAGGACCTGCACCTGATCGACCACCTGTTGCAACGTATTTTGAGGGGTATGCTCCATATTCCCACAAAATTTCAACAGGAGTATTGGGCTGCTGAATATGTTATGCACACCAGTGCCTGCAGGAATGTACTGGTGTTTGAACTGTTATGCACACCAGTGCCTGCAGGAATGTACTGGTGTCTGAACAGAGAGGGATGCAAAACAAATGAACTCACAGACAGACTGGGAAATATGACATAACGTACACAGAAGGTGATAGGGTAACAAAACCAACACAGAGTGAACAGAGAAGCCCAGAGGCTAAGAAACTGGGTGTCTCCCTAGTATTAGAAATGCTCAGATGGAAAAAGCAAGATGTTGTGTTTTAATACGTAGAGAACCCGAAATGCTGTTGCTAAGGGCAACAGCAAAACCCTAAAGGGTTACCAACGGGTGTGGCAGTAAACTCCTTGGTCAGAGATGGAATAATAGACACAAGGAGAGTCTCCACAATCCTAATTCTCACTTGCAGGGCCCAGGTACAGCTTACTGCCACTAAACTGACACATGGACACCCTGCACAGTGAGAGAGGATTAAGCAGGCAGGTCTGAAAGTACAGCCACAAACCTGCTGGGTTCACAGAATATCAAAAGAACCTCAGCAGGCTAAACGACTGACTCCAGTCTTACTGCTAGGTCTGGATTGGCAGAGTGTAGTACCAAATCCCCAGGCCTATTTGCAGTAAGCAACAACAAATACAAAGCTACACAGTACTGGCTAACTTTCAGGAACTGACTAACCAACAAAGATTCAGCAGCATCTGCTTAACTTGAGAAGAGGCCTTATAAAGCAGGTGCTGTCCACGCCCCCCTCAGACCTCACAGACTGTGAGCACAAAAACCAGCACCGGATCCCCTGCCTGTAACCACTGCACAGCAAAAGACCCGAACCGGAGTATCAGCTGCGCTCAGGTTACTCCGCTAGCACTTGTCTCCCGGTTGCCATGACGACGTGGCAGCACAGGGCAGGAGACCCTAACACGTTGATAGGTGTGTAAATGGTACAGTAGCAGTGATCCCTTCTCATAAAGTACAACACAGATTCTCTATTACCGATGATCTACAGTACTTGCTCAAACAGTTAATTGCATCAGGATACTCTCATTTATATTTATTGGTATGCCTATGGGTGCTCATTACCGCTGTGTATTTTAGATAGCGGAATCAGACGCTCATGCAGATGTACCCTGATTTATGTGAAACCTGTGTGCAGCCTTCCATTGAATGGATTACGATGGATTACAAAGAAAGAAAAAATAATAATAAAGTGAATGTCAGGGAAAAAAATATAGATTGGCACTTTGGGAATCGAACCCAGGACTCTCAGCATGGTAGGCGGGAGCCTTCATCACTTGCCCACATCACTTCATGGAAGTTACACAAGTTTATGTGTAAAAGTAATGCAAGCAGCGATTATTTCCCATTGGTGTTTGTTTATGCTGTTAGGGGACTCGGACGCTCATGTGGCAAAACACTGTATTTTCCACCAATTTCCCCTACCACAATTTTCCTTCACACTGCCTCCATCTACCCCCATCAACCTTCACCCCTGGCAGCCTACACAGTTCATACAATAGACAGGGAGGGAGGTCAGGTTACAATAAATGTGAAACACAATACCACTGTATACTGTATATGAAAATCCCATAGAGAACTGCAGTTGCATTGATAGGTATGTAAATGGTACAGTAGCAGTGATCCCTTCTCATAAAGTACAACACAGATTCTCTATCGCCGATGATCTACAGTACTGTGTTGCTCGAACAGTTAATTGCATCAGGATGCACTCATTTATATTTATTGGTATGCCTACAGGTGCTCATTACCACTGTATATTTTAGATAGCGGAATCAGACGTTCATACAGATGTACCCTGATTTATGTGAAACCTGTGTGCACCCTTTCATTGAATGTATTACAATGGATTATGAAGAAAAACAATAATAAAGTGAATGTCAGGGGAAAAAAAAATATAGATTGGCCCTTTGGGAATCGCACCTGGGACTCTCAGCGTGGGAGGTGGGAGCCTTCATTGCTTGCCCACGTCGCTGCATGGAAGGTACACAAGTTCATGTATAAAAGTAATGCAAGCAGCAATTCCTTCCTATTGGTGTTTGTTTATGATGATAGGGCACTCGAACGCTCATATTGCAAAAACAAGGTATTTAGTGCACTGTACATACTTTAAAGTCAGTGAGCTACAATTTTTCCTTTTACACATTAGTTGCGTCTGCATACACAAGTGTTTTAACACGTTCGTTTGCATCTGTATAAACTATTTTTTTTACTCTCTCCATCTGACAATTGGTCACCATCTGTGTGTACACTATGTCGTACAGGACTGTATATTAACATTACAGTTGTCACTGACCATTTGCTAGAGCTTGTACTGTTGATCAATCCGCCGCTATTTAAACTAAAGTACTGGATTAGTGGAGCATTAGCCACCCAGGGGTGGAGATGTGTATTGCATGCTGAGTATGTAATTGTGCCTCAACGCGCCTGTCCTTGATTAAACTCAGCAACCTAAGCTATTGCCTAGGTGTGTCTAAACCTCCGTCTAGGTGCAGAAACAGCCAAGATAACGGAATACCCATTTGTACCTCGTTGCACCTATTTTTCTTCTTTGCATTATGTGCTGTTTGGGGCCTAGTTTTTTTAAGTGCCATCCTGTCTGCCATTGCAGTGCCACTCCTCAATGGGCCAGGTGTTTGTGTCACACACTTGTGTCACCTAGCTTAGTCATACAGCCACCTCGGTGTAACCTTTTGGCCTAAAAACAATATTGTGAGGTGTGAAGTGTTCAGAATAGACTGGAAATGAGTGGAAATGAATGTTATTGAGGTGAATAATACAGTAGCAACAAAATTACAACAAATTCTGTTATTTTAGCTGTTTTTATGTTTTTTCAAAAATCATCCAGATCCAAAACCAAAATCAAAACACGAAAGGTGGTTTTGTCAAAACCAATCCAGATCCAAAACAT
This sequence comes from Pseudophryne corroboree, assembly GCF_028390025.1. Classification (NCBI taxonomy): domain Eukaryota; kingdom Metazoa; phylum Chordata; class Amphibia; order Anura; family Myobatrachidae; genus Pseudophryne; species Pseudophryne corroboree. The sequence goes on along the minus strand of NC_086451.1, from coordinate 271,802,063 downwards.
GAGCATGAAACCAGAACCAAAACCAAAACACAAAACATGAAAAGTGACTGCCGCACATCTCTAGTTTCAAAGCATCATTTATGAAATGCATGAATCAATTATGTTGTGTTTGGATTTTTAACATTGGGGTTTGAAGAATATCATTAATTTCTTCTGAAAAGTTTAATGTATTCACAGGATCCGGTCATATTTATAGCCACACATTTCACCAGGGAAATGCATTGAATTTCATGCAGTATAACTATAGAATATGGTGTCACCACAACACTGAGCTCATCTACTTTAGATAAGCATTTTCTGTAAATTGCTTTCCAAAGAGTGTATTTTCCATTAATGCGGAGAGAGGGTACATTTAGTACTCTCCCATTTCTCTAGAAATCTTGTTTTCTATAAATAGGGGTGTGCACCAGGCCATTTTCTGTGTTTTGTGTTTTGGTTTTGGATCTGTAGCGCTTTTATGTTTTGGATCTGTATTGGTTTTTGCCAAAACGACCCTTTCAGGTTTTTGTTTTGGATCCTTTTTTTTTTTTTTTTAATCTTAAAATTAGCTAAAATAAAAGCTTTTTTTTGTTCCCACAGTATTATTACCCTCATTAACATTAATTTCTACTAATTTCCAGACTTCTGAACACCTAAAATCTCACAATATTGTTTTTATCCAGTTTAGGCCAAAAGGTTGCACCGAGGTAGCTAGATGGAGCAACATCAGCCCTTGGATGTATATACTGGGAGAGCAAAATACAAAAAAAGAATGTATTTTAAAAAATGACGCATTAGGCAAGGCTCAAGCTTTAGGTTCACAAAAAGATGATTAAGTCAAAAATTAAAAAAGACTATCTTAGATTTAATATATTTTATTTCATTTGTTTTCATTTACATTTTTTAAAATGTTATTAATTTAATTTAATTTATTTTGGATCAAATACTTCATTTCTTCAAAGATATCATTGATATGCAGAAAGTTCATTATGCAAGGGTGGTGAGTTTATTTATAGTAATTTAATTTAAATTTATTTAATTTATAATTATTATTAATTATATTAATTTGAATTAATAACAATGTGGTGATAAGAAGAATTTTGAAAACAGGACAGTAAGTTATATGAGTTATCGCACTGCACCCTGAAATGGACGGAGCACGCCTAGATGTACAGATGGAGCTGCACCCATCTAGTGCAGCTCCATCACCTACGTGCACTCCCAGCGGGACTAGGCGATCCGGGACCTAGCCCCACCATGTGAGTGCACAGAGACATTCCCATTCTAATGAATGGGGCACCTGTGCTTCAAGGACACATGTGTGCCCCAGATTCAGCAATTGGCACACCCGTGCAGGTATGCCCAGGTACAGGTGGAGCCATGATTAGCATGGCTCCATCTGTATACTGAGAGGATACAGCACAAAATATAAAAATAAAATGTCTCTTATTTTGGCTGGACTGACAGAACACTCCTAGATGGATGGAGCAGCTGCAGTCCCTGGATGTATACTCGTATGATATAGCACAAAATATTAATTTAAATCAAAATAAATATATTTTTTTATATTACGCAATGCGGTTACAGTGTTGCACAAGTGAATAAAAAAATGTGGATATATTTTTAATATCACACACCAGTGGTTACAGTGTTGCACAAAAGAATTATATAATAATAACACACTGTGGTTGACTTCACCATCAGCGTTGCATAAATGAGTCAAAAATATGTATAATAATTACACAATATGGTTGACTTCACCGACAGCGTCACAAAAATGAGTCCGAAAAATGTATAATAATTACACACTGCAGTTGACTTCACCGACAGTGTCGCGCAAATGAGTCAGAAATGTATATAATAATTTCACACTGGTTGACTTTACCGACAGCATTGCACAATACGCTTATAAGTAGGAAATAATATACTGTGGTCTGACTGGCAGTGTCATGTACTTATGAAAATAAAATAAAAAATGTATAGTACACTGGGAAACAGCACAAACAAAAAATATATATTTTTTTTTAGAATTATAATTTTAGGCTTTTTGCTTTTAGCTTTTAATATTTTAATTTTGAACTGGGACGGAGTCCCTGGATGGATGAACAGATCACCACTTTCAGATACAGCAGACAGAGCACCCCTTTTTCAGATACAGAAGGCAGAGCACCCCTGGGCTGATGCAGCAGGCTTGACATCACCCCTGGACTTATACAGCAGACAGGGCAATCCAGGACTTATACAGCAGACAGGGCACCCCTGGCCTCATACAGTAGACAGGGCACCCCTGGACTTATACAGCAGACAGGGCACCCCAGGACTTATACAGCACACAGGGCACCACAGGACTTAGACAGCAGACAGGGAACCCCTGGACTGATTCGACAGACTTAGTAGCACCCCTGCTCTGATATGGCAGACAGGGCACCCCTGGACTGATATGGCAGACAAGGCACCCCTAGACTTATGCAGCAGACAGGGCACCCCAGGACTTTTACAGCAGACAGTGCACCCCCGGACTGATACAGAAGATTTAACAGGACCCCTGGACTGATATGGAAGACTTAGCATCATCCCTGGACTGATATGCCAGACAGGGCAGCACTAGACTGATATGGCAGACTTAGCAGCACCCATGGACTGATATGGCAGAGGCACCACTAGACTGATATGGCAGACTTAGCAGCACCCCTGGACTTATATAGCAGACAGGGCACCACAGGACTTATACAGCAGACAGGGTACCACAGGACTGATACAACAGACAGGGCACCCCTGGATGTATACAGCAGACAGGGCACCCCTAGTTCATACAGCAGATCGGGCACCCCTGGACTTATAGAGCAGACAGGGCACCCCTGGATTCATACAGCAGACAGGGCACCCCAGGACTTATACAGCAGACAGGGCACCCCAGGACTTATACAGCAGACAGGGCACTCCTGGACTTATACAGCAGACAGGGCACCCCTGGCTGATACAGCAGACAGGACACCCCAGGACTTATACAGCAGACAGGGTACCCCTGGACTGATAAAGCACCCCTGGACTTATACAGCAGCAGGGCACCACAGGACTTATACAGCAGACAGGGCACCCCTGGACTGATATTAGACTGATATAGCAGACTTAGCAGCACCCCTGGACTGATATAGCAGACTTAGCAGCACCCCTGGACTGATATGGCAGACTTAGCAGCACCCCTGGACTGATATGGCAGACAGGGCACCCTTAGATACATCAGACTTAGCAGCACCCCTGGACTGATATGGCAGACTTAGCAGCACCGCTGGACTGATATGACAGACAGGGCACCCCTGGACTTATACAGCAGACAGGACTCTCCAGGACTTATACAGCAGACAGAGTACCCCTGGACTCATACAGCAGACAGAGCACCCTTGGGCTGATACAGCAGACAGGGCACCCCTGGCTGATACAGCGGAGAGTGCAGTCCAGGATTGATACGGCAGACAGAACACTTCTTTCAAATACAGCAGACAGAGAGAGCACCCCTTTTATATACAGCAGACAAAACACCCACCCCATGCCATGCCAGACACAGTACTGAGATGGACACGACCTTCTAGTGCACTCTCTAATGCTGGAGTGAAGATGGTACCAATCACCGGGGACTTATATAGAATCCAAAACCCGCGAGAATCCGGCAGTGGTATGATTATGTTTTGCCTCATTTTGGCATCAGAGGAAGCAGGAAGTCCCGAGCCGGGATCACATAGTTCAGAGGGGTTCAGTTCCACGGGAACCGAACCCGCTCATCTTTATCTATAACTCAGGCTCTTTTGTCTGATGATTCCAGGAGATCATTAGACAATAAATACTAAGAGGCCACATCATTGATACGGTTTCCTTGAGTTAATGGATGGAGATATTCCTCCATCTGTGGACTTCCTATGTTTCCTGAAGTGTTGAGGGTTACTGTCTGTTTTTCAAACTGATTACCAGAAAATAACTAATATAGGAGGTCATTCTGACCCATTCGCTTGTTGCTTTTTATCGCAGCCGTGCGAACGGGTCCCTACTGCGCATGCGCCGGAGCATGCCAGATGGCCGAAGGCCGTAGCAGGGCTGCGATCGCCTCTGCCTGATTGACAGGCAGAGGCGTTCACTGGGCAGGAGGGGGCGGAATGGTGGCATTAGACCGCCGTTTCGTGGGTGCGGTCCGGCCAATGCAGGCGTGGCCAGACCAAACGGGGGCGGGCCGCAGCGGCTGCGTGACATCACACGCAGCCGCTGCGGGCCGGGGAGCGATGAGTAGCTCCCAGCCAGCATGCTAAAGCTGCGCTGGTCGGGAGCTACTCTTTACGTGCAAAGGCATTGCCGCTGTGCGATGCCTTTGCATTTCTGCGGGGAAGGGGGGCGGCACTGACATGCGGGGCGGACTATCCCTGTACTGGGCGTCCCCTCCGCATGTCAGGGAAGATGATCGTAGCTGTGCTAAATTTAGCACAGCTACGATCAACTCGGAATGACCCCCATAGTGTCATATGGTTTGAAAGAGAGTCACTCTCCCCTCTTTTAACCATGTTAGAATTGGAGAATATTATTGTACATACTCCAATTCAGCTTATCCAGGGATGCTTCATTCCCTAACCAAGATTGTAAATGGAGTTAGTACTGTGCATGTGAGAAGCCATCTTGATACTGTGTAGAGTGCCGGGGTGAAAACTTCATAATTTACCTGCATTACCACTATTCCAGCATCATGCTCTGCTACCCGCGTCTTAGATGCAGTCACAGACTGGTGAGCTGCTGCAACTCACCTACTCCTCTTCATGTCTTAACCAATGTTACCACAGGGAGTATTTCCATACCTACAACTCTCAGTATATTACACTACTGGTTCAGCCATTAAATGAGTGTTTGGCTCATAAACATTACACTGGTGTGTACAGTACTCTGCCATATATCACCACATTTACATACATATTTCCAAAAAAACAAGGTAGCTCCCATGTTTCTAGATGCCAGGATGGCATGCTGTTCCTTGTAGTGCCAATGGGAGATCCTGGGGGTGGCTCCCGGGTAAGTTAGCACTCTGTCTGGATGTGTTTTAGTAATAGCCTTTATCATGAGGCCTACTATGACAAATTGCATGGCCCTATGTGGGCACTGCTATTATGTAGTGTTAGGACTGCTGATATCGGAGAAGCCGTGAAGTGGCTCAGCAGTAAAACATGCGTTTGCAAATATGTGTGACTAATTCTCTGAATTTCTATAACAAGATAGGTTCAGGTATAGTTACAGGTAATTTTTAGTGTGCTGGGGGGAAATTTAGGGGTGGGGATTTGCAACCCCCCCTCTCTGTCTGTTGTTTGTCTGTGATCCCTCCCCCTTTCTAGCACCTGATATATAATTATCTCCAGGAATGACCGAGCAACTTCCATTGTTTGTCTGCTTGTGTGTGAGAGGCATTGAATGGGAGCAATATTTGGAAGGCATGCTCTTCCTTGTAGTGCCAATGAAAGATCCTGGGGGTGGCTCCCGGGTAAGTTAGCTCTCTGTCTGGATGTGTTTTAGTAACAGCCTTTATCATGAGGCCTACTGTGACAAATTACATGGCCCTATGTGGGCAGTGCTATTATGTAGTGTTAGGACTGCTGATATCGGGGAAGCCGTGAAGTTGCTCAGCAGATAAACATGCGTTTGCAAACATGTGTAACTAATTATCTGAATTTCTATTACCAGATAGGTTCATATATGGTTACAGGTAATTTTTAATGTGCTGGGGGGAAATTTAGGGGAGGGGATTTGCAACCCCCCCCCCCCCCCCACACACACACACACACACACACACACACACACACACACACACCTCTCTGTCTGTTGTTCAAATAAGGGTTAAGTGCAGATTATGGGGTATATTCAATTGAAGTCGGATCCATTCTGACATTCATTTGTTGGAATGGATCTAACTTGGGCTATTCAATGTTATCTCAATTCGACTTTTAAAAAGGTCGAATTGAGATGCAGGAGCTAGATGGGGAAGAGCCGCGGGCAGACTGGGGAGAGCAGTGCTACAGCAGCAACTATATAGCTGCTGCTGTAGTGCTGCTCTCCCCAGTCTGCCTGCAGCTCTCCCCCATCTCCCCCCCGTTTCTCTGCCTCACGCGTCCCTCTGCTCCCCGTCCCCGCATCACAGCCGCAGCTCACGGCAGCGTCCACCCGGCTCCAGCAAGCAAAGACTCACTTGCTGGAGCTGGGTGGATGCTGCTGTGAGCGGCTGCTGTGACATCCTCCAGCAGCACAGCTCTCCCCCCTGTCTGGTTGCCCGCGGCTCTCCCCGTCTGGCTGACCACGTCTTTCCCCCGTCTCCCCGCGACTCTCCCCCATCTCCTCCACAGTCCCTCATCTCAGTCCAACATTTTTTTATGTCGGACTGAGATGGTCAGAAACGGGGCCAAATCCTGTTGAATTTGGCTCCATTTCCCTCAACAGTACGTGAATCGGCAGCTATACCGCCGATTCATGTACTATTCGACAAGTCGAATTCCCAGACTTGTCGAATAAAAACAGCTGGGATTGAATAGGTCGAATAACGATTCGACCTGAAAAAGTAAAAAACTGCCGTCTTTTCGACAAATGCCAGTTTTCAACCCTAATTGAATATACCCCTATGAGTGGGACATTTTATGCAAAATGTTGATGTTTATGAAATATGTTGAGTTCTGTTCGTTCTTTAAACTCAAATGATAATACAACATACCATCACATACGTCAGAAAGAGAAGCAACACTTTGAAGTACAGTACATGACTTGAATCCTCAAGGACAGAGATTCCCAAATGTGGCCCTCAAGGCACACTAACAGTTCAAGTTTTAAGTATATCCATGCTTGATAAATGGTGACTTAATTAGTACCTCCATCGGTTTCATATAACTATCTGTGCTGAGCCATGGATGTACTTAAATCCTTGACCATTAGGGTGTCTTGAAGACCATTTTGGGAATCCTCTGCTCTAGGATATGCTATGGACTTTGCCATTCACCCAACAGTGGGGGTGGTTCAGACCTGATCGCTGGGCAACTAACTCCCCAGGGGGAGTGTAAATTTGCGACGCAAGTGTGCAATCCCATATGTACGCCAAGCTGCAAAAATTCACTGTGTGCAGTCTCCGCGCAGCCCAGGACTTACTCCTTCAGTGCGATGAGAACAAGCTGATTGGCGCCGGAGCTGACGTCAGACACTCTCCCTGAAATCGGTTGGGCATGCCTGCGTTTTTCCGGACACTCCCAGTAAATGGTCAGTTGCCACCAACAAATGTCCTCTTCCTATCATTTACCTTACAAATGCCCATGCGATTGGAATTTTCACACCATTCTGTCGCTGACCGGCGATGCCCGTTGTTGTTGTACAACACGCATGCGCATTGTGGTGCATATGCATTTGCAGTTATGATATGATTGCCCGATGTGCGAAAACGCACAGCAGCGATCAGGTCTGAATCACCCCCTGAGTCACCAGCACTGTGTTGTGCTGAATTGTCTGTGTCTGGTTTTCAATGTAGCACAAACATGTTTGTTTCCACCCTATAATAATGCAAAACCATCCTGTCTAGCATTGTTGCTTTTTAAGAATTTAGGCACTTTTATTTCAGATGGAAATAATTTTTGGTACTTTAATATATTGCCTGGACCAATTAAGTAAATGATCATCTCTACTGAATAGGTATCATTAAAATTTTAGGACATGACTCAAGGGGAGGAGTACCAAACTTCCTAAAGAGAACATTTGGAGAAGTTTTCTTCAGCAACTAATCAGCTTCTAGCTATCATTTAATTGAATGTGCATGATAAATGACAGCTAGAAGCTGATTGGTTACCATGGGCAACTTCTCCACTTGTCCTCTTTAGAAGGCTTTATACCCATCCATCTATGACTGTTTTCAGTTCTGAAGTGTATTTCTATGTTTATGCTAAGCATCTTAATAAAACGCTTCAAATACACAAAGGGTCACATAAATAGAAACAGACCCTATGTTCCGCCACTCTTTTGTTTTATTTAAAATACACATACCACTAAACTGGGTAGGAGAATTGGAAAAACTGAAAACTATCTTAAAACATTCTGTATTTTCTTTTAATATATTTGTTAATTTTTTTAACTATATTGTAAAAAATATACTTAAAAAAATAATAACAACTGTTTACCATTAAAACATATTAAATTACTGTTTTATGACTTTTGACTGAACCATTAGTAAAAGATTTGTGAATTGATTTATTAAAGATAGAAGTACTGTATTGTCCTAGTACTGGATCATGGAGTATACAAGTGATAAATTAAAGTTTTAGCAACAGCATACAATTCTAATCTGCTGCATCTAGACTGGAGCCAGTAGGAGAGCATAAAAAAACTATATTTTTCTGTGGAAGTCCTATGGAAGGGATGAAACGCATTGGGACATTATGCTACAAGGATAATAACACATGTTGGTTCATCCATTGCCTTGACTTTAAGGAGTTACCAAAAATTTAGACTGGAACCTGGATGGACTCTTTATCACAGCAGCCACTAGTATCTGACTGCTACAGATGAGCTCACTTATTTTTATTTCTTGTCTGTCTTTAAGTTTATGTGTACATGTGCATTGTGCATTAACCATCCTCATGTGACCACAGATTGGCATGATTCTTATGATGATTTCTGGTGGAGGACTGCGCTCACTAGTCTAATTGGGGAAGGTATCATTGCAGCTGTACCCGGAGGTGTCCAACCCCCTGTATAAAGTTAGATTCTGGGGTGGTAAGCGCAACTCAGGGTAGGGTAAACTTAGGGGTGTGGGGGGAGGGAAAGGGGGGAGGGTTAGCCTAGGAAAGGGATGAGTGAGTTTGCATATGTGTTGGTAAGTGTCTTGATATCTAGTGTAGTATCTTGTATGTCTATGAGTTATACAGATTATGATGAGTCGTTGGTTAAAATGTCGTGGTCAGATGAATTAGTTCACAATTATCATTCAAAAGTTCAATGACATAATATGGGAAAAAGTTTGAAAAAACATCAGGTTTGTCATGCAGACTACCCTTTTGCTGTATACTATCCTTATTCACATACCATTATTTAAAGGTCCCCCAATTATGTTTGGTTATGTCAGGTGTACTTTTAGGGCACACCTTTACCATAGGATCTGATCTCAGAACCTATGTCCCCTAATAAGGGGTCTGTTTGTGACTTACAGTGGCATCCCTCTGTGTCAGTCCCCCCAAAGAAAATATGTGACTTGAGGTGATATGCTGTGACAGGGTTGCGGGCTTGTACTAACCGTTGGTGGCACACCCAGGGTGCCTGTCCCCCAGCTTAGCTTCTGCTCCTGTGACTGAAGGATCCTTGACAAAGGCATCAATTGCTGAAATGCCTTGGAGGACACTACCTCACAGAGATATTCACCCAACATATAGCAGACTTAATCTCTCTCCCTCTCTGGCCGGAAAGGGACCGATATCACATAGATACCGCTGACAAGGAGCTGCGGGTCACGAGACAGGGACATGGAAGCTGGAAATAAAAATCTAAGCTGAACGGAGCGAGCAGCCTCTCTACACCATAGACTGTCTTGAAGCTGGCCACCATGCCCTGAGAGAAGAAGCCCACCAGTCACCAGTCCCCCCCACCCCCAAGTTCACCCTACCCAGAGTTGTGCTTACCACCCCAGAATCTACATGATTCTTATGATAACTGCACAGAAATGTTAATTTTTTTAAAGTCCTGGAGAGTGCCTCCTTTCTACATCAGTAGACAAACTCATATACACTGTATACTGTATGTATGCCTTGACAAAGAAGCTGTAATAGCATTGAAATGTTGGAAAATTTCTTTATGTTTTAATATACTTTGATGCAGTGCCGTAACTAGACATTTTAGCGCTGTGTGCAAGAAATAGAATCGACGCCCCCCTCCCGCCCCATCAATCACACAACGCTAGTTACGGGCATAAAACATAGGGGTGTGGCTTCATGGAGCATCTATTAGTTACATAACACCGTACGGTAGCACCCTTTACTCACACTACACCGCACAGTAGCGTCTGTTACTCACATCACTCTGCACGGTAGCATCCATTAGTCACATTACACCCCACGGTAGCATCCATTAGTCACATTTCACCACACGGTGGCGCCCTTTAGTCACAATACACCATACGGTAGCGTCCATTATTCACATTACACCACACGGTGGCGCCCATTAGTCACATTACACCACACGGTAGCGTCCATTAGTCACGTTATGCAGCATGGTAGTGTCCATTAGTCACATTACACCACACGGTAGCGTCCATTAGTCACATTACACCACACCGTGGCGCCCATTAGTCACATTACACCACACAGTGGTGCCCATTAGTCACATTACACTACACGGTGGCGCCCATTAGTCACATTACACCACACGGTAGCGTCCATTAGTCACATTACGCAGCATGGTAGTGTCCATTAGTCGCAATACACAGTGCGATAGCTTCGGTCAATCACATTACACAGCGCGGTAGCGTCCATCAGTCACATTACACAGCACGGTAGTGTCCATTAGTCACATTACACCACACCGTGGCGCCCATTAGTCACATTACACCACACAGTGGTGCCCATTAGTCACATTACACTACACGGTGGCGCCCATTAGTCACATTACACCACACAGTAGCGTCCATTAGTCACATTACGCAGCATGGTAGTGTCCATTAGTCGCAATACACAGTGCGATCGCTTCGGTCAATCACATTACACAGCGCGGTAGCGTCCATCAGTCACATTACACAGCATGGCAGCGTCCGTCGGGCACATTACACAGCACGGTAGCTGGGTAGCGTCCATCGGCCACATTATACAGCATGGAAGCATCCATCGGCCACATTATACAGCATGGCAGCATCAGTCAGTCACATTACACAGCACGGCAGCATCAGTCAGTCACATTACACAGCACGGTAGTGTCCATCAGTCACCTTACACAGCATGGCAGCGTCTGATAGTCACAGACAGTAGTACTTTTATATATATATATATATATATATATATATATATGGATGCTGCGGTCCGGCACTCCGTATAAGCCTTTGTGGTAACTTTCGCTGGTCTCCTCATAAAAATAATTCAATATCAATCCAATGATGCGGCACTCATGCTGGTCTCAGAAAGAAAAACGGACAGCCGTCCAAATCTCTTCAACGTTTCAATTTATTTTTCAAATTGTCATCAGGAAGTAATACATCAACAAATAAAACACATTTATATAGACATACCACATAAAGAACAGGAACCCGTTAAGCGGGAAAATCACCCCAACCGCAGGTGTGTGAATCACTCTGACCTCATCAGACTTGGACCATTGTCGATCCCTATGACATCAGTGTGATTATAGTTACCATAGTAACTATCCGGATATTCTTACCACCAAGCATATTTACTATAAAACACAAACACTACTATAAAAATAAAAATCAACAATACACCAGCAAAATATCACCTTTACTCTAAAATATATACTAACGGCGCACTTTAATCAGGTCATCAAAGGACATACTATACGGCGAATGGCACATTCTTACCAGGAATCAGTATAATGTATCCCTTATTCAAAGGAGAATACAATGTAATTACCACATACAATAAATTGTTACCAGTAAAAAATCATCAGCCAAAAAATGTACCCTGGGTGAGTACGCATAATACCTCTTCGGAGAAAATTAGAAAATCAGCCAAAAGAAATTGGCCGATCATTCAGAGTGACTCAAATCTAGACTTACAGGAGCATAGGTTGATGCCTTGAAATAAACGGGGCTGAAGCCTGAAAGATATATTGGTTAAAACTGATATGACATGCTCAACTAGTCGGGCAGGTATTTTTGGTTATAAGAAAAATGGTTGTTTTAAATGCACATGTGTAACCTGCCAGTTTTTATTGGCAGGTGATGTATTTTACCATCCACATACGGGAACACCATATAAAATTCGACATAATTTTACGTGCAACTCAAGTTTTGTAATTTATCAGATCATTTGCCCCTGCGGTCTCCGCTATATCGGCAAGACCGAATCTAAATTTAAGGAGCGCATGGGCAACCACAGAGCAGCGATTCTGGCAGCTATCGCTTCAGGCTCCAGTGAACAACCGGTAGCGCAACATTTTGCGGAAAAGAAACATTCATTGTCTAGCCTGATATACTGTATGATAGATACAGTTTTACCTAATGTACGGGGAGGCAATAGATCACTAAGGCTATTGCGTTTAGAGGCAAGATGGATATATCGTTTGAACGTGTTGTCCCCGAAAGGGTTAAACGAATGTATCACATATTCTAATTTACGGTAAAATACATCCTAGTTTGCACATCGAGTTATATAATTAGGGTCAAAACAGTGTTCGTGTCTGGGATATAGATTGTGTAGTGATTTAGTTTCAGCACAGTGATAAGTGTCATTCAAAATAGCGACCTTGAATGGGTTAACCAGGCATTGTGGGACGGGTCATGTTTGAAGAATGGTAGCTAGAGCTTGGTTTATATGAGATTGAGTGGATGCAGGTGTAATATGCTTGTATTAACAGGTGATTATAATAGTATTAAAACAATGAGTCTCTAGTAATACTGGTAACAATTTATTGTATGTGGTAATTACATTGTATTCTCCTTTGAATAAGGGATACATTATACTGATTCCTGGTAGGAATGTGCCATTCGCCGTATAGTATGTCCTTTGATGACCTGATTAAAGTGCACCGTTAGTATATATTTTAGAGTAAAGGTGATATTTTGCTGGTGTAATGTTGATTTTTATTTTTATAGTAGTGTTTGTGTTTTATAGTAAATATGGTTGGTGGTAAGAATATCCGGATAGTTACTATGGTAACTATAATCACACTGATGTCATAGGGATCGACGATGGTCCAAGTCTGATGAGGTCAGAGTGATTCACACATCTGCGGTTTTGGTGATTTTCCCACTTGACAGGTTCCTGTTCTTTATGTGGTATGTCTATAAATGTGTTTTATTTGTTGATGTATTACTTCCTGATGACAATTTGAAAAATAAATTGAAACGTTGAAGAGATTTGGACGGCTGCCTGTTTTTCTTACTGAGACCAGCATGAGTGCCGCATCATTGGATTGATATATAAATATATACATATACACACACATACAAACACAGATTAATGTATGTGCAGTTTTTGGAGTGTTTTTTTATTTATTTATTTTTTACAAATCTTTACACTGTATTTTACACATTGATTTGTTTTTAAAATCACTGATATACAGTCCAGGATGTACAACCACAAGGCCAGTCTATCTTAATCTTGTTTAGTTTACTGCACAAAACATTAATATACACATACTGGTGTACAGTACCTACATGTCATGGAGTCTGCAGGAGGGGAGGGAGAGGAGAGAGAAACTTACTTCACTCGTGTGAAGGCAGCAGCAGCCGTCTAGGAGTCATCTCCAGAACCCGGAAGTGTATGCACACAGTGCTGAGAAGAGCAGGAGGAGGGGGGCGGACTGAGCAGAGGGGGAATGATCGTGGGGAGAGAGTCTATATTCACAGACAGCGCCCCGCTGCCTGCTGTGACTGTAATGTAATGTATATTAGCAGCGCTGCCTCCGGCAGGGAAGGTGCCGGGCGCAGCGCTACTAATATTACACTACACTACAGCAGGCAGTGCTGCAGCTGGTGGGGAGCAATTAGTGTGTGCGGATGGTGCGCCCACAGCCTAACTGCGCTGTGTGCAATGCCCCCTTCGCACACACCTAGTTACAGCACTGCTTTGATTTATGATTGAGACTGATGAAATGCTGCTGCATCTTTCCTTGACAATATATATATATATATATATATATATATATATAGTGACAGAGATCACAAAGCCGGGGTAAAATCCGACACGCTTTTATTACCACCTCAGGCAGCATACAGCTTCATATGCAGTTATTGAAGGTTAGGTTTACAGGCAGTTCTCACAACAGCAGACAACAGTCTAAATACTGATAATCAAGAAACAGTGCATATACCAAATGGCTCATAATGTAACCCCACACACACAATGAAATCCATGGAGATGTGAGACCATGGTTTGGACAGCACAGGTAATGGTAAAATATGCGAAGTGGGTGATGTTTGTGGAGGTTTATTTCTGGCACAGATGTTACATGATCGACACACCATGGGGTAGATTTATTAAGCTTGGATAAGGCATAAAGAAGTGATAAAGCAGTGATAAATGCAAGGTGATAATGCACCAGCCAATCGGCTCATAACTGCCAATTTACATATTGTAGTTGATTGGCTGGTGCGTTATTACCTTGCATTTGTCATTGCTTTACAACTTATTTATGCCTTCTCCAGGCTTAATACATCTGCCCCATATGGTCAATATGAGTTTTTTTTAAATTTGTTTTAATTTTTAGGACTTTGCTATCCATGTGTACTACAATTGAGAATTGTAACCTGCATGAAGCATGGCGAGTGAAGTGAGCTATGTGAGTAGACATGATGCACTAACTGGGGGACATCATGCTTTAAGGGAAATTTTGACACAAAAAGCATAAAAAATTACCTTTTCATGTGTTGACCATTTGCATATTGACCCTGTTGACCTTCGACCATGTCGACCTTATGCATGCTGAACCTTTGGCATTGACCTAGGTATTGTTGACCTTATCCATGTTGACCTTTTGGTGTAGACCTAGACATTGTTGACCTTTTGACTATGGACCCTTTGATCCATAACCATTTACCATCTAGACAGCTCCTCCATTTTAAATAATTTGCAGTTAGTTCATGAAATTTATATTACAAAATTATAATTTTTTTGCAATTAATACACTCAACATAAACCTCTTCATTAGTGATCAGAGGTATTCCTTTAAAAAAAATTGTGGGGGCCCAAACAAACAAAGCATTTCAGTCATAAAAAAATAGCAGTCCCTGTCACTGAAGTGCTTGGCTTGTTACACTGTGCATGTCCTTTTCAATATACATTTTAAGCATGGGTGAGAGGGCCACCCACAATGGAATGTTTAATTTGTGGGGGCCCAAACAAACCAAGTACTTCAGCAACAAAAGTGCAGTGTCATCACTGAAGTACTTAGTTTGTTAAACTGTGCATACCCTTTTTAATTTTTTTAGATAGGGCTATTTTGCCACAACTGAGTAAAGATCATAACAGAACACCAGAATTACAGTATCAATTGATTGATTCAATGACTGATTAACATTACCATGAGTGAGGCCTAGATTGAGAGCTGTTTTACAGCAACTGAGTAGAGAAAAGGCCATACAAGAAGAATTTTCAATAACATCCCCAATGCCCCATTGATTGAAATTTTCAGAATCAAAGAATTAAATTATCTAACAAATCAACCCTTCCTTCTCATTTAGTTCTTGATTAACATTCTTGTTTACTTTTTATGGGGGTCACAACTGACATCTGGTCTACCACTGCAGTGCCACTCTGTTTCCTAGATGTGCCATGTTTGATGTTGAACTGCCATATGTTTGCGCACTCACAGCTGTGACTTAGCTTAGTCAACCATCTACCTCAATGCAACATTTTTTCCTAAACTGAATGAAAACAATATTGTGAACTTTGAGGTGGTCAAAATTAATTGAAAATGACTGGAAATTAATGTTATTGAAATGAATAATACTGTAGTATATAAAAAGGCCCGGATAATACTGTAGTATATAAAAAGGCCTGGAGTGTGTTGATTTTAGCTGCTTTTATAAACTTTGTTTTTAAAAAGATACAGATCCAAAACAAAAACCAGTGAGGGCACTTTGGGCAAAACTAAAACCTGATGATGAAATAGAACCCAAACACTGGGGCTGGTGCATGTCTAATTACTGTATAAGACATTGTGGATTTTATTAATTGACATTTTGTTCCAAAAAAATGTAATCTTCTCTCTACTGACTGACTTATTTAATTGAACACCTCTGGAATTCCTACAGCAAACTTTTAATGAATGTAAATATAATAATATAAATACATTGTCAATGCACCTGCATTTTCACTAGTGTTTTATTAGTAATAATGGCAACAAATATGTGCCCCTAATTGTGAAATAAATGTCAAACTAGATGTGTGATTTATTAGGTGTGATTTTTTTTTTTTATCATTTGTTACAAAATATTTCTGAAACTCAGAAGCTGTTTAATCCTCTTGTGGGGAAGTTTTCGAAATGTTTTCAAATGTTTTACAACTTTCATAATTTCAGCAGGTTATGACATTTATTAAGTTCTGACTATTAATTGTTAATATTATTTGCATTTTTTTATATTATTCTTGCTATTGTGTGTCAGTGGCATAGTAATATTTAGAGTTAACTGCTCCAAAATTTAATTGATTACTTTCTGGTTTATTTATTTTCATCTGCCTAAATTTGTACATGCTTGTTTGCCCCATCATTAGAGCTACCAGCCTCATTTGATGAATAATCAGTCTTCATCTGCTGCTTCACTTTGCAAATCCCTACACTACACTCCCATATCATCAGGAAATTAATTTAAAGTCTTGATTTTGACCTTCAAAAAAAAAACTCATTATTTCCTGTACTGCATTTCCTCTTGCAAATTTTCTCTAACTATACTACAAGTTCTTCTTTTTGAAAACTACTGAAAGCTAAATTGGGATACTGCCCAGATATGTAAATGCTACAAAATGTTAAATTCTTTATTACAGGGAACTTTCCAGCCTGTTCCTGTAATCATTATTAACCGCACACCAATAGAGTTTATATACATTAACTCTATAGAGAAGAAGGATCTTATACTGTACATCAATAGCAAGATCATTTCCATGGAAATATTTACAAACAACAGGCACACTAGAAGGAAATACAGTATTACATCAAATTGTTCATCTTTTTTTTCCATTGATCGAATTAAGTTTTATAATGATTCTATGAGAGATCCTACTTTCCTTTGAAACAAAGGGGGTAATTCAGAGTTGATCACAGCAGCAAATTTGTTAACAGTTGGGCAAAACAATGTGCACTACAGGGGAGGCAGATGTAACATGTGCAGAGAGAGTTAGATTTGGGTGTGGTGTGTTGAAACTGAAATCTAAATTGCAGTGTAAAAATAAAGTAGCCAGTATTGACCCTGCACAGAAACAAAATAACCCACCCAAATCTAACTCTCTCTGCACATGTTATATCTGCCCCCCCCCCCCGCAGTGCACATTGCTTTGCCCAACTGCTAACAAATTTGCTGCTGCAATCAACTCTGAATTACCCCCAATGTTAATACTTTCTCCAAGAAAAGAGTCCCGAAAAAGTAGGCCTGTCTGTCTATCTATCTATCTATCTATCTATCTATCTATCTATCTATCTATCTATCTATCTATCTATCTCGCTTTGGAGGTGAAACAGCTGTCACTTCTGGGGTCCCAAGGAGTCACATTGTATCCCTCTCCTAGCACTTCTGTGCATTTTCCTGTCTGAAACTGACTTCACAATTACATGTACAGTACAACACCATTATTCCTTCAAAGTGAGACGCAGGAGTGTCCTGGGTGCATTTTGTTCCTGCAATGCCACTTGGCTTCAGGGGCATCCTAACTCCCATTCAGGACCTCCAGTGACCACTGTAATTTTACTTTCAAGGGATTGTTGACTTTCCACTCTTTCATCTGCCATCCTATCCATTGGATGATGGCAGACAGTAGAAGTGGTGAGACGCTGTAGTGTCCCTTTGCACTTCACACAATCGATATCAGTATATGATTTGCATACAAATATTTGTCATAAAAATATGACAGATGTGTTTTTCCAGTGCCTTTTTTCTCATCTTACATTGTTTTGAAACTATGTTTTGATAAATTCTGCACTCTCATAAAATTTAGAGCAGTTCTCTCTTTAAATTCTGAGATGCTGATCTATGTAACTCTAACACTACTCACAGCCTTTTGGAACAAACTGTGACAAATGGTCCTTTTTGCACAAATATATGACCAACAATGATGATCTGAAATTATTGGCATTGTAATTAGTACTGTATGTCATGATTATTGAATAAAATTTGTCTGTAAAAGTGAGTGTTAGCACATGACTTACATATTTTCTCAGTTTTTGAAATATGGATGTCAGCATACGATTTACACACAGATGTTTGTCATATGAGATGTGACTGTTATTTCTCTAATGCCATTCTCTTCATGTCTCATTGATTTACAATACTATAACCTGAGGAAAAATATACATTTTACACCACTATAACAATTAGAGTATCCATCTCTTTAATTTTGAGGTGCTAGTTTGTGCAATTCTAACACTGTTTGCAGCCATTTGCAATTGTGGCAAGTGGTCCATTTGCACAAATGTATGACCAACAGTGTTGATTTTGTATATTTTTAGAATCGCAATTAGTGTGCTACAGTATGATCATTCAATACCTTTGACTGTAAAAGTGAGTGTAAGCACATGACTTGTACATCTTCTCATTTTCTGTTTGCTATATGTTACCAAGCCTTGTGAAAAATCGGATTTCTGCACTCCTATAACTAATAGGGAGTTTTTAATATTTTATTACATTATTTACTGTTAAATTTTACGAAATACATTTGTTACAAAGTGTGCCCCCCAAAAGAGTAACTTTTTGCTCTGCGGCAATACCTACAGACTACCCTCTTTCTTATGCTGCTAGGAGTGCCCGGGGGAGGGGGGGGGGATTTTCACCCCCCCCTGCTTTTTATTTCTGGCCCCAAGCTACCTGGAGCTCTGACTTTGCAAGTCCATTCATATTGCTGTGTGTTTTTAATTTTTGTTTTAAGTATATATGTAATGTAAATGGTTCATTAATTGAAGTCCTAAATTTTTATTCAAAACTACATACACCACAGTAGTTATTGATAAATATTGGTCAATTACATATAATTCACTAGAACATTGTGCACTTGTCCTTTAAGGTCTCAACTCTTTCATATGCATGTCATGATGCTATATATACTTAATGGAGTTCTACAAAAGGTATTGGATTTAGAAAAAATACAGACATACTAATACAATAAAAATTTGAGGGGGAGGGCGTGGCCTGACTGAGCCTGGGAGCAGACATGCTTTTCATCAGCTCTGGTTCTCTAGAATTAATTAACCTCTAACCCAGAACTTTTTCCTGGCCATGCTACTACCCTGTGTGTCTGTCACTCCAGATGACACCAGAGACTCCATGGTGTGTTTCCAGAAATCAAGCTCACTCCTTACACAAACTTTCCCGGAGCCTGGGTAGTGAGGGAGAGCCTGTAATATAGTGTCCAGGTCACTTGGAAGTCCTTTGTGCCACAAAACCCCAATTTGTTGCAAGCACGAATCCCCTGCTAGTCCTTGGGGCTCATCTGGGAGCTGGTCTATGAAGCCATAGGACACATCCTGTGTCCCTACAGGTTGAAGCCTTCCTTCCTCAGTGAAGCCCCAGTCTAAATTGAAATGGGGACCTGGGAGGATAGCTCCTTTCTCACTGATCCCTGAAGTGTGGATTCCATATCATTAGCTGCCACACTGGTGATTTTCTGTACCACAGAGGATCCACCTTCTTGTCCTCATATTGGTCCTGGCTGCTGCTTGGGCTGTAGATCTTGTATTCAACTTTGGAGAATTGAGGTGGCATATGACCAAGGCACCAGACACTCCTACTCTACCTCCACATTAAAAGAGCTGAACATACGCCATTGGGCTGGGTAGAAGTGAGCATCTCACCTCACTGTTCCCCTGTTGCTGTGGCCAGTAGTCCCCTCCTCAGGATGTGATGTTGGGCCATGCCCTTTGTGATGTGAACAGTGGACTACTGCTCCCCAGGTCCTTGAGCTACCAGCATGTTCATTTGGTCTCCATTTGTCTTTGCACCTTTATGCAGCGCTCTGACCGAATCAGATATCATAAGCAGAGCAGGAGCCAGAGCCATAAAAGCAGGCTCACAAGATATCACTCAACATTTCTAACACTGTGGGGTGCAGTTCTCTGCTACATCACCAGTTATTACCATGTCTCGTCAAATCATGGATTTTACGGTGACTCTATCGATGATAGAGGATACTCCTGTACTGTACAATACTTCCAAACCATGATTTATGATATCGAAACATCATTCAAGACTGCTCAACTGTCAGCTATTGGAAAATTCAAGTCCAACATTGCCGCTTAGGACACTTTCACTGCTAGGATCATGGATGGAAGCCCTTTGGGAATACCAGGAAAAAACAGGCGGGAATAAAAACTATCTTCAGGGAAAAATAGAAATCCTCAGGGATATAACAGAGAACCTCAAAAACCATTAAAGATGGAACAATTTGCAAATTTGAAATGTCCCAGTAGCTGTCACTGCTTCCAACCTGGAGCCATATCTTAAGAGATTGTTTATTTTGTTGGTTCCATCGCTGTCTGCTGACATAAAAGAGAGAATGAGAGCCCTTTGGGCACTGCTACAGAAGCCCAAAGATTCCAAACATCTCTGAGAAGTCATTCTTAAATTGCAATCATTCAAGGTCAAAAACATTACAATAGTGAGTAGGAATGCTACTTCAGTGTTGTTTGATGGCTCTTGGATACAAGGATTTGGTACCAGCAACTGCAGCAAAGAGACTTACAACTAGGGAGGCCAACCCCTGGATTTTTTTTCAATCCCAGGTATCAGGATTGTAAAATGGTCAATCCCGGGATACCAGGGATACCCGGGATTGACTTTTCCCTATGTGTCTGCCCCCTTAGCCCCACCCACCCTGCACACATAACTCACCATACAACAGGGGGCGGGTGGGAAACATCCGACTGTGTCAGTGGCTAGTGACGGCAGATGGCGCAGTGTGACTACGTCACACTACATGGGGGAGCAGACAGGAGGGAGCTGGACAGCGTTTCAGCATCCTGAGGATGCTCAACCCTGCCCAGCTTAAAAAACAAAGGGCCGCCTGATCCCTCAATCCCCGGGATTGGAGCGTCCAATCCCGTGATTGAATATCAGATGTTTTTTGGCCTAAATCCCGGGATCCCACCGATCGCGATCCCGGGATTGGCTACCCTACTTACAACCATGCACCAAGAAAACAGCAATAAATACAGATGATGATTCCCCTTTTGTATTTTGGTGAATGTTGAAGGCTGCCTACACTCAATTCAATTTGTGACAAAGGGGACTGAGCTGCTCAGCAAACTCAACCTGGGGTCCTGCCTCTGGTCCTGACCTTGGCAGATTAGGCACCTGCTCACCAACCTGAGCTGCTACCAAATCAGTTTGAGTTTCTGTCATTGTCTAATGTGTTTGCAGATATTATTTGACTTTTTTCACATGCTGTCTTCAGATGGGGATAGGGGGAGGCGGTGGAAAATACCATGTTTTGAATATGAGCATCCGAGTCCCCTAACAGCATAAACAAACACCAATGGGAAAGAATCGCTGCTTGCATTACTTTTACACATGAACTTGTGTAACTTCCATGCAGTGACGCATGCAAGCAATGAAGCCTCCAGCCTCCCATGCCGAGAGTCCCGGGTACAATTCCCAAAGTGCCAATCTATTAATTTTGCTGTTAGCCGCAGACTATAAAATTCCCATCATAGGCTATAATGGAGCTGCGTGAAGCTTCATTCTGGCCGGTGCGCTCTGCCTGATTGACAAGCCAGGAGTGCACAGCCAATCAGGAGAGCGCTATGATGTAGCACTCCCTGATTGGCTGCCGGGATCTCTAGTGACAGCAGTTACAGGGGGTCCCGGCATTTGGGGAAAGGGGATCAATGTGTAAACATGGAACCCCTTTAGTAGTGTGGTTTGGGCTTTCGGTTTATTATTTTTTAACCCTGTGGATTACTTCAGGAATGAAGAGGACCGATCATCACTGGATAATAGGTAAGTATTTTTTTTCACAGGTACCCCTATTGGATTCTACTGGACAAGGAACGTGATTGGCTGGCATGGTATGTAGGTAAGTATGTATGAGTGTGTATGTGTGCATGTATGTTTATTAAAGTATTACTGTCACGGTGTGTGCGTATTATTTTTATTTGGGTATTTCTTTTGTTGTAGAACTACCGGTACCAGTGGTCCCATTATTTCCCCGCATGATGGTACTTGTGGTTCTCCAAGTACCAGCAAGCAGGGGAGACTTGCTGGGACTTGTAGTTCCACAACAAAAGACAATATTCTTTTTTTTACACTTTGAAAGGCTATCAGCCCCAATCCACTGCCCAGGGATGGAGGGGGCAGCCTCGGGCTTCACCCCTGGCCCTTGGGTGTTTGGGGGGTGTCCCCTTGATTTAAAGGGTCCCCACCCCCCCCAGGGAACCCCGGTCAGGGGTGACTAGTTGGGGGGGTAACGCCCTGGCTGCAGGGACCAGTATAATAGTGTCCCCTGGCTGTGGCATTATCTCTCTGGCTAGTGGAGCCCGGTGCTGGTTTTAAAAATATAGGGTACCCCTACTTCTGTTGTCCCATATTTTTGGAACCAGGACTAGACTAAGAGCCCGTTGCTGGTTGTCTAAATACGGGGGAACCCTATCCATTTTTACCCCTGTATTTTAACAACCAGGACCAGCTCAAGAGGCCGAGGCTGGTTATGATTAGGAGGGGGGACCCCAAACAATTGTTTGGGGGGATTTTTAACTTTCTATACTGTACACAATGAAGCCCTGCACAGATCACACTGATCCAGCTGGTCTTCATTGTGTAAAGTCTGGCAGTGTTTTACTGTTCTCTCCCATAAAACACTGCTGGAAATATGAATTACTTCAACATCGGTGAACTCAAATTTACAGAACATGGTAGTTTATTAAATTATCATGTTTTGTATCAAAAAGTTGAATTCGTACAGTACACTGCCGATGTCAGCCGAGATCGATCTGAAATCGGCAAAAATACGAATCTTAGTAAATATACCCCTTAGGGAGGAGCTTTTATCTCTCCCCATTATACTTATAAAGATAACACTTGCCGCTGTAACCATTACAGCATAGTATGTTACAAGCTGTTCGTGCTATTTAGTACTCAAATACAAAATACTGTACAGAGACGCTAAGCACAGTTATTTGGCATCCAGAAACTTAGGGAGGAGCTTTTATCTCTCCCCATTATACTTAGAAAGATAAAACTTGCCGCTGTATGTTACAAGCTATTTGTGCTATTTAGTACTCAAATACAAAATACTGTACAGAGACGCAAAGCACAGTTATTTGGCATCCAGGAACTTAGGGAGGAGCTTTTATCTCTCCCCATTATACTTAGAAAGATAACACTTGCCGCTGTATGTTACAAGGTGTTCATGCTATTTAGTACTCAAATACAAAATACTGTACAGAGATGCTAAGCATGGTAATTTGGCATCCAGGAACTTAGGGAGGAGCTTTTATCTCTCTCCATTATACTTAGAAAGATAACACTTGCCACTGGCCCTCCTTCCAAGTTGTTCGCTCGCTAGCTGCTTTTAGCAGCCATGCAAACGCTAAGCCACTGCCATCTGGGAGTGTATGTTAGCTTAGCAGAAGTGCGAACGAAGGTTCACAGAGCGTCTACCAAAAAAAATTGTGCAGTTTGAAAGTAGCTCCAAACCTACTCCTATCCTGCGATCACTGCAGACTGTTCAGTTCCTGATTTGATGTCACAAACACTCCCTGCATTCGGTCAGCCACACCTGCATTCTCCCAGGCACGCCTGCGTTTTTCCTGGCACGCCTGCATTTTTTCGAACACTCCCTGATAATGGTCAGTTGACTGGCCCTCATTCCAAGTTGTTCGCTCGCTAGCTGCTTTTAGCAGCCGTGCAGATGCTAAGCCGCCGCCCTCTGGGAGTGTATGTTAGCTTAGCAAAAGTGCGAACGAAAGGTTCGCAGAGCGTCTACCAAAAAAAATTGTGCAGTTTGAAAGTAGCTCCAAACCTACTCCTATCCTGCGATCACTGCAGACTGTTCAGTTCCTGATTTGATGTCACAAACACGCCCTGCATTTGGCCAGCAACGCCTGCGTTCTCCTAGGCATGCATGTGTTTTTCCTGGCATGCCTGCGTTTTTTCGAACACTCCTTGAAAACGGTCAGTTGACACCCAGAAACGCCCTCTTCCTGTCAATTACTCTGCAGCTGCCATTGCGACTGAAAAGCCTCGCTAGAGCCTGTGTAAAACTACATCGGCTGTTGTGAAAGTACATCGCGCGTGCGCATTGCGCCGCATACGCATGCATAGAAGTGCCGCTTTTTTGACTGAACGCTGCACTGCGACCGAAAACAGCTAGCGAACAACTCGGAATGACCACCACTTTATGTTACAAACTGTTTGTGCTATTTAGTACTCAAATACAAAATACTGTACAGAGACGCTA